>NW_028262347.1:103715538-104027356 GCF_047370975.1 Nipponia nippon
CTGTCACAGAGATTGGTTCAGAGATTACCTCTGACCCTGTATGTAAAGACCCTCATATTTATGTAAGAACTACGGATACTTTAAAAAAATTATTTGCCGAGATAGCTATATTAACAAAAAACAAACAAGACTAAAACAAGACCAAACAAAAATCTTTCTGGAACAACAGGCAACGTTTAAAAAAAAAATAATCTTAGACTTCCTTCTTGGAATTCTTATAAGACAACTCTAAAGTCATCCTCAGGGATATACAGACAAAACTAAAGACCATAATCTCTAGAGAATACTGTATGTGAACTGACAGCTACTATTTACACACACACAGAGCATGGTAAGAAGGGGTATTCACAGAATGTAAACACGAGGAATGCAACACATTCAAGAGCCATACTTACAGGATAACCAGGGAAAGCAGGGTAGCCGCCAGAAGGGGGATAACCTGGGTATGACATTCTGGGAAAAAAAAAAAGATATTTTCACTGTCAAGGCACTACATACGAGTTTGTAGTAGTTATTTGCTTGCTAATTACCTGTTAAATCACTTGAACAATATGTTTAGTAGGTTTAGAATTGCTCAGGAGTCCTTGTCAGCTATTAAACCCACAAAACTTTTCCCTTTTCAAACATGACCATAGCAAGCAAGATTCAGAAGGAAAGCATCTTCAACCTTGTAATTAACTACCACTCTTACTTAGGGTCAGACAGACATTGAAGCATGGCAAGAGGCTTGAACCTCCAAAAAGAACTTTGAAATACAGGAATACGCTTTGAGGTGCCAGCAGGAGGGGGCTGAGCCGTTTGCTAGAACAGAAACGGAAGGGTCAGGCTAGAGCAGGGCCCCAGTCCTGCACCGCACCAAGCACCTGCCTCCCATCACCCCGCACTCCTCCGCTCACAGGGGTAGTTCCTGTGAGAAGAGCAGTACCCTATCTATCCCATGTAAAATGATAATTTGATAGAAACATGTGTAATCCCCCAGCATTACTTCTTTTGCGTAGAAGATTTCTGTTTCCTGCCAGTAACTGTTTATTTTAGTCCCATTTTTAATAGAGAGGCTTGGGGACTAGGAACAGAATGGGACAGATATCATCCCCCATGCTGCCAACCAGTTGGGCAGGGAGTTTCGAGGCCATTAGCCAGGTTACAAAACATTTAATGGCAGGAAAAAAAATCATGTTAATACTAACCAGCCAGATTCCCTGATCAGGGCCTGAGAGTTACTGACAGCGTGTTTCTAAGACAGCATGCACCTTAGCTGCACAAATCAAAGGACACAGGAAATACATGCAACACCACGAATGGCTATTCACATTTCTAGCTATTCACTGGCCAAACCAAGTGGATTTGAAAGCAGAATTCTTACTGCGTTGGACCATTAAGGCAATAGATGGTCATAGGATGAAACACCTGAGGCTTAATGTGGAAAACATTAAAACTTTACATAGGTTAGTTCAAATAAGAGCCAAAAACAACTTGCAAAGGAGCACAGCTATGCAGTCTCACACTGATAAACTCATATCATCACTTCCAAATAAATAAAGGGGGGAGAAGAACATGAGGTGTATTTGTAAATCTATGCTTTAATCATAAACACTGCTAATGGCTATTTATTTCCCTAAGAAGAAACACCTTAAACCAGTACCTGTACAGTATTTCTTACTGACAGCTGCTTGAATGGACTTTAAATTTGGCTTTCAACAGCACATTTATTTTAGTATTTCTGACTCTAACACTTATTGTAACTCCTTTCAGGAACGAGATGACGGGCAACACTTCCTTCTGATTTCAGTTTCACTCTTTCCACTTACAGGAAAATATTGTGTCAGCAAAACTGAATATTAAAAAACAAACAAACAAAATTTTCCTGAACTTTTCAGCTTCATGTAATTCAACTAAAGTTACACCATTAAGAAGATGGGATTGTAAAGCCTGCAAAACTTGTTGAGGTGCACTGCATCGTTTCCACTGTACAACTTACTGTGTTTTTCATGATGCAAAATAAACAGCTGGTGATGGCAACTCAGCTGTTTCAACAGCTGTAGAAAGTTTAATTTGTACAATAAATGGAACCCAACAATCTTTTAACCATATTAAAATATACCAGATTTTAGACTTATTAGTAAGATACTTAATTTAGAATGAATTTAAGTTTTCAGCTATGCCTCTGATTTACTAGAAAACACATTCTGGCAAAAAGCTTTTTAAGGCATGAGTTTCCAATGTATCATTTTCAAGCAAACAAGCTATGAAGGCTATGTCATATTTTTGATTAGCAAAATAACCACCCGTGTAAACCTGTGCACTGGTAAATTGTTTAGCACTTTCCTTACTTTTGTTGTATTGTTTCCTTTTCTAGGATTCAATTTGTGATGCGAGTTCTTTTGGGCCAGGTACTGGGAATCGCGGTATTTCACTTAATCATCACCCTCTTAACAAGACCTTGATTTCTATTTGTCATTCTTCTGAATTACAAACACAAAATGTTTTCTTTGCATTTGCTTTATCTAGCTGAATTTTTTTAATCATTTGAAAAAAAAAAAAAAATAGAGTAATGAAAGGGTCAAATAAGGACCGCTGCTTCAATTACTTCAGGCCTTTTATAACTAGATGGACACGATGCTGAAGTCGGATTTCAGACTTGCCTCTGACACCAGTTACAAGAGTCCCTTCAAAACTTACTATGACCACACAGCACTATTTACTGAAACAGCCTTCCGTACGTTGTTTTCCAGGAAATAAATTGTCACTTACTTACACAACATTAAGTACTTAGTAAACACTGGCCTGCCACTGCCGTAGCGCGTGGCCTCATTTATCTCAAGCACAAGCATCCTCAAGCAGAAGAGAGGCTCTGATATTACTACTTTTACAACCAGAATAACAACAGATCTGCCCATCAAGTTTTAATTTCCACCCCGTTCTCCCCGGCCGGGGCACAAGGCGAGGCCCGGCCGCTGCCGGGTTAAGCCGCGGGCCGGGCGCTGTCACCGCCCGCCCGGGGGTGAGTCAGCGGCGGCGGCACCACCCGCCAGCACCCGCCGCTTCTCCTCTGCGGGCTGACCTCGAGATCTGGGGGGGTTCTCTGTTTTTGAGGGGGCAGATGTAGCATCAGGGGACGCGCAGAGCTCGGCGTGTCGGGCAGCAGCTCAGCAGGTACAAGCGGAGCAGCCTCCCCGCTGCCGCAGCCCGGCCGCCGCGGGGACGCCCCAGCTCGGAGGAGGCCCCGCCCGGGCCCGGCCCGGCCCCGCCCCGCGCACACCTGCGCCCGCAGCCGAGGACGCCCCCGCCAGCACCGCACCCGCCCCCGCAGCCTTTAAAGGACCCCGGTGGAGCCGCCACCGTCCCCCGCCCCGCACGGGGCCGGCCCTGCCCGCCGGGCGAGCCACCGCCCCCCTCTGTTTCGGGGCGGGAAGGGCGGTCACGTACCGCCCGGGTCTCTCCCCGCTCCGCCAGCCCCGGGCCGACGCGGCGAGCCGTCCGGCGAAGCGCGGCTGCGGGCGGAGGTAGGTGTTGCTTCTCCTGAGGCGACCGGAATCTCGTCCCCGCTCCGCACCGGGAGGGCAGGCCCCCGGCCAGAGGGGTGCGGCGCTCTGGGGCGGGCCGGCGCCTCCCTCGGCCCGACACCTGCCGAGCCCCGACCCGGCGGGCGGCCGCGGCTCCGGGAACCCTGCCCCGGGCTACCGCTCGGGTCGCCCCGGGCCCCAGCACGCCCGTGCCGCAGGGCGCAGCGGGGCTGGGGCCGAGCCCGCCCGCAGGCGGTGTGAGGAGAGCCGCCGGGGCCGGGGCCTGAGGCGAGGGGCGCGCGAGTCGCGGCCGGCCGACTCCTCCCTCCCCCCGCCAGCCGCCTCACCTGAGGGAAGCCCGCGGAGCCGCCGGCCTCTCTCCCGCAGCTGCACCGCAAAATGGAGGCTGTGGGGCCGGGCGGCACCCGCCCCGCCCCCGGCACCGAGCCCGCCCCGGCCCGGCCCACGGGCCCCGCTCCCCGCGGGCAGGGGCGCCGCGCCCGAGTCCCGGCAGCGGCTCCCGGTGGTGATCGCCCTGCTAACCCCGGACCTCTCTCCTGTCTGTGCAGGTTTGCCCCATCTTGGTGAAGGAAGGCTGCAGTACGCCCAGTTCTCCTTCAAAGCGGCTGAGAGGTAAGTTGAACGGCGCAAGTGCCACGGAACCGCCGAGCGCCTTGCCAGTGGAGCCGTGTCGGGGGAAGCATCCGACGCGGGAAGCGCCAGGCGGTGCCATCCCGCGGGAGTCCTCAGCCACCCGCCGAGACAAGGACGGGAGAAGCCCACACCGCAGTTTCCCTACAGCACCGCTGCAGTGGAGTTCAGCCCTAATGCACGTAGCTCTAAATCGAGTCTGTTATCCAGTAACACATGAGTCTTTAGGTCGTGATCCAGTAGCTGGCAGGTAGTTAGCCAAGTCACCTAGGCCACCAGAACAGTGTGTAACAGGCAAAGCGTATAAAAGACGTAAGTAGAGCTGGAGGAGTTGCTCCTTTTTATGTAGTTACTCAGCATCAGGATCTAGGTCCCAAGAGGGCACAAAGGTAAGATTGTCCTGACTGCTACATACCTTTCTCTGAAAGAAATGTTAATTATAGTTATTTGTATGCAATTGTGGGAAGTGCACTTAGTGTTTTGTTTCTATTGTAATGTTTATTCATATTATAATTAGAACAGACGCTACATACTCATGGTCCTTCCTTTACCTGGTGGTTAATTATTTGTAAGAGATTCTGACCAGCAAGATACAATTTATGAAGGATCCACCTATGATATTATGCACCAGTTACTTGAGATTATTCAAAATAACTTTCTACTTTTTTTATGATAAACATGTTAGCAATGCAGAGACTATTAAAATGCAAACAATGTTTTTCCTGTAACCTGGTGCACCGCTTGAGCTCTAGATGAAACAACAGCCACTGTTTGTCTGTCAAACAGCATTAAGTGCAGGCAGCAGAAAATAGGTGGGTAATAATTTACCACGCTTGCCCGCTTCAAATGAAAAGCACCTAAAGCCACATAAAGAATCTAGTAAATGACCTGTCTTCAGCAAAACTGGGCTTGTTCTCTCTTGTTTGTCCAGAACACATCAGGAGCAGCTTTAAGAATTTAATCCTCACAGCATTCTTCAGCTGATACTCCCAGTGTATGTCTACTTTATTTCACCTGTGTTAAGCACATTTCTTTCAGGACAGGTATATATTTAAATCCCTGTTTCCATGGGAACCAAGTACATTTATAAAATACACAATTCTTTACCTCTTCCATTTAGTGGACTGTTTGGATTTGAGCTATTCAGGAAAGGAACAATCTGTTTTCACAAACAAGTGGGAAAAGAACGAGAGAAAACATTTTAACAAAACGGCATATGTCTGAAGAATTTATTAAATGCGTTGCATGTTTATATGTTAACAAGAATATCTGGAATGACTTTTAAAGCATGGAATGGAACCATTGTGGTCATCTAATTTCACTCCCTATTTCTAAGGAAATCCCTTGGCTTGTTACTATAGCTAGAGTCAGCACATTTAGAAAAGCTTCTAAAACCCCACTCAGGGTCAAGGCAACTTCTGACTATTAGAAAATGAAACTTCAGTGAAGTTGGGAGACAAACTCTTGTTCCTCTCTTTTGTAATATCCTTACATCTTCTTCTAAGACATGGTACGGGACAGAATTCTGGTCTGGAGGGACTTGGCTCTCAACTACGTAGTCATGTTGAGTGCTATCAGTAGAGCTGAAACCATCCCCCCGCCCCCCCCCAGTAATTTATCGTTGGTGACATAGGTCACTAAAGCATTGCTGCTTCTCTGTGCTGTGTATCCTGGTTGGAACGTTATTCTCCACTTTAATATGAAGCATTACTTTTGATGTTCTATTTCAGCCAAGACAGTTAAATTAAAAAAAAAAACAACACAACTTTCCCACAGTTTGTTGTAAGCAACAAGATCTGGTCAGCTTTGAACCACAGGGCAAAGTATAACAAACCAACAGGATACTGCAGTGATCCAAGTCTAAATTATGTACTAAAAATACTTTTCCTGTTACACTACCTTGTGACTGCAGTAATTAAAATGCAGATAGTCAAAGTTAGCTGTTGAGTTAACCTTCCCTGTGCACAGAGAGCAGAGCAAGTTCGGCTCACTTTAGGAAGAGCCATGTGTTTGGTTAGCTGCTCAAGGAGAGTCGCTACCCAGTGAGTCATGCTAGGGCTCCGCCCGCTGTAGTCCAAACATCAAGATTTCACACAAACCTTACACCCGAGTTAGCACCAGGGTCTCTAGTTCTGCTGTGTGGAACTGCACTAAAAATAGAAGCTTCACCCTTCCTCAAAGCACAGAAGGAGAACAGCAGGTGGTTCTGCTAGACTGCTTAAAAGAGCAGCATGTCCGATGTTTTTCACCATCAATTTTTTAATCCTTAAAATCCTTAGGATTAAAACCATGCCTTAGGATTAAACCCTAGGATAAAACTATGCTTTAGGATTAAAACCATGCCTTTTAGATATAGATGGCATATGTCCACAGGTTCACAAAATCACACACCAAAACACTACTTCCTCTTTGTAGCAGACTTAAGTATTCTGCTGAGAAACTTAAATGACTCAGCTAACAAGGCAAACTTAGTGACCTTCATCCCAGTATAGGGAAATAATCACTGAGTGAAATTGTTATTCTGGCAGCAAGGATTTTTCTTTTAAGTATCAAATTGCAGATAGCAAAATAAAAAAATTGTTATTCTCAACAATGTAGAACAATTAGTCTTATCTCCACTTTCCAAGGCTCACGACCAAACACATGGTTTATCAAAGGTCAATCACTGGACATACTGGGTCAGTTTGACACAATGTACATTCCAAATGAGGAATCCAGTATAAACAACTTGGATGTCCACAGAAGACTTGACAAGAACCCATAATTAGTTAAACTACAGAAGAGGAGAATTAGCGTGAGCAAGGATAAAGAACTTGTAAGAAAGAACAAAGGCTGTGTTGAAAAGGGAATTTGTAGAATTCTGTTAAGTTGGTCTGGGATCAATTCCAAGTCTTTTCTTAACTGAGTAGAGCACAAAAGTTAGGAGTAAGCTAATGATACCTGCTGACAAAACTCTGAGGTGCCACCAATACTGAGAATAATCCAAACCAGGAGAAATATGTGAATCTAGAATTTTTTCATTAAAAACTGTCATAATGCATTTAAATTAATAATATTCTTGGCAAATTGGAGTTCAGCTGCAAATAACAGCAGGGGCAAGAGATTAGGGTGCTCCATCACACTGCATGACAGACACCAAGAGGCAAACAAGGACTTTATAACAGGGAAGTATTAATGTATTTTTATATTCATTGATTTATATGCTGATATGGGTATGCTCTTTACCAACTCAAGTTCAAGAAAGGCTAAAATTAAGTTTTAAGTGGGCATCTAAGTGATCAGAGCATAGACAGTGCATCAGAAGAAAGGAGATAAAGCTTAATGCTAAGTAAAATGAAGGCTACAGTATGATGGCTACCTATAACAGATTATGTATAAATACTGGAAAGAGCATGAAATAAGAACTTTAGTAAGGAGAAAGGAGTTTATATTTAAAATAGAATTTAAGATATGGTTGGTCAAGATGGGAAAGAACTGAATTTGCAATTGAGGAAGCCCCTTCTAAAGTAAAATTGGTGGACACAGAGAACCAGAGAAGATGGCAACAATGAAGTGTCTGTTAAAAACACCAAATGAGCAGCACAAACTTCTTTCCCTACCGAGCAAAACACATAGTATTAACCCTTTTCTTCAGTCACATGAATTTAGAATGTCACATTTCAATTGCTTTTTAACTGAACCAGCAAACTAACAGTAACACAATACAGTCTGTGAGGACTTGCTCCCTTTAGATCTTACTCTAATCCTAGTCCCCATCACCACCAGAACTGTTCTGTGCAACATTGATCCTAAGTACCTGATAGCAGTCACAGAAAACCTGACTGTTGTGTACTGCCTCTCCACTGATACCTCTTGAAGGATCATCTAAATGTCACCTGCAAGCCTTGCAGCACAACAGAGCACAGGGAAGCTCATTATCATCAGGTACCTGCAATTTCCATTGTGGTACACCACCACCTTTCTACTGCTGAGACTGATCAGTTAAGAAATACTGGAGCATTACCAGCAATTTTAAGAAGGCATTTCTGTTAAAGATAATTCATCCTGCAAGTATTGATTTTGATAAGTAGCACAGAGTATTTTCATGTGCTTGTGGTTTTCACGGGCACTTCCTCAAAGATACGAACAAGCAGTGTCTTACTACGCTAGGAAGATGTCAGAACAAAACATAATGTTTAAATGCTAGTTAAACTGCAGGTTGTCAGAGGTCACCATGCTCACTGAAAAAACACAAGGTTTCATTGCCTCTCTGTGCTGCCAAGAGATGCTTTGCCGAAACTCCATTCCTTTGTTGAGGCTGACTGAGATTACATGTCTGAGAAGGGCTCAAGGCAGCAAGGTGGACTGATTTTATACATTCCTCCAACTTTTCTAAGTCCACAATATACCCAAAGGGAACAATAGAATTGGTTGTAACGGTAAACTCTGTTCTGAATATTGTTGTGTATATTGAGGAAAAGATGTTTTCAAGGAGAACTTCATGCTGAGGTAAAAACCCAAGATCATCTCAACTGAGCCAGGATACAAAAAAAAGATCTTACCATTTGAGCAATTAAATACTCGCGTGCTAGGAGCTGGTAACAGAGCCATTTAAGCAAGGTATTTTAAAGCCTAATACTTACCAGGAAAACATGCACATATTGTCAGAAATAAACATGTAACACAGTAATGTCCAGTGAAGTTGTACTCATTCAGAGAAGCCATCTAAGAAAAGAAAAAGGCTGAATATGTCACAAAGGATAGAAAAGTTCTTTATTATATTAGTGAGGGAACTAATATGACTAAATATAATATATAGTGTATATAGAAGCATACCCAGAGAACTATTTATCTTGACTATTTAAAGCTAGACTTTGTCAAAGTTATTTGGAGCAATGCATCCTAAACAAACAAACAAACAAAAAGAAAAAAGTCCCCTAATAAATCCAAGAAGTCTGTGGTTTACAAATCAATAGCAAGTTAAAGCTTGAAGTCCTTGATGATGTTTTTTGACTCCTAAGCTTTTCCCACCAGATTTTCTATTGAACTTCATGTTTTTAGATTTCCATAAAGTGGAACAATTCAAATAAAATACCTTTAGGAATTCCTGCCTAGATTTTCAAACTCCAGGGAAGGAATGCCTCGAATGTAATAATACAGCCCAGGCTTTACAATTAAGCAAAATGATGCATTACATTTGTGTTTGCAGTATTGTCCTGCATAAGAGTGGCCACTGAAATTTGAAATCAGGCATTCAAATTCCAGAGTCAAAGTAAGGTTCACAATGTGCTGTTCACTCAGTAAAAAGGGACAGAATGGATGGCATCAGATACAGAGTTCTCAAAAGGGCAACTGCTTTTTTCCTACTCCAGTTCCAAGCATTTGTCACTGTGCTGTCTGGCATACAATGGAATCTATGGATCGTGGGCTCTTCTGACACCTCTACTCTGCAGTGAATTTCTGCCTAGGAAGATGTAACCTCAGTCCCTTACGACATATCCTCATTAGTCTTCAGGTACTTCTAAGAACTGGCAAATTCCACAATACCTTTTCTATATCAATGATCACAAATTTATCTTTCTTCTCAGAACTTTGCGTTTTGTGCATAGCAGCTTATTAAATAGCATAGCTATTCAACTTGTAGAGCATTTCAAATCTTTCCTCTTACATTTCATCAGTTTTACTAACAGGGAATGGCAAGAGTTTACTGTAGAGGAGAGATCAGAGAGAGAATATTATGCTTTTCCCCCCTGCAACTTTTTTGCAGCAATTGAGACTTATCCAGCTTTGCTGCTTGCTCTTTTCCTCCACCTATTTCAAGGCTTACTTTAAAAAACACCTTGACCTGAAAATTTCTGAAATAGTTAAATGGCCAGTTATGAGTATCAAGTTTAAAGAAGAGAAGGGAAAACAAAACATTTTTATTCAGACTAATAAAAAACAAGAGCCAAGTTTTAACACTTATTTAATGCTCACAAATAATATTTTCAAAGAGACTAGAATCTTTGCTATACCTTCAGTTTTCATGTACCTTGTCCTTGCAATTAGAACTTATTTAGCATTGAGTCCCTGTGGGAATTCTCTAGATTGGAACAACCAGTACAGGATCTACAGATTTGTAACCCAAATCCCATTCTTGGATTTATCTGGCAAATTAGCACAAAAATTATTTTGGGGAACACTGGCTTTCCAGGCTTCTCTAAGATTTCAGATTCATTTACCAAAACAGATGTGAGGCATCAGAAATAGTCATTAGTAATTAGCTGGGAACAGTTACGTTGTAGAAGAGGGACACTTTTACTCTATTAGGCAAAACCTCCTCAGTACAGCCTAACAGATTTCTAAAGGTAATGCTACTAGCTGAGACTGTAAAAAGTTACAGCTCAGATTGGTATTGGCTTTCTTTCAGCTAGAACTCATTTAACGTGAAATAGGTTTGGGAGAGAAAAGGGGAAGTCTCTGTTCACATATTTTTAGCAGCAGTACAGGGTCACAAACCAGAAAATTGCTGTTTGATGACACCCGAATTTTAACCTCAGAACTTCATGAAGTGTACTTTTGCTGTGCTTTTCTTGTTTTGCACAGATGGCAACTCCAGTAGCCACACTTGTTCAGCCACAAATGTTTTTCAAGCCTTTTTAACCATGAACTCAGTTGCTAGTTTAATTCTCTGAAGCCTCACCTGGAGGGCCTAATGCTGTTGACCGCATTGTCCTTTCCCAAAGGATCAGATATGCATAGAAATACCATAATGTAAACTGAATTCAGTCTCATACTCTGTCAGTACCCTGCTGAAGAAGGGCATATACACCGCTAATAAACCAGTGACCATTCTGTAGTCCTCCATGGAAAAGCATATTATGTGCAATACAAAAAGCCACGCTTTCAGTGTGCTTTAACAGTTGGCAAAAAAACCCCGCAAAGAAGCCTGCAGAATTGGAGTTGACTTGCATCCACTCTAGTTTTCTTTTCCTGATGTGATGTTATCCCCCCTTTCTTTCAAACGGGGATTCGTTATACAATAAATAAGAACAGTTTTTTTCTGGACAGAAGCCATTCTTGCCATTGCAATGAAATTTTTATTTCAAATACATTCTTACAATAAAGCTGCATTTTGTTATACAAGTAGGTAAACCCAGGGGACAAAAGATTCACCTATTCCATTTTAAAATACTGGGCTCAACTAAACTGCAGCTGTTCCCATTCATTTCCTAAACCACGTTAGGGATTTTTCAGGGCAATGGAAATAAAGATGTAAACCAAGCCATCTAGGTAATTAAATTACGGTCCAAGGAAATTTGTAACACCACCATAGAAAAGTGTATCTGCTCATTCTTCAGACTCTTTGAAGTGTAGGGTGGCAGGAGTTTCTTTATAAACTCAGAAGTTTTTCGTTGAGAGCAATCTGTGACTGTGTGAGGTTTGCCAAGTAGGTTACCATCAGTAGGTCCTGAGAGGGGAAAAAAAAAAACCAGTGATCAGAAATATTAACAAAGATGGTAGCCCATTAGGGAGTTGAATTTTTAACACCTATAAAGCAGTTTACAATCAGCTATCAGAAATATTGTTAGTCCTGAAAGTCCTACCCTGAGGAATGCTTCCCTCACAGGAAGAAGGTTTTGGTATTCCCAGAATATGAAACACTGCTTGTGAAATTTTAACTCTGAGTTCACCCATGTTAACCAGGCAAGTCAAAGGGTATAAGCAAAATTAAAAATTAGTGCTGGTCTTGCAGACTGTGGGTGAACAACACATCCAGAAACGTAGCTTTCGCTTTCTAAAAATCTGTTACAGAAATAAGGTAGCACACTAAAACCTTGTTCATGTCCTAAGTGTTACGCAAGGAGACAGAACTTCAGCTCAGGCAAAGGAAGCTGGCAAGTCACCAGTTATCCTTGAAATCCCTACTGCTTTAAGCTTGGTAATTCATATTGTCCAATCATTCTAAAAGAAGAATTGGTGCTGGCTTTCAGATTGCTTGCATAATTCCTAAGTACTTTAAAACTTACTCTCTCATTTGCAGTTGCTTGCAAGATTATTATGGTGAGCTCCTTTATCCACCTTTAGCTCTTAAAACATCAAATTACCGACAAGAAAGGGCTGTATTTTCTATTAACGTGTTTGTATGAAAAGATAGATTGTTTTGATCACAGACAAATTTGCGTCTGTATAACAAATTTTCAAAATTGCTGGCAATACACTGAAAAAAATCAGATGATGAACTTACATTGATATTGCTGTTCAACATTGTCTCAAAGTCCTCTGGTGAAATCTTTGGCACCTGGTTAATAAGATCCATCAGGAATCGCCCGACAGTGTTGTCAGCAGCCACTTTGCCAGACTAAGCATAAGAAACATACACGTTGATGTGAGTAAAACTCAGTAAGTTTATGGCCCAGAAAGAGAATATATAAAAAGAAGAACAAGATGCACAAGCCTACATCAGACTTATCTGCTGACTCAGAAAAAGCTGGCCTTACCAATACATCCTCTGCATACTGGAGCACCATGGTCAGGGTATCCTGAATCCTGGCTGATGCTGACCCCACCTGCTGTAAGTCACTGGATAAGCCAATCACTCGATTAGGGCTAAAACAAGTCTTCATGATAAGGTCCACTGAAAGCAAAAGCAGGATTAGTGAAAAAACTGACTGCCACAGAAAACAGCTTAAATCCTTAACTTTTTTAAGACTTTTATGACAGCTTCAGCAAGACAGTCTAATTCCCAGTAGAATGGCCATTTTACCAGGGTAAAACAAGCATTTAAACAGTGTCACAACAATGGTTATAACCAAAATAGGAAGAAAACATTCACCTCCTATCCGCTCTGTATCATAATAAACATATTTCACTGTTAGAGGTGTGAACATCACGCCCATAGTTTTACCAGGGACTCCCATTGGGGCACTAGAAAAAAACAAAAACAAAACAACAAACCATTTTCAGCATGGACGTATTTAAGGGAGGAAGTAATAGATTTCCATCTCAATGAACTCTGTTAGCACTGAAGTGTGAACACGAGTAGGTTACTCATTCTCACCAAAATCAGCAATATTAAGACCATGGATAACTGAGGACAGGAAATGAGTGCTGGCATACTATTAATTGCTCATTTTCATCCAAGAATATTCCTAGCTGGTCTGAAGTTTGTCAGCATGAAAGCGTGAAGGGCTAAGTACTATCTTCTTAGCCACAGTTCCTTCTTGCTTATAGACCAGGTATTCTTCTATCCTAAAATACTCCATGCTCTTTGAGAAATCACTTCAGGAACAAACATAAGTATGACAAAAATTGAAGTACAAAGCACTCTCAACACCTTTATTATTCCTATTATTCAAAGTATTTGAACTTCATTTTATGCTTTAAGTAAGTAAGGTGTCACGGAACAGCTTCCTTTTTGAAGAGGCACAGTCAAGAAGCAGTAGACTTCCGCTACAAAGAAAGGCTGGGGTTTTATCCTTAAAAAGGAGAGCTCTTCAGCCAGTACTGGGAAGAACAGTGAGGTGGAATAGTTTCATTTCTCCATATTTAATCTCCATTATCAATTGATAAAAATGGAAGGGGCTTAGGGGAAGAAAGACTGATCAAGAAGATGCTGTTTCAATTATGTTTTAACTGCACTAATCCTCCAACTTGTATAAATAAAAACTGCCAAGTAACAAAGGCCAGTGACTACAGGCTAGCATTCAGACAGCGTGATGGAAGTTAGTGACATTAATGCTAGCTACATGAATCCTGTGAAATGCCACGAAGATGTTCAGAACGCTGTTAATTAAAGTCACGATTCCCCAGCCCAACAAGCTACCAGCTTATGAAAGGTTAGGTCTTTCAACTTACATATGATGGTCAAGACATTCTGATGGGAGGTAAGCCATGATCCCTGGCTCACTGCTGTGTTTTAGCTACTGCACAATATTTCCAAAATGAGACACTGCAGCCCACTACATTCCTTGTTACCCTGACATGGTCTCTCTCAGTAATTCGGATCGCTCCCCTCCCAGAAATGCAGCCTCCCAGAGTACCTGACATAGGCTTTAATGCTCATGCGTGAATTCTGGAGACTTGTGTCCACAGTGAGGTGGACTGGATTGTGCGCTTCCCGGCTGTAATATTCGTGGATCAGGACAGAGTGTTCCGTGATGTCATGACCTGTTGCATACCTTCAAAAGAGCACATGTTGAGGAGGCATTCTTCCAACATTCAAGTGCCCAATGTTTGGTATTGTTGGTATTTAGCAGGTTTGTATCCCAAAACACTGATTTCCAAACATTGGGCTGCAGAAGCATACTAAATACAAGTGGTTTAACTAGGGAATTTGTAGTTTTATGACCAGCTGTCCTAGAATTGTAGGAATCACAGGCTGAGCACACACATGCCCGAAACATGCACAGGGCCAGTGCTGCAGTACCAGCCTTAAAGAGTTGATACAGCTGACATCAGATGCCCAAGATTCAGTTATCTGTCACTATGCTCTGGACCAACTCTTTATTTCTGTGTAAGCCAAAGCATGCCAACTAAATCTGGACCAACCAAGCAGATCTTCCACAAATCAATCCTCTCTGCAGGAGGTAGAGCTTGTTAATCTAGCTCCTTTAGCTGCTCTGCAATTAGCTTCTCGCATATACAGGAAAACTCCTGTCATTAGAACTGCAGTTTGCTGGGCCATTAAAAGGTTGTTGAGGAAGTTTGCTCCACAAGAACAGAACTAAGCTATTTCATAGAATGAGAGAAGCATGAAAAGACTAATAAAGCTGCCTATCCACACACTCAGACACAGCCTCTCTTCCCATAACACCCTACTGATCTTGCTTGGCATCCCCACACAAGTGCTTCCACCTTCGCTCAGCAGAGAACTTCTGGACGCTCAAGCTGATATCACTGATTCCTCCCGAGGCCTTCGGTACTTTGAACTACTCTTTTGTGTTCTCCCTTCTTTCTAACCAGTTATCTTCTGTGGTGCAGGTTGTATTACAGGTGGATACGTTCTTCTAACAAATCCGTGCAAGTATTCTCTAACTCATCACTCCTCTGCGATACCTTGTCTAGATATAAATAAAAATAAACCCTGTAAGTCTCCAGTACCGTCTCCTCCTATTATGAATTGCAGCAGCTTTACAACTGACTCTATAACAAGAGTTGCAACGTTACTGTCACAAGCACTAGTGCTTCTGCTTCCCAACCTGTGACAAGGTTTCAAGTAGTTGACGGGACCGACACAGCTACTTGCATGTTCTTGCAGAAGGAGGACTTACCAGCCCAAGATGATCTCGCTAGGAGACACCTTCTTGTGCAACTCATACATGTTTTTGGCAAACTCCATATCGACTGCCACCTGAGAAACGGGACAGGACCAAGTCAGCTGGGTGCAGGGATGCTTAGCCCTTGGCAGAGGACAACACGGGCCCGAGCCCGAACGCCGCCATCAGAGGGAGCGCAGGGAAGCACCCGGGCCGCACCCCTCGGCAGTCACCGCCCCGCCGACCGCTCTGCGGCACGGCCCGGGCGGCCTGGGCCGGGGCCGGTGCGGAGCCCCCGGCGAGGCGGGCCCGCCACGCCGGCCCCGGGCCGCCTCCGGAGGGCGGCGGGCGGTCCCGCGCTCCGTACCTCATCCTCGGACTCGTTGTGAGGGACGGAGAAGCAGTTGGTGACTTCCACCGAGTGCTTGTCCACGGTCCCTGCGGGGGGGCAGCGCGGTTAGGGGGGCGCCGCGGGGGCGGGGGGCTGCTCGCCCCCAGGCCGGCGGCGGGCGGGGCGGGGCGGGGCGGCGGCTCTTACCCAGCAGCGTCCCGATGACCCGCGCCGCGCCCTCGTTGCGCCGCTCGAAGCTGTCCACGATGGAGGCCAGCACGACCGGGTGCAGCCGCACCACGCGGCCGCCGGGGAAGGGGCCCGAGAGCGCGGCCGACAGCGGCGCGGCCGGCGGCGGGGGCGCCGGGGCGGCGGGCGGGGCCGGCGCGGCGGCGGGGGGAGCGTTTCCCGCCGGGGCGGCGGGCGCCGCCGCCGGGCTCTGCGCCGGAGCGGCCGCGGGAGCAGCTGGAGCCGGAGCGGGAGCTGTCGCCGCCATTTTGCAAGAGAGGGGTAGGGGGCGTCCGCGCTGGCAATAATTGGCTGATCTGAACGCCTGTCACGCAGCGCTACCTTCCTATTGGGGAAAGGCGTGTGCTAAGGCCCTCCTGCCATGTGTTAGCCAATCTGGGGAGAGCGATGAGGGAAGACGCTCTGATTGGAGGAAGAGCACACCGTCTGTGACTGAAGCTTACTCTTGTTCCCACCCTCTCGGGGCCGAAGAGTTTTTCGATTGGGTTCTCGCGTCTCCCGCCTGCGTGCCTATCTGCTCTCTCATTGGCTGCCACCGCCCTTACCGTCTGTCTGTCAGGGTGGGAAGGCCTATTTATTGGCTGTGGCGGGACGGCTTCCCTTACTGGTTGTTAGGGGAAGACAGAGTGTGCGCTTGCCTGCGCAGCGCCGAGCGCTCGCCCGGCCGGTCTGGCAGCGGGGAGCCCTGGCGGTGCCTGGGTCCCAGGGCCCTGCTGGAGGTAGGCTGAGCAGGGCAGCGTGTCCCAGACCTCCCCGTGGCCTTCCGGGCCCCGCCACCTCAGTGGCCTCAGGGGTGTTGCCGGACCCCTGGGCTGCCTCCGCTGGCTGCGTTTCCCTGGTGCGTTCCCGGTCGCGCTTCAGGCCCGTGCTGCCGTTAGCTGCGGGCGGCCGCTGAGGCGTTGGGGCGGTGGCAGTAGCAGTGCGGGCCTGGTCATGGTGGCAGGGCCGCTGCTGCTGCCTCGTCCTGCCTGCAGTGAGGGTAGAAGCAGTAGCGCTTCTGCTGCTGCCTTACAGCTGTATGGGGATGTGGAAAACACAGCAGCCTGCAGGCACAGCACCAAGCTGCCCCCACAGTGAAGAAGGTTATCCGGTAGTGCTGTATTTGAGGGCTATATAGCCCTTAGGAGATTGGCCCTGTTTTCCAGGTATTTGTTGCCAATGAGGCACAGAAGAGTAAGTGGTTGGCAAGTATCAGGTAGAGAGCAAATGCTGGTTACCTCTGTCCAAGGTTTAATAGTTACCCAACAAATTGACTTACTGCATATAATTAGCCTGTTCCTTGTGGTGCCTCACATGTTTGCTCTCAAGCAACAAACCTGTATGGTTGGGGCAGGTATGGTTGTAAAATGAAGCAGGTATGCTGTTGGTAACTGGTGAGGAAAATGGATTCTTTCACAGCTTCCTTTTCCCTTTCTTGGCCATACGCTTGCAGCTGTTACGTTAACAGTTGTAGCAACATAGTAACAGATTTACCTCTAAGTCTCTTAGTTCAAAACCTTTTATCATAGTTTTTAATATTAGTTTGACAAACTTTAAGGGATAACTTCAAGTATCATTGAAATGTTTGGGTTTTTTGGTCTCAAGCTGTCTTTTCCACAAGTAAACTGTATGTCTGTGTATACACATATATAAACACTGAAAGATCAGAAGTCTTGCCTCCTGATAAAATGCTTAGTCCAGTGGAACTATGCCTGTCAAAAACTGCATCAGTTCTCTGGCACCACTTTGTCTATCGGGTGGCTGTTTGAATAATTGAGAACATTTCCAGGTAGCTGTTTCCCAGGTGTAGCAGAGAGAAAAGTGCAGTGGTGGTTACTACCTCAGGTGCAATCATCTTTACTCTTTTATAGATCTGCTTTGGGCTCCTGACACTCTTTTCCATATTTGGGTTACCAGTAATTTTAACATAAAAATAATTTTATCATGACTGGTGGCTGTTGGAGTTTTCTCTCCTTCATTAGCTGAGGGTGAGCATCATCAGTTGATGAGCAGTTTCAACTCTGTCATTGAAGGCAGGCTCCTGAGTATAAAAGGAGCAGCTCAATAAAAAGGTAACACATTCTGCCCATGTGCTAGCAATTTGGTTCTCTTACATAAATGGGGAACACCTGTCAAAGCTACAAAGGAGAGCTAATGCATGGGAACATGAACAGATTTTCTCTCTTCATAAAAGCACTTCCTCGTCCGTGTACCAGTAAAAACTGGATCTCCTATTCTTAGGAGCAGCCTTCATTTCTTATAGGTGTGCCTGGGTCAAATTGCATAAAGCTTTAAAATGTTTCTGTTCCTGGAGCTTTGATGTGTCATTGACAACTCTAATGTGTGAAGCGTTCTTGTTAGAGAGCAGCTGTTTGATCTCATTCTTGTTTGCATCAAACTACCCTTGGTGCTTAATTTCACTTAGCTGCAGATTCAGGTGAAGCAAGCAAGGCTCTTTAAGATGTGCCCATTATACTTCTATGTTGCCACCTTAAAAATCAGGCAGCTTAATATGGAGCTGCAGTTGTGTAAAAAACTGGGAACTGTGATAACCTTCTTTTAATATGTTGACGTCAAGCTGCTGGACAGAATGCCAGAGAGTGTATGTAGCGAGTAAAGATGGACAGCCTATATCTCAAAAGTCAAAGATCAGTGGTTGGCTCACACAAAGCCCACTTAATACAAAGACTGTATAAATCTAATGATAAGAAAAATCAATCATGTGATAGTGCTTGGAGCAGATGTGTCCAAGCTACAAAACTGTTGTTCATTGCTGAATGACTACTGAAAAGCAGAGACCTTCACAATTAATATTGTTTCACAAAGTATCAGTTTACTTTTAGAGGAGGGTAGTTACCAGTGACATATATTAATGGCGCCTGTTGTTGAAAACTTAGCGTCCATCTAGTGAGATGATTACAGTAAAATTTTTCTGCCTAGAGGAGAAACAGAAGACGCATTTGCACATGAATGTGGATCAGCGTGGTAACTCAGGGCCTTCTGATTTTACATTTTTCCTTGCTAGGTTTCCCTGCATCTGACTTTGGTGGTGAATATAATGAACCTCCTAGCTCTGCTCTTGTATGAGTTCTCTTTATAGTCCTTATGTGTGACTGAGCCATTATTATTGCATTTGCTGTCATGTCAGCTGCATTTTCACAGATGATGTATAATTTCTTTATCAGTAGCTATCTTCTCATTTTGCTTGTATTACTGGAAGTAACATGATCTCTTGCTCTAAGGAAAAATATTTCTTACGTTGCATTACAGGTAAAATAAAATATTTACAATTTATTTGATTCATCATCTCAGGATGTAGTTTTATCTGGTTGGTTTCATGGGACTGAATACGACATTTTTATTCCACTATTATAAGAATAATTTTCTATTGTGCATTCTGCTTAAGAAGTTAGTAGAGTCTTTCAGTGATTTCTGCCAAGAGAAAAATCCGTTACTGAACTTAACTTTTACATAATCATGCTTATTTAGGAAAAAATTAGTATCAGGTCTCATTTTCCAAATAACTTTGAGATCAAAGGACAGAAGTCCATTTCCCTGCCTGGAATTTCACGTGTGTGTCTCCAGCCTTCATTGTGCTCACAGAGCTCCCTCTTCACCTTCTCTCACAGTTGAGTTACCAGCACTTTTGTTGCCTACTGGTTATCTGTGTTTTTCAGGATCCATGTGTTCTGCCTTCTCTCCAGGACTTTTATATGATGTAGTCATCGGCAATGATTTCAGGTTTTGGTTTGTTTTTTGTTTCTTTTTTTTTTCCTATTAAAAAAAGTAATAGTTCCTTTATTTAGTCTTAATGGGGTGTCTTGGATACTCATCCGATTCGTATGCATTTGGGAATGCCAGCAGATGACGGAGTTGTTGGTAGCAGCCATTTCCCAGTGTAATGTGTCAGCTGATTCAGCTTCATATTAGCAAGAGGGATTCAAGCCCTTCCCTGCTTTTGTGTAATGTTTTATGGGGTTACCTTAATTATCAGAGAAATAACACTGACGCATGGGACTACTGAGGTAATGCCTAGAGTGAAAATCCAAATACTACCTACAAATAATGAGGCGTAGTGTTAATTGCATACCACACTGATACAAGAATATACCTTCTCTAAAGTTAGAGTGGCCAGGGAAGTTATCATCAGGTGTTCAAAAACCAGCACATTGGGGACTGCCATGTGCTTTTTAGTCACTATGTGGAAATATAGGAATCCAAGCTAAAGTAAAAGTAATTTCACAGAATTGCTTGTAGTGAGAAGTAGCAGAAAGAAATGTACACAGGCTGGCATACTTAGGGCAACAGATCTTTTCATGGTCAGAGTATTACACTCATTGAAGAAGGGAAAATAGAGACACATACTGAACAAAGGATGGCTGTGGAAATAAAAAAATACCCCCAAACCTTAGCCAACCCCAAACGGTACAAACTAATTGGCTCAGACAAGTGTTGAAAATTTCAAATTGTCAAAATATGTCCCAAGACAATTTATTTAGCTGTTCATGATTCTTGTATGTACCAGTTCCGTTGCTTCTGATGACCAGTGAGAGATCTGTCAAAGAAGAGAGAAGGTGAACTACATTTAAAAGCCACGGTAAAAGGCATTTTGATCTAAAAGGCAGATTTCTGTTATTGCAGTACTGTAGTCCCTCAGCCTTCAGTGGGAATGTATCAGTAATAACTTGGAACAGGCTTCTCCTGAAGAGACGGTGGGTTTTGGTGCCTTTTTTTTTAATTTAGTCCATACTGTTGGGATCAATGGCTAACTGCTTTTATTCCAAATGCTGATAGGATGTTCCGAAAGTGTCTTCTGTTGTCTCATACCGTGCCTCTCCCCAGGTGTGTACAATCATCTGTTCACCCTGTTTTCCCAGATGAGTTTGACTGGAAATGCTAGCCCTAATATTTTATATAAAAGCATTTTATCATGAAGATGCGTATGACATTTGTATATAGAAAACAGTGAGTAAACTTATAAAAGCCCTTATGAAATTTATCCTGTGAGCATACACCCTTGGCTGGATTATTTTTGGAAAAGTTTGTTTCAGCTGTTCTCAGGGCCAGGTCAAGATCATATAATTCTTTGATTATTAAATGAAGGTGTGTATAAAGGTAGTCCTGCATCCACTGTTACCCCTTTCTCTGTACTAGCCACAGGATATTCAAACACCCACGGGAGGACTAAGGCTGTTCAAACGATAATGGAAAAGCTTACGAGGCGTAATCCCTGTGCAGGCATTGCTGCATCGTACAACTGCCATGCCGCAATTTGGTGGGGAAAATCAGAAATATGGAATAGTGACGCTCCAGCTTACGTGTGCATATTGCAAACATTTGTATAAAGAGAGATGTTGCTAGATGTTACTAGAGCAGGCCAATTTTTTTGGCAGATCATCAGGAATGCTTCAGATGCACGGATAGAGACATGAGAAAAAGAATCTTACCTGAAGCGTACTATTGCCTCGGTTTTGGTTTTGAAAATCTAAGAAAAACGCAAGGAAATAAAAGGATGAAATGAGAATAATGTATGATGTGGGACATGGAGAAAAAGAAACCGGCTAACTAGAAATAGGCACGTTTGGGCAATGTGAAACTCCTTGACATGTGAGATTTATGGGCAATGAATGATCGGAGATCTTGTGGCGGCTCCCAGAAGGCAGACCTGCAGTAAGTGCCTGAGAGACGGTCTGCTTTTCTTTCCAGCAAGACCGATTGATCTAATAAAAGCGGCCCTGCCTCTCCTGCCGGACGGCAGAAAGGTAATTCGTCCAGGCGTTTTGCGAAAGGCCCTGTGCTGGCCCTGGATGCGGCAGTCTCTGGCTGGCTCCGCGTTTGCAGCCCGAGAACCCGCCGTGCTGGGGTTTCCAGGCCTCCCTGACATAAGGCCGCGGCCCTCGGGCTGCCGGGGCCCGGGCTGCCGCCGTGCGGCCGGGCCGGGCCGGGCCGCGGGGCCTCCCCGGCAGATGGCGGCAGGCGCACGCGGTCCGGCGCGCGCAGCGGCGCTGCCTCGTGCCGGGCCGTTGCGGCCCGCCCCCTCCCCGTGGCCGGGAACCGTTGCCCTGAGACGAGTCCCGTCCCTCATTGGATTTACTGATTATTGCCGAGAGATGCAGTTTTCTTTTCCTCTGATACTAAAGCAATTAGATAGTCATGAATGCCAACCACATCCTTTGTAATCACTTGGTGCTAATTAATTAGTGACTTAACTCTGCCTGGTTTGAAGTGGGAATTTGTGCATAGTACTTTTTCCACCAATATTTATTGTACGTATTTGATTTGCCAGTTCCTTTCTTCAGTTAATAGAATTACGGTAGACTCAATGAGGTGGAATTCATTAATTTTACCTTAATTCTACCTTAATTCTTCTGTGCCATTTCACATAAGAATGTCACAGAGAGATTTACTTATGGACATTTTGGTGGTGCAATCAACCCCATATGATGTGCTGTACAACCCCAAATTTTACTGAAATATATGGTAATGAAAGGTATTTTGGGTATTTGATGAAAGGACAAACTCTCTAACCTCTCAGGACATTCCTGCTTCTTGATGATCTATGACTGTGATTATTTTCTGCTTTTGACTCAAATCATGTTCAAGAGTCAGCTTTCAAGTGAGAGGCATTTATATCTACTACTCGTACTTAAAACTAAGGTAGAATGTGCTTGCCCTGACCTAGCAAAGCAGTTAGGTGCACTACCTTGCCAGATCAAACCCTGTGTCATTGTATTACATTACATTCTGCCTGCCTACCCCATGCAGTGAGAACTGAAGAAAACCTAGCTGTGACTCCTGGCTTTTCTTTTTTTTTTTTCCCGGAGAGTATGGGGCAGAAGTGTGGCAGCGCTGCTGTCCTTTCCATGTAATCAACTTGAATAAGTAATCTCTGGCAGGCAGCCTTTAACACATTGTCCCTTTGTCTGGTAACTTGCTGCTACTATGCTTGACTTAAAAGCATTTGTAACGCAGCAGTGCTGTGTCCTTGAATAGCTACTGACATCCAAATAAAATGAAGTGTAATGTCACTGATAGCAGATAAGTATGAAAGTTCTTGTTCAGGCAGATCTCAAATATTAAAAATTTCTAACACTTGTTACAGCTAATGTATCAGTGTGCTATTTGTTGGGAAAATAATCTCTTCTCCCAGTCCTTTGTTCTTATAAAATCACCTTACTGCTTTACTTCTCTTAGGAGTAAGCATGTCCTTTCCTTGGTGTCCTTTACAGCATGGGTCAAAGTCACTATTTTGCATACATTTGAGCCCAGACCAAAATTGCGTAGGTCCCCAGGAGCACTGAGCTAGACCTTCGGGACTGGCACTGTTCACTGTGCCACTCAGCACAAACATTTGCTTTGGTGTCTTGAGGTGGAATCTGCAGGCAGAGGTGAATTAACTGGACTGGAAAATACATATTTCATTTGTTGGTGTAGGAAAGCCTGCTGAGAGATAAAATGGCAAATGTTATTTTGTGAACTCCAAGGATTATATGATTTTTACATCACCAGAGTCTGACAGTGTTGTCTGTCCTTCACAGCTCTGTGCTTTTTTTTCCAGTATGAGGCAGCTGCATCATGATGTGTTGGATGAATAAGGGGGTAATGAGGGAGAAGTTAAGAAGATAATAATTACATACAGAAATGGGAGCTGAAAAGGAACAGCGGTAATAAAATCTAGGGGACAGTTTCTGTGTAGGAGCCTGGGAGACCGGAGGGCCCATTGCATTTCTGTTACTGGCATCTTGGGCGATGTTAAGGCAAGTCATCCATGTAACTGAAGTAATGACAGAGGCATACTTTGGGTAGTGTTTTAGCTCTTCCAATGTGAAGTGTTTGATAACAACTAGATAGTATTATTCTCCTCCTATCTCTGCCACTGACTTCGGGGAAGTCATTTAACATTTAGATTTCAGTTTTCTACTTCTGCAAAATATGACTAATGATATTGTAGTGGCTAGGTTTGTATACAGGACATGCACAGACAGCCGACTCAGGAAAGGCAGGAAAGACCTTACCCTTTGAGGAAACAGCTTTGAGAGGAAGCTGAAGAGTGCATTTCCTGACCCAGAGGCTGTGCACTTTGGAGAGGGAGGAAGTGTTCAAGTAGCCTAAGCAGGAGGAGAACAGTAACTGTCTCTGTACTGTTTTCCAATAATAAATGGAAATAATTCTTTAGCTGAGGTGAGTTCATGCTGCTGAGACCTCAGGTGTAGCAGGAAAATTTGATTGCATTTTATATCAAACCTGTTCATCATGAAAGTTTGGACTATACTATAGTGTTTGCAAGGGCTGCTTCTGCTAAATGCTGTCCTAACCAATCTGTCTGTAGATTTGAAATACCCCAAGTGCTGACATAGAAATTCACCTTCAATATTCTGTTTGCCAGTTTGTTTTTCTGCATGAGAAAGCATGCTACAGCATTGGCTGAGTGAACTGGATAGGGCTGGTTGGACTGGTCCAGACAAATAGGGAATTGATTCCAAGCTGCCCAGTACTCCAGCTGAATCACAAGCCTTTACAGCTCTGCTCAACTTGAGTTATTGTGGCAGATAGGGGAGTACACAAACACAATTAACTAGGCTGTTCAGGTGAGATTTTCAGCCCCCTTCTGAAAAGTCAAATTTCTGTTTGCAGCTACAACTTCACAGCGAATTTCTTTCACCCAGTATTATTTGATCGGAAAAGTTCAGAATTTCCAAAGTTGTTTTTAGATGTGCTAGGGATTTTCTCTTGTAATTCTCTCAAACGTTTGGGATTTGTCACTTACTATTCTGAGTGACATCCCTTTGCATCTCTTTTTTTGCACTGGAATAAATAACAAGAGCTGATCCATCACTGAAATATCACCTCAGTCGTTTGTTTCCATGGCTGCCAGCAAGGCTGCTTTCTGCCAATGGCAAAATTTATGGGAGTTATCCGTCACCATGCCCAGTCATCTTCCCTTAGCTAGCTCTGTCTAGAAATCTTTCGTTTTTGTTCTCTGCCCTCTGAAGTCTACAGTGGATTCTGTCTCTCTCCGAAAATACTGTAAAACTTCTCTCCCGGATCCTTTTGTTGTTAGGCATTTTCCTCACCAAATATTAATAAATTGCCTCATTTTTAAATGTGCCAGTATCTTACATTTCATCTGTATACACCTTGGGATATTCTGTAGAGTCCATTAACAGAACGGTCAGGTTCAGTAAGTACATCTTATTTTAAAGACAGTGGAAGTAGCAACCTTTTGCATTTTTATGTCTTGTCCCAGTTTAGCAAATATGAGAAGCAAATCCATTCCTCATTTCTGAAAGAAAAAGATTTTTGAATGGTAAGAGAAACCTAACCAGAAAAAGACATTGCTTTGACTTCCTAGTAAGAAGTCTCCCAATGGCTTTAAAGATAAGAACGCGTAGGTGTTGCAGCCTGACTATTTAGTTATAATTTCTCTTATACCTCATTTGATGTTTTAAAAACTAGGTAGCCAAAAAGTTACTGGGTGATACTTTTCGAATAACTCCTGGCCAAGGGACAGAAGCATGGGTAGTATTTCCATAGTCAATCTTCTGTCTTAGATGATTGCTCATGTTTGGAGCCTGGACTCTGTATGTTCTCTCTGTGGTCAATGGTAAGAGAAGTACCTTCAGAAGGCAATTCGGTCACCTTGCTAAAGTCTAGTATAGATGCTCGTAGTTGCCCTCTTAAGGCAATTGTCACTCTGAGTATTGATTTTATGGAGAGTCTACAGAGTCTAGATGTCTAACATAAGCATCTAATTTACCCGCTTAATGCAAACCATCTGAACACAGCCCTAACCTGTGAAAACAGGATGACAACATGAAACAAAGAACTGAGGTGGCATCAGCTTGTGATAGTGCTAGCCAGCAGTGGGGCAGCTGAATTCTGAGTATTTGGGAATGAAAGGGAGGCTGGGCTAGCAGCTTGCTTTTCTGTTCTTGCTTCTGCACTCTAATCACTGTACTCTAGTTCATTAATGCCTTCTATCTCATTCTGAGCGTGCCTGCCCCTATGGCTTCAAATATCTCTTGTCTGTAGAGCTCAAAAAAAAAAAAAAAGTTTTATCTCTATCACGGACCTAATTTTTGGGGAAGGGCTTTGTTTGTTTCTGTATTTTTTTACTTTAAAAAAATATTTTTTTATTTTTAGGAATTGAAGAAGTGATTAGAAACAGAAGAACAGAAGCTAAAGACTCATTTTGGGGGTAGCACAGCATCTCTCCAGCAAAATGAAAGTCTAGAGCATTGGACTCAGAAACACATGCTCTCAGACTGGTAGAGGTTAGACATACAGTGATGCCCAGTGGAACTGAGATTTTACCTCAGTCCCTGCACTGGGTCCTGTATTGACTGATGTGGCCTTGAAAGAAATCTAGCCTGTAGGAAACAATAAACTTAGGGGCATGGATGAAATATTGGTCATCTGAATATAGCCTAGAGTCTTTCTGCATCAGAGTAAGATATGGATAATAACACCACCTTGTGTTACAGGAGAATTATGGAGAATTAGTTTGTTAGAAGCTTGGATATTCTGTCCTGGGAGAGGTATGAGTACTGTAGATAGAGGGAGTGAAAAAAGCTTCTCCATATTTCTTCTGTAAAACGTTTCTGAGACTGGCAGTCTGCAACCTTTCAGCAGTGTTTAAATTCACTCTCTTGAAAAGAGAAACATCTCACTCTCTGTGGTACTGTTTGCTGTTTCTCAGTTTGAAATCACCTACTAGAACCCCAGAGGGTTTCTCAAACAGCTGACCATTAAACACAGTCAGGAACAAAGATCAATTGAAAACACATTTAGATTTCAGCTTCCAGGCCTGCTTTTAATTTCTTCGAATCAGCATTGGGAGTTATTACTGTGGTCAGACTGGCCTTTTATTTGTTCTATGGCTGATTCATATAAACAATCAACTTCAGGGATGCCCAACTGCTTTCTGCGTTTTTTGAATTATTTTTTTTTTAATATCTTCCAAATATTCCCAAAGTTATCAAAAGATTATGGTTTTAAATGCAGAAAACATATTAAATAGAAACATATTATTGGAAACAGAACTATATTTATGAGTCTAGAGGGAGTTCACAAGAAGCTCACTTTGCAAGCAGAATTTGGGTCATGGCACCTTAAAGCTTCAGTAGCTTTTTTGAGTCTGGGATCTGGATTTGTAGCAGCCTGGATTATTATTTCTGTTCAGATGGAGCTATACAGGCACAAAAGGATATATAGCTCCAAAGAGTTTGCAGTTCAGGTAGAAATCAGGAATAGTCAGTGGTTTGGCTGAGCTTACTTATGCCTTTAGGGGACAGGAGGGGAATCCTAAGTGTAGTTTGTAGCAACCTCTGGGCATTAAAATGACTGAAGCACCTGCAGTTCTGTCCATGGCTGTTCTGAGCTCTGACCTCTTTCTCTTGTGTAAGGTGCCATGCTACTGTATTGCCACCAGAAGTGTGATGCCAAACACATAATTCTGTTGCAAGTCTTGCAATAATTGCTGGGTTTGCCTTTTAGTTTTTTTTTTTTCCTTTTTTTTAAGACAAGCTACTGTCATCCTAAAGTAAGTGATAATACCAGCTTTTAGAGTTTTGTATTATGTTTTTAATTCTCAATGTTACAAAAGAAAATTATGACTATAGGAATGCTGTATCAAGCAAATATTGTTTTGTCAATATGCAAAAACTTTCACCCACTTTCACAATTTTGGGGATCGTCAGATAGGATATTTGAATGTTGAAAGCTGATGGCAATATAGCATCACTGTCAAAGAAGAAAATAAAAGTTAAAACACAAGCATACATATGTTTGTGTTATATATGTTAGACCAATACATGGCAAATACATTGCAATGCAGACACACTCAAAATAGTTTAGGTACGAGAAGCCCTAAGGCCATGTTAGTACAGCAGCCTCCCTGGACTAATACACCCTTCACAGCGGGGCCACTTAATTTCTGTGCTCAGTCAGCTATATTATTTCCCATAACCAAGCTAACTTGCTCAGGTACCACAGCTATCACTGTATGGTGATACTTGTAATGCAGACATATAACTTCACAGAAGGACAAGCACACGGGAACAAACAACATTCCCAGCAGAGATCCCAGGCTCTGAGTCAGTATTATAAATCTTAAGGGAAAAGCATTAGTGATAGCTTCAATATACAACAGGGTATTCATTATGAATAATGGTAGCCTAGAGCCAGCTAATTATATTTGCAGGGTGGTTTCTCTAAAAAGCATTTGTTGGACAGATGGTAGTCAAATGATCAGTCACGCCACCATCTACAGCAAGTCCGAGGGCTGTGGGGAAAAATGTAGTGTGTGGAGCATAGTTCTCATTTCTGTGGGAGCCTTGTACTTTTTTACAGGTATACAAAGGCTCACAGAAATATGTAAGTTGTTGGTTAAGAATTGTAGAGCTCCTGATGGTTGGCTACAGCAAGTTAGACAAAGCTTCACCTTGATGTGCTTGTTACTCTTGGGTGACTGTGAATCCTATAATAGAACTTTCCAAAGGTGGTGAGACTGCATGCTAGCCAGAGCTTTGCAGAAGCCTTTTTTAGGCTGGAACACTTCTTGCTTCTCTTTTTATTCCTTTCCCTTGAAAACTTTTATTTTTGTGTGCTTTTTTTTTCAGTCTGCTTTCTCATGGAAGCTCTCTAAGCTGTTACGTTTCATGTCAATAGCATTGGAAGAGTACCCCTTCAACTGAAAACTGTTGTTCAATATTCTGTTGCAACTGAGGTACTCAAAGCAAATACAACTGCCTGCGTAGACAGTGACTTGTAGCATAGTCCAGTATTTAACAGGGCTTACATAAGGTAGTGTTCAGTCTTCATCATCTTTGTTCAGCATGGGAACAAGAATTGTATTTCCTGTGTGATAGCAAGCCTTTCCTAAGACATAATTCTGACCATGGGTTCATAACAGTACTGATTTTAGTGTATCTTAATTGTTGCTAAATGCATTTGTTTTGTCAGCTGAAGTCAATTACAGGACACATGCTAGGCAAATAGAACATGGTACTTAATTGTTTCAAGTGGTGTGTCCAGTTTGTGTCACCACAGGAGAAGTTCTGCTGGGTTTTGGGTAGAACTTTTGCAAAGGCTCAAGACTGCTCCATTAAAATGAAATCTTTGGTTTCCATTGCCTTTTAATCAAATGCAAACCAGAGCTTCCAGGGATTATAAGGGATTGCAATAATGTCTCAAGTCGAATTTGGCTCTTTTGCAGCCCATCAAAAGAAGTTGTCCTTGACAAAACCAATATTTTAAATATCTGCTCACAAGCACTGGAGCCAAAAGGTTGCTATTTCATTTGGCAAAATACCTTCCCAAGAACAAGACTGAGATGTGAAGCTGAGCCAAAATAAGCTCTAACAGATGCTTAGCCTAGAAAGCACTAGACTGAACGGCTAAAATTGTTGAAAGAGTATATAGGAAAAGGAAAGGGCAGCTAGCTAGTTCTGCTTCTGACTTGCTGGGTAGGCAAGCTGCATCCCTTCTGTCCTAGTGCTCTGCCAACTAGAGGACCTATCTTGTCTGTCTGCCACCTCACTTCAGCTTCTGGGGATTAATCCATTTCTTGCTGTGAGTACTGTGGTAGTCAACAATAGACCTTCTTCTGTTCATAATAGCTGAGGAGTCTAATCTTGTCCTTTCCTAATGGACTCTGTTTAGCTTGAATAGCGAATACTTTTTGGATCAAGAGGCTCTGCTGTGGCCTTCCATTCACACTTTCCATAATGCCAGTCCTTGAGCTTGCAAAAGAAAAAAAAAAAAAAGTTTCAGATGCAAGTGAGATTTGAGAATTGCAAAAGCTGTGCTCCTGTGATGACTGAGGTTGATCTAACTGGCCACACAGTCCTCCTTTCCTTCCAGGCTTGTTCTGGCCTTTATCTGTCCTCATATAATGCTGTCTTTGCTCTCAGATCTGGTGAGAAAGTTAATAACTTTCTTTGTGTCTTTTCTGTTAATGTGAAGAAGGGGCATGGGACTCTGAGGCATGGACAGAGCAGGGCTCTGGTGGGCAGCAGTTGGATTGGTTCAGGTTGTTGTAAAAGTACAGCCTGATGATGCTGTTCTATGACAGTTTCTGTGAAACTGCAGCTTAAGTAAGTACTTGGTCGTTCTCCAGATCCTGGCAGTGAGAGGAGATGAGGACAAACAAGCTAAACAGCTTTCCTGGGGTACAGAGATGCCTAGTCCATAACCAGAACTGAAGTCCTGGGTTCTTAAGTCAGACTGTAATCACAGATATCACCAGGATATAAGCAGCTAATTGCTGCTCTTCTGGAAACAGTCAGTCAGTCTAGACAGCTTTCTTCAAGTTAAGAAATACCAAGCATCCGTGGTCAAGAAAAAAGCTAAATAAATGCTGGTTGTGTTGCAGTAGAGGTTGGGACAGATTCTTATCTCATGGGCTTTGATGCATGCCTGGAGTAGGCCTTCTATCTGGTGTAATTGAAACCAGCATGTCTTGTGAAATCAAAATTTTCTAGAGCTTGAGGCGGAGAGGAGAGCAAGTGGCAAGGATACCAACCCTGTTCATAAATCCCTAAATTCAAAGAAGCAGGTGTGTGTTTGTGTATGTGTCTTTATATATTTAGGCTGGCTTTGACACTGGGTTTCTTCCCTAGGCAAAATTCAGAAGGAGCTTTGTCTTAACTGCTCCTGTGAAGCCTGTGCCCATGGAAATAACACAATATGACTGATGCTCCTTTGCATAAACTCCAGCACGGCTGAATCCAAGGAACTGGTAATCTCATTCTATAACTGTAACTCCTAACATTTGAAATCCAGGATCACAGTTAGAATAGTGGTGGGAGAAAGATAGATTGCTTAAAAGAAAAAAAAAAAAAGAGTAATTTGCACTTAAAAATAGCCAGCATATGCTTTCTCGGAAGCATGCTGTGCTGTGCTATATAACAAACTAAGATAACATTAGTGGCCAAAAAGTACTCATAATGAACAGGAGAAATCCTTTGGAAGGTGTTGGCTCACATTGATTTCAATATCTTTTATTGGACAAAAGGGGTTCCCAAAGCACAGACTTGGGCTTGTCACAATCCTGGTAAATTATTATCCTGATATTACTCTAATGAGATGGTATGAGCATGGTGATAGCAGGCAAAGGTCTTGGGAAGTTAGGATTCAGGGGAATCCATTGAAAATCTCAACTTGACTAAGAGCATCTGACTCTCCCTAGAAGTCTGACTTTGTATTAAATATGTGGCAGCACTGTTACCGAGAGTGCACCTTGGGAAAGAACACTCCCAGAAAAATCTCTTTCCCAGTATTTCCTAGGAGTCAGTTTGGGCATTCTTGAACAAGGTCACTGCACTGCAAACTGCTTGGTTTGTATGGCTTGGCTAGAGCAGCTTTTGGGGGACATTTGAGCTTTGATTTGCTTACTGGTCCAGACCTTGTGAGGTCTGGTAGAAGAGGCTTTCTCCATCCTATATTTAAAGAAGCCTTAGTGGGTTGCTCTAAAGAACTGGGGTATTGGCTTCAGCTTCAAGTTAATGAAACCATAGCAACCTGCTGTGGGATGCAGCAGTTGACAGGCTATATATCAAGAATTGTTCAGTCTCTGTGAAAGTGGGAATAAGCCTCCAATACCTGATGTTAAAGAACTCCTACAAGTTTGGCTAAGACTCTGCATTTAACAGTGAGGGGTCTAGGACATAAATAAGCCATTCAGGTTCCATCTAGCAGAAGCTAGATGTGTCTGCTTTAATGTAAGTGTAAGAAACTATCTTCACGGAGGGACTGAGCATAATCTGAAACCAGCTGTCTCTCTATAAGCATAGACAAAGTCACACAAGAAAGCCATGCTGATCATTGGGCAGAGAATGCCCTGAAAAAATTTGCTGGCTCAAGGAGCAGGCATGTTATTCTCTGTAATGGGAGAATTTTTTTTTTTTTTCAGTCTGGTTTGACCTCAGATTGTATTGCTCATTCTGTTATCAGAATTGGTGATCTGTAAGCCCAGGACACTGTCTTTTAAATGATGCCTGTATCATTTATCACAGTGTTTTCTCTCCAGTTCATCTCTGACATTGTGAAACACTTCAATTCAACAAAACCTAAATTCCTGAGGTTAACTTGTTTAGTGTGTTTGTGGAGTTTTTGAGTGCTACCCTTAAGAAGGCATTTGCAATGCTCCAAATGCTTACTGATGCTCTACAAAACCAAATTACAAGCAGTGTTTATTCTTGAGCATTATTAACTTGCAGTATTTCTGGCTCACAGGAAATCTTAGCTCAAGTTTATCCCAATTCAGAATAAAAACAATGGTTGCAGTAATCTGCAAATCAGAAATTTTTACATACACCCTTGGAAATGGCAGCTGCCAATTGAAATCACCTGTTTGCTTATTACACAATGAAGTGTTGAGCAAGGCATAACAGCTGATTAGAATCTTGAAGCTTTGAGGTTTCCAGCCCAGAGCTTCTGCTTTGGGAGAAGGAGTGCTGGAAGCCCAGAAAGCCTGTGCTTTGCCTTGAGTTCTTTAGGTTCTAGGTTACCTTGGAAAAGAAGCCTAAAAGCCCTTACTGTCTGTAGTCCTGGTTAGTGTACTAGATTGCTAGACTAGTCAGACTAGACTAGAAATCAGAGGAGACAGGGCCTGAGCGAATTTGATTTCTTTTTAATTTTTGACCAGATCTACCAGTGAGGTCCTACCTGCTGTGTGGTCCTCTAGCAACTGGCAAAACAGAAGTACTGTGTGTACATAGAACTATAACAGGGTGTGTTGTGCTGTCCAAAAAGGTAACAAAAATCTGCTGGTTTTTTTTTTCCCTGCCAAATTCAGAGATTTCAGCCATTTGAAGCTCCTTTTTAAAATCAGATCTGTACTCCAGCTCTACTGGTGCTTTCTATGTCCTGTATGTGTTTTTACTTGAAGAGGTGCTTGGGTTTCTCAGTCCTGAGATTGGGTTGAAATTTAGCACAGACAAGCACACTGGCAACTAGAGAAGAATTAAATACAGCAATGCCCCTGACTTGGGATGCATGCTTGCACTGGGGGTCTGCGATCCTGTTCTACTCTCTGTTTTTGGTGTGTGGGTCAGGAGTGGAGAGGATGAGGACATTGATGCATAAGCAAATATAAGGGTTGCTTTGCTATTGCAGCTCACAGCAAGGTAGTGTGTGCTTGTAAAGTCCAGTACGATACAAATTAAACCAATTTGTTTCTCAGTTAGAGAGAAGCTAATAACAAATGTGCCTATAAGCATTTTTTCTGATTATCTTCATGCAATTTATGCCTGTAAGTGGAAGATACCTACATAAGGTTAGCTATTGTGTTGTGAATAGGACAATGTGTTTTAGGGTAGTGAAGTCCTTGGTTGCACTTGGTCCAACCAATAACAGAGTGTCAACTGCTTTTTGTTGATCTAAGACTTGCCCATTGTATGAAAACTAGTTGTGCTTGGAAGTCTCCAGAACGTTACTTCTGAAGTATCCTGTTCCAATATAAGCATTTTTGAAGGCCTGGGCTTACTCATCTGAATCTTCTAAACCATTGGTCAGACACTTCAGCATGTTCCTGGAGCACTAACTTAGTCAAAAGTGTACAATTGCAAGTGTGTTTCCATGAAAAGCTATCATACCTCCACCTGGCTATGTGAATACAGGGTAAGGGTAAGTCAGCTGGTGGCACTATGTTGAATAAAAAAGCTGTTTCTTACTTAGGAGGAACTTATGTTGAGGTTTTTGTCACTTTTTTTTTTTTTTAATGGCATTGTTTGTGTTGCATCCTCTGTTTTAGCTGACATTTCCTGTTTTCAGTTTTGCTGATGGACTTCAGTGGTATTTCTGTCCTACAGGGATCAATTAAGGAGTTCACCTTCCTTTATGTAGTAAGGAAATAGCCTCATGTGGTGGGACTTGAAGTCACTATTAGTTGTAGCAAGAAAATAATGAGGGTTATATATCAGCTCTCTAGCTGTCTGTCCATATGACTGAATTAGATGAAAGTTGATGACTTTGTATTATAGTAATTTTGAGAACTTTATTTGGGCAAGTGACCTTCTTTGCTGGGATTCTTTGCATCTGACAACTGTATGAAGAGCAAGTAAGTGAATAGGAACTACCATGTTTGGTTGGTTTGGGTTTACAGGCCAGCGCTCTTGTCTCCAGTAATACATACTTGCAATTCCTTCTTGGCCATTGCAAGGGATGGGAAGATACTCCGCACCATGAAGGTGTCTTCCCAAAGGAATAAAAAAAATGTTTTCTAAAGCACCAAAACTAACAAGTTCCTCTGTATGTCATCTGTTGCCTTTTCAAACTAAGGGATGCAGCTTGAGGACTGGCTCCATGAACATCTGAATAATTGATAGATCCACCCTCAATCCAAACATCTCTGGGTGGTTCTCCTGTGCTCAGAGGGAGGGAACCAATTCCAGGAGCACATTCCCCAGTCTGTTATGCAACCCGAGCATGCAGGCATTCAAAGCATTTCCCATAGGTGATCTTGATGTTTTCAACTCCCTAGACTAAACTTTTTGCCTCCACTTTGATGAACTCTGGCTGCCTTCTCTACATGTCAGGGAGGGCAATGGGAGTGGCTTTTAATCTCTTCTGCAAAGCACTGTGGAGCACCATACTGTGTGGCACTACTGAGGTCCCACAAAAAGGGATACTTGCAGCAGACAGTGGCAAGGCAGAGCTGGCAGATGTAATAATGTGCCAGAGGCGCTGAGAGGTTCGATCTGCAGCATATGAAGAACCTTATAAGCTGTGCTTTATGCGTGTAAGGCTAAGCTGTTTATCCACATTTTGTGGGGCTTTTTAGCTATAGCAGGCACTGTTAGAAATATTTAGACAGATCTTCAAAGCATCACCAGATGTTTGAGACCAACAGTCAGCTCAGTGGGCCTCAGTTTTGTTGAGATGGTATTTGATACTAATAAAAATCAATGCATGAGAGCATTTACAGCACAGGACACAGCTATGACAGTAGAAAGGCAGGATGTTGCAGTCTGTCAACTTTGTATGTACAATGCCATTGGTTTGAAGATGTATACTGTAATTTTGCTTCTTAGTAGGCCATTTCTCTTCTTAGGATGGAGAAGGGACAAAAGGGTTTCCTGGAGAGCTGGGGGCTAGGAGAAAGCTGGGAATTGGAGGAAGTGTGGATAATGGATAACTGAGGTAGCAGTGGTGGTGCTAGTGTTAAGACATCAAAACGAAGCATTCTGGGGATTTGTCTGTGAAAGGTCTGTATATCTGGTGAGAAAGCTTTCTTCTTGGTTTCAGTGGAGACCCAGGTGCTGAGGAAAAAGCAAATGAGTAAGAAAAGAGATGAGAAAACTTGCAAGCAAGACTGCTTGTATGAGATTCTGGATGAACAGCAAGATCCAGTTTCCGTTGCTGTTGGAAATCTTTTAACAGCAAGAAGATGGATCTGTGAAGAAGGAAACATATGAAGCTACAGGATGGAGGTATGCAAGAATCTTTGACATAGCTAAGGAATGTGAAGTTGGTCTTAGTGTATCTATTTGCTAAATCCTCTATTAAAAGTCTTGCTGCTTCTCAGAAAATTCTGCCTCTGTCAAACTGGTTCTGTATGCAGGAAAGCATTGTGTTCACAGCTCTGTGAAGAATTATCTTGGGTTTCCTGCAGGCTTGTAAACCAGCTGTTTATTTCTTTCAGTCTTAATCTTATGCTTATAAGAAAAAGTGTTTGGAAGCTTGAAGCTAGGCTGAATTGTCTTTCCATTCCTTCAAATCATGGTCACAGAAGCTGGTTCTGATGCTTATTACTAGTTAACCATGGTATCCTATCTGCTGAGTTTGTCTTGTTATCTCTATAGACAGGCTGCTCTGCTAGCAGGTACTGTTAGACTGGAGAAGGGAAGGGTCTGGCAAAATAATTTGAACAATTGTGTTGGTTTAAATATTCAGATCTAACCACCAACTTCTTGCGATTGTGTTGTAACCGTGTGGTTTTATTTCCTGTCTATAAAATGTGACAAATACTTTCTTCTTCCCATTGTATATAAAATTCGAAGCTCTCTAGGATAGTGACTTTTCAGTTCATAAGGCTCAGAGGACCCCCTCATGACCCTTAAGCACACCACTGCTGTCACCAGTAAAATTATCTTAAGTCTTCGGCCACTGGCTCATTATCCAAGCCAAGCAGCAGGGTCAGAGTTGACACTTGCAGGGACCATATCCTAAATGAGCTCTTGGTGTAAAGCAAAGCACTACTTCACGCTGTTCTTTACATCAGGTAAATACTATTGTGGTGTTTCGGGGCGAGGGGGGGTTGCAGCCAATTTTATTTTGAAGGGTGGGAAGAAGGATGTTTTCTCTATTGTGTGCTTCTTCGTTGAGTACTCTGTTGCGTTAGCAAAAAAAAATAAAAAAAAGAAGAGCCTGTCTGATCTGGCTCAAGTGTACTGTTCTGGAAATGCAATTTCTACTGGCATGACTTAATAGACTTCCAAAAAATAACTGAGTATTACATGGAATATACAGTTCTGTTTGACATTGCATATATCTAGCATTATATATTTATCTAAAAGATAACTGATGAAATTAAAGTAGCTCAATACCATCTCCAGCTGAAAAAACACAGCTTTTATACAGCGTAGCCCTTGGGAAGCTTGGATTTGTGTCTTTTGGATCAAATTACTTTTCAAAGTTGGAGACCACTTTGGAATTTTGGATCTTCTTTGTTGAGTTTAACATATGGTCAAAAGGGCAAATTCGGCATGTAGGTTCCCCGTGTCTACTGGTTCAGAATTTATTGGTAGGAGTTCTAAGAATCAGTTCAGTATAATTTTTGGAAAATAATCTGATGTTAATAGAATATTACACAATGAGAATATACATAGGTGATTCTGTACTAGACCCCCATGTATCCCCAGAGATGAATTAATTTCCAGGCAATTGTCTGTGTGATAAAGCAACTGCCTGGAGAGGAAATTGGGCAAGTGTTTTCTGTCACGATACCTGTCTGAAGGAAATCCCAGTCAGTTTTGGTGGGATCTGGAATATGTTCAGTATAAATACCAGTAATCATTGCAAAGCTGGTTGGGCATGCTGACAGGAGCTGCACAGTTAGGTGTGTACTGCTGAGCACAAAATTCTTCAGAAAATCAAAGCAACAGCCATAGAATGGAAAACTACTAAATAAGCGCACTGTAGAAGACACAAGGGTATAAACTTAGTATCTAGTCCTTCCCTTCATTCCTCATTTAATCTTCCTGTAGGGTGAATACCAGTAAAGTTCAGTTTAAGTCATGAGTCCTAAATTTGTCAAAACTACTTGAAAATTTGATCAATAAATATAGGTCACCTGGAAGATAGAGAAGATGGTTTGTGATGGGCAAGTGAGAGATCATCTTGTGGAATACTGTAATGCAGTTTGTGGTATTTGAGGTTGACCTTTCTCTTTTGGCAGTGCAGAATATTTTCCAAAATAGGCACAAGCCAGTAAGTTCCAACTCGAGAGCTCTCTGAGCAGTGAATCCATTTCTAGCAAGGGTTCAGATTTAAAGCATCCAGCTTTAAGTTGTCTTGAGATGCCACTCCTTGTTCTTTCCACATAAGGAGTAGTGTTATTCTCTTGTAGTGAATTAAAATAACGTGGAAAGAATGCTTTTAAAAATACTTTTATTTTTTAGAGTTCTGAAGTTTATTGTGAAGTTGATAAATTGTCTTTTTCATTCCTCCCCAATCACCATCTCATTTCTCCCCTCTCCCCCCAGATGTTTAGGTTTTGTTTTAATCACTATTTGCCTAAAACCTATCTAGCTATGACCCTGGAAATACCAAACATAACTGATTACTTTAGACTGCCAAACTCTGTAGTAATTCTTTCTCCCGCCCCAGTTAACATTAAAACATGCAATGCAGTGGCAATGGGGAACATCTTGCATGTTTGAGAATTACAGAATGGCATTTTGGTACAGTGGCTTACAGCAGGACCCGGAGTGAATTTTGTTGGAATAACTGACAACCAGTGAGGCCAGAGATCCACTTGGTGGCAATCTTTCTGTTTCTGATGAAGGTTATAAGGTTTTGCATGCTGCATTTACAGAAGAGGTAACAATGTGCCCAGATAGGCAGTAGTTTGGTGCTTCCTACCACATGGAAGACCTGTGCACAGACTACTTCCGTGAGATAACATACAAGCAGAACAAAGATGGTTTTCATTTTTTATTCACCTTTTAAAAGCATCCGCTACTTTTTAGCTCAAGGGAGTTGTATGTGATGACTTTCAGAAAACAAGGAAAGCTTTGTTGTCAGTAGAAGAAATCAGAGGACAAAAAAGAACTCTCCTCTGTTAGCTGAGTTCAGTCTATTTCTGACTATTCCCTGCATGTATTTAGTCCTTGTCCCTGTCTTTTTTGCTCCACAGTTGCAGGGGACAGCATGACATAAATGCCAGTCTGAATACATAGGTCACAGCCTAATGTTCTTGTAAATCTGGTGTCCATTAACCACTGCATAATGGGAGTTTTGATCCAGGGCTGGAGACTGGCTGATAAAAAAAAAAATCCCATCTCTTGATGGCTGGTAGTATTAAATGATGGCAAGGGTACTCGCCTGCTTTTCAAAAAAATTTAATCTGTGCTGTGGACTCCTACCAGGTGTAAATGAAGAATGTCTAGCTTGGTTCATATGATCCATGTTTGCTGTATAATCTTTGAAGACTTCTTACTGTTAGAGCAGTGATGGGTGTAGCAATTACCCTCAAACAGGCTCTGTTAATTAAACAACAGAGTTTTCTCCTAAAAAGGCACTTAATGAGCAAATAAAAATGAGCAAGTTTGAAGTTACAGGACTGCTTTACCATTTACAGCAAATATTTCTTAGTACCAGAAGGAAGCTTCTACAGTGGTATCAAATTTTGTTGCCGCTGTCAGGAATGATGTGAGTAAACTGGCCGTAACAAGCAAAACTCAGTAGGCAACATGCTCTGTGAGCTTGTGCTTGTATCGGTATCACTCTGTCATTCATGTCATGCAATGAACAGTGTAGAAAACTGCCCAGGGGCAGCAGAACCTGAAGACTTGGGTTCCTCATGTGGTCCCATCTCTGCTATTTGCTTCTCTTTGTTGCTAACTGGTTTGTTCTGGTAGCACAGTGCATTACAGGGCACAAAACCAGAAGGTTCTCTGCTGCTTCCTGGAAACCTGATAGCCTATACTATTAACTTTTTAGTGTTTGATTCCTTCTTTTCTACACAGGCTTTTCTAAACTGTTAGTTCCTTTGCATTCTGCCAGAAGAAGATATGTTCTTCCTGGCAGCTGAGAGAATGATCTGGAAGTATTGTGGTTTTGGCTAGTGTACCAGGAATGCTGGCTCATGCCAGGCTGTTCATATGGGCATTCTTGGGACTGCAGAGCAGTCCCAAGGGCATATTAAGAGCAGTTGTTATAACAAAAGGCAAAGGGCAGTAGCTAGAGATCTAGAAATGTCTCCCCTCCATGGATTTTTAAGGTAGGGTCAATGTAGATAACAGAATCCGGTTTCTCGTGAGCTGATTTTTGTTTTGGAGAAGTAGTGTGTGTATGTTGGAGGGAACTTTCTTTATGGAAATGGATAGAGAAAGGCTTTTACAGAAGACTTCAGGATGCATCACAGCAAACCCTGAGTAGCACGTTGAGTAAGTCATCACCAAATTTTTTTTAAGGTCTTCCTGGAAGACTGCTTCAGTGATCTGCACGTACGGCCCAAAAGGAGCTGGAAACCAGTCTGGCAGCAGTACATATCTGCACTGCCCTTCTGCAGGCCCAATGTGAAGCAGAAGGTTATCTAGGGTATCATGGTAGCGGCATGAGTTAAGAAGGATCTTGAGTTGCCCAAATTCAAAGTGTGAGTGAAAGACGTATTACAGAAGTAGCTTAAGTGGTAATTTGTTCTTGCTTTTCCTTCTGATTTCTTTTACCTTTAAGCTTCCCCTCATCAACCTTATCCCAAGAGGACAGCTGGAAAGGAATGAGAAGGAGACATAGAAATAAAGGCTAAGCATTGAATGCTGAATAGCATTGCCTTAGTGATATTTATGCTTGCTTAGCATAGTCTGGAATTTGGGAGGGTGCTGTGTTCTTGTAGGTTGTTTTTTTTTTTTTAATATCACACCTTACATAACACTGTACATAATACATAATATTATTCATGTACTGCAGATTAAGGAAACTCTGGTAGAGTGATGACTCTACTTATGAGCTACAGGGATCCTACAAGTTTGTTTTGTTCCTATTTAATGTTTTCCAGAAATCTGTTGAATTCTATTAGAAAAACTCATACCACTTGTGGATTTTTTATCCCCCCCTTTCCCTTTTCAGAGGGAAAAAGTAGCTGGGACTATTGAGAACACTTACTATAGCTAGTTACTGATATTCAAAATCTCCTTCCATTCTCAGAAATGATACTTCCAAACTCATCATGCAGCATGAATTCCAACTTGCTGGTGAGCATAAAATTGCCTGGTTCCCCTATAACAGAGAAGACCACCTGTTTAGTGATTTCTACTGGTACTAGGCTCTCATGTATTTTTCACAGTTTAAGGAGCCTTAAACCGCCAGTTTTCTATTTCATTCAAGGATCAAACACTTGTCCTCAATGGGTAGTTGTTTGTGGAGAAGGAAATTGAGGGGGAGAAGAGGAGGAATATCAGCTGAAGATATTTGCTGTGAATTAAATGTCCAAAATTATACCAAGACGAAGTAATCTACTGTCCATTTTAAATTATAAATGCCATTATTTTTCTAATGCTGTTGATCAGGTGGTGAAGCATTGTCTTGCTAAGTTTGCTGGCAACTGCAGAATAATATCACAGTATAAAAGCACAGATTAGTGGTTGGCACAACAAAATTGATTTGCAAATTGTACAGCTCTATTGAAAAGCTGTATGAGGAATCTTCCCCCCCCCCCCCCCCAGTTCTGCAGAACATTTTTTTCCATTTTTGCAGTGTGACTGAAATTCTTAGGTTTTGGTATTTAAAGAACTGATGCTGCGTGCAAAAATCTGAGCACAGAAATGTTGCTTTTGGAAGGATATCGTAGTTGAAATTGGAGAGGCGCTAAACTAAAAGAGCTATGGCAGACTAGGAAGGAACAAAAGTACTGAACCTTGGATTTGTTAATGTAGTTTCCACTCCCTGAAAATAGAGCTGTCCCAGAAACTTAACTACTGTTCTGAACAGACTTCACAATGGATCCCCACAGCTTTAAGCTGGACTGCTTGAAAAGCCTTGTATTTTAAGGGATATCTCTTATTCATATGCTAAATGAATGACTTAGCTGTTCAGTAGCTTGAACTCTGCAGAAAACCACTAAGAAATATAGCTACTGAACACACTCTCTTCTAGTGTGGATTTCCACCTGAAAAAGCCTTATGTTTGATCTTAACAAAACTAACTATACTAGGTTCAAGTATTCCTCTTATGTTGTCTGAACACTACACTTAAAATAGTAGAAATTCTGTGGGGGTAATAAATCATGGATTTATTTGAGTCTTTGCCATTGAAATTACAGGTCAGGGTAATATTGTGTTTTGTACTTTTGACCCAGACAAAGAAATGGCATACCGTGTACAAACTTCTGCAAAAGCTCTTTAATGAGTATGTAAACAGCAGGTAGACACTGATATGTCTTAAATCTTTCAGCTGATAGTATGTCCAGGATAGGGCTTGTTGGAGGCATGGTTTTGCAATAACTCATCTGACTGGGCCAGAGTTTCTAGGTAGAGGTCTTCTGGAAATCCTTGTCTGGGTCCAGAGGCTATGACAGTGGAAAACTTTGCTTCTGGGGGACTTACTGGTACAATGCTGATAATAAGTGGCCTGAGGAAAAGGTTCAGGGTTAAGTGATAGAATTGGAAAATGAAATTGCTTCCTCCAAAGTTGGGCTGAGCTGAGAGTCAGACTTGGAGGACATTCAGAGAAGCAGGCTGTATAGAAGTTTTGGAAAGATGGAAGTACCGAATGCTTAATATCCCAAATAACTTCTGAATGACGGAGCCTCTCTGAAGGCACTTGGCTGTGATCTCAAATTATACTTCATTTTGCAGGCTTTGAATATCTGGCAATGATGTGTGCGTGTTGTCTTCATCCCCTCATTTCCCCCCTCACCCATGGGGATCTCTTAAAGTCTGTAGCTGAAGGGATTTTGAGTGTTTTCCACTGGTTAGAGATATTCTTGTACATTGGATAAGGACTCTATTTGCAGCTAAGCTCTTTAAGGATTACTAAAATGATAGGCAAACTATAATTATGCTACAAATACTAATTATTGGAAAAATGTGACAAGTTCTAATTTTAAGACTGCTAAATATTCAACTGTTAAATATTGTTTTTTCAAGACAGCTTCAAATTAACTTCACTTTTAATTTAAGCAGTCTTATGAAATTGATTACTATATTTTGGGATGTTATAACTGGTGAGCTTTAATATTTTAAAATAATTCATAGTTGGAAGCCGGTAAACGCATTTGAATGGGGAGAAATAACCATAATTCCTTAAAGGGAGTACACTTGCTATAAAATATCCCTTAAAAGAGATGTGGCACCTTTTATTTTTAAACACGCTCATACTAGAACAGCTGCTAGTGACTGACCTTGATATCGAGCAAGGCCTTGTGAGCTCTGTGCATCCTTTGCTGTTCCATTCTCTGTCCCACGCTACCGTAACCCGTGCCATTGCTAGCAGTTAGCTGGGGCTTCAGAAGGTTGTTGTGAGGTGCAGACAAGTCCTGCCCACTGATGCTTATGCAATACGAAATGAGTGGGGAAAGTAACAACAGGGACACTCTAGGCACTCAATATCACAAATATTGAACCTGTTTGCATCTTCTAAATTATAGTGTAATGCATTACTCAAATTCTGTTTAAAATATTCGGGTTTTCATCTTTGTAATTAAAAGCAGCAGTGTGTGAGAATACAAAAACCATGTAATCCCTGCAACCCAGCAAATGGCACTTTATATCCCTAAACAAGGAACCAATTAGACATGAATTGATAGCTTATGAGGTTTGTCAAACGTGATCTGTAGCATGAATTGGAATATAAACCACGTGGATTAACAATTCAGTTGCCATAGAAACTTCTTCTGAAATTGGAACTGAAACTTGCTGAAGAATGTAGCCCATGACATTGTTAGCTGTAAGCCTTTATATGTAATATTAGCTGTAACAATAGCTATGTGATGTTATTTCTTTTTTTTTGTCCTCCTGACTTCTATTAACACTGGAAATGGGTTGTTTATGGTTAACTCTGCAGTTGCTCTGGTTGTTCTAGTTGCCAGGGATCACTCCACACAAATGATCACTCCAAGTCCTGATGTTGCAGGTATTATGTAGGGAATAATAGGCTGCAATTATATATTTAGTATTTGCATCTAAATGGCTTTGGCACTCACAGGCCATCTTCAAGAATGTGCATGTACCTAGCAGTTATACTCCTATATATACTCTTCACTCTTTAAAAGCTATATATAGCTGACCCAACTCAACTCCTAAACTGGATCTAGAGTGACCCTCTATGCAATAACAATTAGCTGGTTCAAATGGTGGATGGCAGCATGTGGACCTTCCATTTCTAGGACAGTTTTAAATCTTGGTGTCTTCTCATTGCTCTCACCCCTGGGTTTGTTCAGCTCAGTGCATCTGCAAATTAGACATCTATAGCTTTTGAGAGAGACTACCGTTATAGTATGCAGAGAGACATGTTGCTGAACTTGAAGTCAACATTTATATCAAGTCCACATTTATATCCACCAGCTGGATCATGGTTAGGGGGATGAAAGGCTGCTCTGCTACTTTCCTGTGGTGTGTGCTGTCTGTAGCCAGGTCTTTTGTCTTCAGAGCTGTTAGCCCAATACTTCTTGTGCTTAAGTCACTTGAAATAGAGATCTCATTGAGCTGCTAGGATATAAAACTAAAATAACTTTGAAGTGACTTACTGCAAGAGAGAATGTCAAATCCTTGTTCAACTGAAAGTGAAGCAATATAAGACAGGAGTTTTGATCCAGGCTTTAAGTGGGCTTGAAGTCAAGCAACAAACATCCTTATCCATAACTTTGTTCAAAGTTGCTATTTTCAGCAGTTTTGTCCTGAAGAAATCTGAGACTTGGCATGAAAAGAGACAGCAAAATCTTTAAATGATGGCTAGACAGCCAGGCCTGGCTTATCCAGATAGCTTTTAAAGCCCCTATTAGATTAATAGAAAAGCAAACCAATAGGTCAACAATGTTGCCTTACACTTTAAGCCTTTGGATAGCTAGACATCTGGATGAGGCATCCATGGATTAACAAGGTCTCTGTGTAGTAATAGCTAACTGAATCCCTCTTTAACCTTTAGCCTGCTGTTTAACACATATTTACAAGTGCTCAGTGCTTTATCCTTGACCAAAATATAATACATAGCTGAACTCATTGCTATTAATCAATGCAGAACCATATTTGAAACTGTCCTGTCTTGTGCACCCTGATTCCTCAGTCAAACTAAGTTTGATTCTTTCATTTTCAGCATTTTTACAAGTTGTAAGATCTAGCCTCTTGCTGCCATATTCAATCTGTTCTCCTTTTAGGACTGTTGTTTCGATTTTAACTATTTATAAGGGCCCTGTGGTGTGCATTTTGGCTGTTCTTACCTCTTACTGGAAACTAAGACTGGAGTATTATAAAAACATAACTGGTGCATGCAGTCTTGAGCTGTGTGCCAAAATAAAGAAGGGACTGGGGGGCAGGAGGAGGTAGGAATAACTGGAATGAAAAAGGTCATGTTCTCAGAATAAGTAGCTGCAACTTGGCATAAGTTTGGAAATTGCATCTGTTTATGCTAGTGATGAATTTGGCATAAAGCAGTTGCCAGTTCTCTTCAGTCTAGAATTTAGTTCTGTAGCCCTTCTGAATATCACATGGAATTCTAATCTTGACCCTGTGAGTCTTGTTTCCTTTATTTCTCTGTAAGTTGATGGATTAAAAAGGTTGGCTGGCTAGGTCAGAAGATTTGGAAAATTATTTGCGCATTTAAAGGGGCTGAAATCCTAAAGACTCCTGAAGTGAATGCAGTTATAGCAAGAGCCTTTAATAAAGACTTTGTAAAATAATAATAATAATTTTTAAAAAATCACTAAAGCTGTAGTCAATGGATATGATGGACAGAGATAACAGTCTCTTTTGAGGCCAGAGTTCCACCTAGGACATGAATCCAGAAAAAAAATGGGCTCTGCTATATAAACACTTGATGCAGTTGAGTCTTTGATTCCTTATGGAGCCTTGCAGAAGACGTGCAGTTTGCAGGAGTGGGACATTGACTTCTTAGTGTATGAAACTGTTGTGGTAAATATCCTTTTAGCATATCGCACCTTACTGTTTTCATGGATCTGATAATCTGCATAGCAATAACAGTGAGCACTTATGCTACTGTAGTTCGCAAGTCTGGACTAGTTTCTGTTGTGGCATAGTGCTGCTGTATCAACAGGAGAAGTTTAAAAACCCTTTATTTTTATGTGTTTTTTTTAACTGTTCAATTGACAGCCCAGCTGGTTACCATGCAATAGAAGTGAATATAATTCCTTAGTGCCTAAAAGCTAGAGAATTGTGTCTAGAGTTTATTTATACTTGAATCTTTAGCAGTAGTGGAGTCAGGGGTGGGGGAGGGTGTGGGGAATTATATAACTGTAAAAACAAATATAATTGGAGTGACATTTCATAAAATTATGATCTAGATCAATGGAAAACTACAGGTAAAGAATGTGAGGAAATGTACACAAAACCTGATTCTGTGGGAATCACTTTCCACAGCCCTCCCCTTTTGACAGCAGGTAAGGGGCTGGGTCCTTAGTTGGTGTTAGTTATCCCTCAGCTGAGTCAAAAGAGCTGCAATGATTACCAGTGTAGGCTCTGACACAGCCCAGCTGACTTCAGCTTGCACTTGTGCATCTGGTAATACTTTTGTTGGTGTAGGATATAAACACATACATGGCAGAAATAGGAAAATGCCACACCTTTTTTTCTGCAAGAATGAAGGCTGGCAAACATCTGCAAACCCCGCCCCCCAAAAAAACCCAACCAAACAAACAGCCCTCCCAGAAAACCCTTGAATCTTACTTTACTGGTTTTCTATTAGTATTTATCCATGCAAACTTTCACTTACAAGAACATTCCTAGAAAGAAAAGATTAAAATCTTTGCAAAAAGTGCTTGTGTGAGTACTTGTGCATGATTTTGTGTAGTCACGGTGATTTGAGTCATGCAGGGAGCCACAAATCAATACCATATAGGATAGGGGAATGAACATGAATGGTGGGTGATTGATGTAAAACAGCCTCGAGTTGGCTGGCATAAAACTGTCGATTTGCTCATGCTATTAGGAGTTCAAACAATGAATAAGGAGCCCACTTCTAAATTCAAAGTCTGGTCAAATGTTTTTCTATCAAAAAATATAGTAAATGTTTGTTGAGCAAAAATGTTGTCATGAGCCATTATTTACATCAGTTTTCATGCATGTTTTGCAAAATTTATTAGAACCAGGACTTTGTAGAAGAGCACACTGAAAAATCTGCATCAAAACAACTTTTGCAAATAGATTTATACTCTATTATCTTTCCCAGTGCCGTTGACCACTTTTCAGGAATCATTCCACCGAATTCAACAGGATCATTTATGCAACAATGAAACTATAGTCTAATGCTGAAACTTTGGTAAGAACATGTTTCAAATGCTATAGCTAAACACGGGTGTGCAACATCAAGTTGAGACAAGGGTTGCAGACATAAGAGGGTGTGGATCTGCTGTGATCATTGCATCCTCTATACTTATTACAATTTATAATAAACTCTTTTGGTCCTGTCCATGCTTTTCACATAAAGCACCTTGTACCAGTAACATTACAGACTTGCTGCTACTTTGTCATAGGATGTTGCTTCCCAACTTCAAGAACTGAGCTTACATTCTCTGCAGCTGAATCTTAAGGAGCACAGGTGTTTGTCTTTACCTGGTCATAAAATATCTGTGCCCAGCAGTGATGCAAAAGTTCTGGGAAAAATCTTTCTTACCTTCTTCATTGAGATTCCCTGAATCTAATTTGCTAGAACCTTTTTGCAGCTATGAATAGGAAGCCTAAAAAGAGGGTCATGTTGTTCTCAACTGCAGAGGCAAAAATGATTTCACAAGAGACAGCCTGTGAAAAATCAGTCTTTTTTGTACAAGTAGGTGTAAATTTCCCAGGAGAAAGGATGTGGGAGACTAAAAAGTCCATAGGCTTCCTATAGTACTGCCTGATGCACACAAACTGGCAGTCACATAACACTTTCACAGTCATGTTGCTGCATTGCTCTAGCGTCTTCAAAGTGTCTGGATCCAGCTCTGCCTACGGTTTTGCAATGTCGTCCTTCTTTGCGTGATCTTGCACAAGTATGGCCAACTGCGTAAGATGATATGAATGTTGCCTAGTAACATCGATGCACAAAATAACTATCAGAACATTCTCTACAGGGATTACTTGCTTAAGGCTTACTATACTCAGGGAACACTTAAAATGCATATTTTAAAGATACGTGACTACATTAATATGCTTACTCATTCCTTCTAATGTGAGGTAACACTGAGATGCTGGTTGAGGTTGGCCTCATTATCTACAATGCGCCACTCGGACTGGCTCAGCGCTAATAGTCACTATATTATTATCTGTGATAAGGGTAAAATGATGGCCATTTTTAATTTTACCTTTTATTTGCAAAAGATGTTTAGTCAGTGCTATTGACGTGAATGTTCCGCTGCTGTCTTGTAGAATTTGCACAATGCAATAGATGAAAACTTTTTTCTTGTCTTTTGTAATGTTCCAAGTGGCAATTCCTTTGCATGTTAAATGTGTTTCTGAGCATTTGAAACATTGAAAAACGATTCAAGAGTAAAATCCTAAATACAAAACACCTTAGATCATCATGTTCCTTTTGTCTAGTAAACCATGATAACCACCGTGTACCCCAGGATTATCTCTCAAGAAGAAAATAGTCTTAAACATTTTGCCTTCACTGAGTTATTAAGACCTGGCAAGTCACATGTAATTGTGTTAAACTACACTTTGGGTAAAGCTTCTAAGCTCACCATGGTGACTAGTTTAATTTTAAAAAAAGTGCGAACCAGCTGAAAACCTCTTACCGGTCTGATGAAGACACAACTGAGGATTCAAAAGCTTGAGGAGAAAGTTTGAAAGGCAAGTGATGACTAGACAAGGTCACTGTATTAAAAAAAAAAAGCACAACTGTAACACTACTCTTTGCATGGGGATATGCAGTCAGTAACGTTTTCTAATCTAATGCTGTTGTCAGGCACTGAATTTGTCCTCTTTGTAGCCATTCCATATCCTACAGAGGGAATTATGGAGGTGGAGTCTCTGAAATAAGCCAGAACTTAGTTTCTGTCTTGCTCAAGCAGCTGAGTTTACCTCCTGATAAAAACAACAGTTGCTTTTCAGCTATCTGTCGGGGTTCCTAGTAACTGCTGTTAAAAAAGACAATGAACTGAATGTGGCTTTCTCAGTAAGGCTCTGAAATTTTCTACATTAGGTACAAATCTGATGCAATTTGAATAATGAAATATGCTTGGGGTTCATGGTTTTAGCTGAAGTTGGCAGAGTGAAATATTTCACAAAGGAAAACCAATATAGGTAGCTCAGACTAAAGCACAGATAGATAGTTGTGGTATGTGGAAGTCAGCAAATTTAAGCTAGAAATGATAGGTAAACTGTTAATACTGTGGATAAACGAACAATTGCAAAATGTGCCTGGAACGCAGCGGACTTTACGTATTTTGACATCCTTTTGTCAAGACTGGCTCCCACTCTAAAGTTTTCAAATAGTTGAGTTATTGTCTTCCTCCTCCTTAACAGGTAGCGCATGGTATACCTGTGTTGCAGTCACGGAACACCGACCCCCTGGAAAACAGTGTCACTATCGGCATTAAGGGGGTGGGGGAAGGTGAATCCCTGAAAGACTGAATATTGGATCGTGGTATACCACAGCAGCGTTGTGACTTGGCTCTGGTAATTTTTGTTTGCGTAAGTTGACACTAGCTGTGGGAAACTATGCATTAGTCTTCTCATTCAGCTTGGTGGTTTGTCCCTAGCTACCTAGCCTGTGGCCTCCTACAGATACAGATGTTCTGCAGTTTGAAGTATAGGAACTTAGCACACCTTTTGGAGACTGCTTAGTGTTTTTGTGTGACTTACGTGCACACCGGGAGTCTTGGCTGCCAGCTGTCAATAGTGGTTTGTAATCAAAACACAGACCAGAGGGGTCGAGAGTCCTAAAATGAGGAATGTCGTGGGCTGATGTGAATCCTCCCACAGGGAGGGGAGCTGTCTAGGCAAGGCAAACTCCATGCCTACCTCAGGCTGCATTGTAGTTGGGTTTAGACACACATTATGGAGAGGATGCGGTATGTTATAGTGATAGGTTTCCTTTTTCTGGTTCCAGTGGGAGCCGGCTGAACCCTCTGATAAGGATGCTGAGCTGACTTTTAGCCCTCTCAGGCAATGGATTCTGACTGTCACCCTCACTCTGACCCTTTGGACAAGTTCAGCCTGTTAGAACAGAAGATTACGTTTAAGCTACTGGAAATAAGGACTTTGCTTGCTGTCACTACGTTTTGCCCGCAGTGAATAGCAGTCCTGCACAGAGCACAAATCCATTTTTGTCTTGCCTTCTCTGAAACAAGATTACCTTTGTTTCACCCTAAAGTGAAGAACCTGGCCCTTTTAAATACCTGGTGGTAATATGGGCTGTTTCCCTTACCAGTACTTTCAGCATCTTTAGCACTGTGTGCCATTTTCCAAATGCCATGCACATGGATTTTTTTCATGTACCAAAGATGATAAATTTACTTGGGGAACTATTTTCAGCCCAGATCACAGTGCTGCTTTTATTTGCCGATGGGCCTCTGTATTTCTTTGCCAACATTCCTGCATGTTTCTGGTTCTTACTAATTTATTTTTCTAATGCTAGTTTCCTCTCATTAATCACCCTAAACCTATACAAAAGTGATTTTCTCATATTACAAGAAATCTCTTACAGGGCATGGACCTTATGTTACTTCCTGAATATATTATAATATCTTAATTAGGCTACATATTAAATAGCAAAATACTTGATTAGATCACTTACTAGTTTGCCATAGACAGAAATAGTATCTGCAAGCTTAACCCTAGAGACTGATGCTGGCATAAGTCGTGAGTGGTCTCAATGTAAGCAGCTTTGTAATACCTCAGTCTCTCAGCCCTGATAGGACTCTTCCCTAGAGCGCGATTCAACGCCTGGTTATTAAGTATGAAAAGGCAGAAGTATGTAAGGTAGATACATTTGTCTCCTTCTTACCAAGCATAAAATGAGCTGGCTGGCTCTGATTTTTGGGAACCTGGCCTGGGACTAAAATAAGATTGGGCATTTTTAGCATTAGGTGACTGAAATACATAAAGAAATCCCTGCAGCAGAAATATGTGTCAGTTATAATTAAGCATCATCTATAGGTGTGGGGGGAAGAGGACCGAAATGGGTGATTTAAGAGCAAGTTCCTCCCACACTGCATCACCTAGTAAGAATGGGGGTGAGCCTTGCTGCACTGCAGAAGTTTTTACATCTTTTCTGTTTCTGAGGACCCAAAAAGTGGTCAGGAAACAAGGGAGCACCTAAAGGAGGGAGATTATAGGGAAAGAATCTAAGGCGTACTTATCCCACTCAGTAAATCTGTGTCAGTCTGTAAGGTTTGGGACAACTGTGTGTTGGGAGGATGGTCACTGGAATTTCAGGAACCAGCCCTTGTTGAAGAGGAAAGCGATTTCTTATGCCAAATTGCATTTTCTGGTTATTACGCATTCATCCCTGTTTGAGGTTCGTGCAAGCAATTTTGGGGAGTAAAACTACATGACTTTTAAAATGCATCTTCTTATACTGGAAGAGCAGGTATTTTGGAAGGGGGAAAGAGGAATATTGAGGGAAGTATCAATCTCATTCCTTGCACAAAGCCTTCAGCACTGCTTTGGCTTGTACCTGCTGAGCTCTGTGCACAGCTATTGAGTATGCTCAGTACAGCTTTCAGGAGCAGAAAATAAACACTTCCAGCAAATTTACTCAGGAGGAGCCTGTCTGCCAAGTGGAGCCACCTCCCTCCTTGGTTGTGTTTATGAAAACGTCGTTTAAATGGGGAAAACAAGAGAAGAGCAACCAGATTCCTTGACCCACCCAGCACTTCTCTCAGCAGCACAGCCACTCCTGCTGTATGGGATCCATCACATGACAGGGAGATGCTTCTGGGAGCTGTTATTTTAAAATATTGGCAGCACATCATCGGGTGGGACTGCTCTATCTTGTATCTTCTTACATTCTCCTACTAGCTACTTTTCCTGTTTTATACATCTTCGTGCTCTGGCTGTAATAGCTATAGCAACATAATTCTTGTTTGTCCTCTGTGTGACTTTTGTCATACGCTTTGAATGAGGGTTGTTCTGTGGATGATGTGCTAAAGACCAGTCACCAAATCTGACACTTGTGAGTCTCTGGAACCCCAGTGAGGAAACAGTTAATCATGTCCAAATGGCATGGATGGCTTTTGACACTATTAATGCACCTGCATGGGCCAGAGGCTGTCGGTGCCCAGATGCATAAAGAGGCAGTGTTATTCCAAATGCAAATCATCTGTGGGAGGCATGATAAATGTCATTGTGTGTCCTTGCTCCCTGGTACAGCAGTGTAGCCAGAACTTCAGTCTGACTGCACGTTCCTGCTGTGCATTTTACAGCAGCTTGCACTTAACTCTGAGCCTGGCTCCAGGAGGTCCTGCCTTACAATATCCTGTTCCATTCACTAGACAGCAACCTCCTTCCCTTTTATTGTTTGGGACAGTGGTTGTGCGTAGGGAGAGGGGATGGCAGAGAAGTGATAAAGCATATGTAAGCCCTTGTATTGTGGTTTTTCACTGTCTTGCTGTTTTGAATAGTAGCTAATGATATTTGCAAGGCTTCTTGCTGTTACACAGGGTTGTTCCATTCCAGTGAAGGAGACCCTTTGCTTCTTGCTGGGTGTTCCGAAACAATGGACCAGTCACAAAAGGATTTTGCTTTAGCAGTTGTTTCTGTTGGCTGGCCTGCTCCTGATAACATCTCCTCCTGCTGTGTACAAAGAGCGCTTGAGCAAAGGGCTTTAATATCTTGCATGGTCAAGGTTTTGTTTTAAAGGGTGTAGTAGTTTATTTTTGGAAGGAACTGAGGAGCGGCCACATAGCATTGAACTCTCCTATCCTGTTTATCACCTCCAAGCCCAGCCCTTCTCCCAAAATGGGTTTTCAAGATGCAGCACTGTGCTTAACTACAAGATAAGATTTGGCAGTCAGTTTTCTGCTTTTGGCAAAGTATTAGTTGGCACAGGCGTTTGAAAATGGAAATTGCTTGGGGATAAACTACTTAGGCTAATTCACACCTAGAATAATATCAGACACTAATGGAGTTCCTGTACAAGTGAATTCGTTCTCTTTTCCCCATGTGTTGTCTTAAGTCTGCTGAAGTGTGACTGCCATAGCCACCATGGGAAGGCTGATTAAGTCAAAGAAGGGCTAATCCACACCTTAGCTGAAAACACTTTTCAAGAAGTCAAATTCTTGAATTGTCTTATGTATCTTGTCCTGTCTAGTGTTTTGCTTGTGCTCTTGGCAGAATCCTGCACAGGGCTTTTTCTGCATTGCAGGCAGTGTAAGAAAAGAAAGTAGAGGGGAAATTACTACTTAAGAGAGCTGTCTAAGCTAGATGGATGGATACCAGCAACCCTAATTTGCAGAGTCTTGGAGTTCGAAATAATCTCTTTTAGCTGTCTGAGAAGTATAGTTTCGCTAGACTTCCAGTTGTGTGCTCCAGGAGCATGACTAGAATGCTGCATCAGGAACTTTGGAGTGCTGAAGTGCATCACTTGCATAGTTTCTTGAATGAATGCTGATAAGCAAAGCTGCAACAGCCCAGGTGCTTAGATCTGTTGACTTTAATGAGACTTAAGCCCCTTCTTCTCAAGTGCCCTTCTTGAATTGGTGTCTGACTACTCCAGTACTTCCTAAGCAGTTGGATCCAAGTAAGAAAACTAAGAGAACTCAAATTGAGTAAAGCCCCACAACCTGCCTTGGTTAAGGGCAGGTGTTGAATATTCATATTGGAGTGATGGGCAGGAGATAAGGAGTACAGAAGACTGTAGTGTGTTCCCTATTGCTGTAAATGCATCTTTAAAAACATTACTAAAATCCCCTGCCTATCACTTTGACTAATTAATAGAAATAGGGCAAGCCTTTTTGTTTTGAGTGTCATCCAGCCTAAGGTAACAGGGCTCCTCATTGTACAGGCATATCTACAAATGCTTATCTACAGGGTTTAAAATGGGTATTCCAATTTTAGAAAAAAATCATTAGAATTTTAATCATGTTCTGCTTCCCTTCTGCAGAAGATCTTGGCATATGCATTTGAAATGGTAGTCCAGCATAGAGCTCTGTGCCAGCCACTGTAACAGTGAACAGATGTTATCTAGTGAGGTTTTGAATTAATTGGAAACACCAGCTCCCTGAAAGACTTGCATCCTATAGGACTGTTTTCTCAAATGTAATTACGTGCTGAATGCAGATGGGAATAGGGTTGGGGACAAGGTTAGGGGTGCAGAGAACACAGTAGTTTCTCAGTTTTTTTGGCAAACTGTGCTAAGCTTGTCCCAGCAAAATCTGTCAGTTTGTACCTTGCTCTAAAAGTTACACGAATGGTTGCTGACCTGTTGTCCCAGAACCTGGGAACAGAGGAATTGTTGCTGTCCAGGTCTTGCTAACTTTCCCAGCTGCACTTCCTATAGCAGGAGCTGAGGAAGGAACAGCTGCAATTGTCTTGTGCTACAAAAGGATTCCCTCTCACAGGAGAAATCCCCTGCTGAGTGGATTCACTAGGTTTTAAGCCTGCTTAGTGCAGAGTGTCAGACCTAGGGCAGCTGTAACAGCTACACAGTTGGGTCTTTCAAAGATAACACTAGATATAGAATAGCTAATTTCTGAGAAGTGGTATTAGGATACCTTTTTTGATGTTCCCCTCTCATGGATTTCAGTGCATAGTTCTTGTGGGTACTGTTAGGCACTATGTATGTGGCTTGCAGTTGTGTCTAGTTAGCACAGTTAATACATAACCATGAGTTTTCTGGGAGTAGTACCATCTCCAACAGTAATGCTCTGCTGTCCCCCGGAAAGGATTTATCTTCCCGAGTACTGTATGAAACTATAACCTCTTCCTGAAACTGTTCATCTAACTGCAAACAATCTCTTTCAATAACTTAATGTGTTGTCTTTGCCTTCTCTAGATCCTGTGTGACCGTCTTACTCCTAACAGTGCCATAAGTAGCTATCCAAGTGTACTACATAGGTATTTCACCTTAGTCTCTCCTTCCATCAATCCCAGTGATCTCTTCTTTATTAAAAGTAAATAATATTGACTGGGTCTGTTTCACAAAGAATTGGAGAGATTAGTGACAGAAACTAAATGCAGAAGCAGTTGCTGTTTCTTCAAGAGGTCAATTTGGCTTGATAGAAGTAAGAAGCCTCTAGCAGTACCCCTGCATCCTTGCTCTTTGGGTACAGATCTTTGGGCTTAGAAATGTTTAGCGGAGGCTTGATACTAGGTTAACAACAGCTGTAATGAAAATAGAATATTTATGCATATTGGAAAACATTTTAAGTCCGCAGATTCCAGAAGACTGGTCAGAGCAACTAAAATGGGTTGTGCTAAGTGTTGCAATTTTATTGTGTGTTTTGAACAACCAGCATTTTAGCAAGTGTGTGAATACAGATCACGTGGATAAAAATTATCACTAAATTTCCAGTTCTTTTAATAAAATAAAATACTGTGGCATCTGTCCCAGCCAATACTGCAGTAGTTCCTTTTCCTGCTGGAGGTTGTTTTGTTCCTTGAACAGTATTTACTTAAGCATAGAAAATTCTTTCATGTTTCCTGATAGTTTGCTTGGAAAGCAGTAGTAAAACTTGAGTGCAAGCCACATAATTATTGTGGTAGTAAACTGCAATATGATGCCCACATATTTTCTGGTATTTAATTCCTATAAGCTTTTGTTATGAAACACTTTGTAATGCAGATCAACACATGGTAGATGAGAGGTTTCCAAACAGACTTTTGCTGTGACAGCACATGTGGCTACAAAAAGTGCACAGTGGATGGAGTCCTGACGACAGCACTAGTAGTTACTTGAAACCATGCTGGCCTTGCACAGTGTTTCTGGTGTCTTCATGTGAGAGATGCTGTGCCAGGCCTGGTCCAACTTGAAGGTTTTTAGGACAGTAATTTTCATCCCGTCTTTTGTCCTGTGAACTATGGAAGAGAAATGAGCCTGGGGCAAAGGGACTTGCCTAAAACCGGACTGCAAGCCAGTGACAACAGGGAAATACAATACATGATGTTGGGAGGACTGCAGTGAATCACCTCTACTGGTGGCTTATCTGTAAGATCCTTCATGACCGGGAGGGAGCAGACGGGATTGCTACAAAAACACTGACTGCCCCATTACCCAAGCCAGACAGCTTAAACAGAATGAGGCAATGTTTGGCTAACACTGCTGCAGAAGCACATAGGAACAGTATCAGCAAGCTCCCAGTACACCCATTTGAAAGAAAGGCAGGTAATGTTGCTGAAGGCTTTATTTGGGCTGTATCTGTGCTAGCAAAATAGAAAGCCATGTTTCTCTTTTAAAAGAGCCCAGCCAGGACTCCAGGTGTTCTTATCACTATAGTATCTAACATTATTTTGATATCAGTGTTGCTGAAGGCAACACAGGAAAGATTGCCCATGGTTTGAACTCTTATCGTTGTTGAGCAGACGCAGGGTCATCTTTGCTGGGGAAAGCCATTCTCCACAGCCTCCTGGGACACACTGCAATAGGGAGAGATTTGGTCTCTGGAATTCCCATAGAAGTGACTTGGCTGACACTTCTTTGTCAATGCTAGCAGTCTCCCAGTGCAGTGACTTACTGGTTTGAAAGCCTCAGGTGATTTTAAGCTGAGATTGGATATGCTCATTGGCAAAATTATATAAAATGTAGTGGCAAAGTTCATGCCATCTATGCTATGAACTGCATTACTGCTGAAGTTGCTTATGTGCGGACAGATTCCTAGAGGATCTGTAAATAGGACAGCTTTCAATGGGATAGAGCTGGTTTACACTCCCTAAGGATTTGGTTCTTTTTGTTTGGAAGACACCGGGCTACAATGTTTCTGTCCGAGGTCTCTGTCTGCGGCAGCTGTGTTGGCTGGAGCACTAGAAGGTAAGCTGTCACATAAGAGGCCCTTGAGTAGCTATGAGAAGTAAGAGGAAAACCCTGGATTTGCCAGACCAGTACTTGTCCGCTTAGATGCACTCTGACCTTCAGTGTGCAGCCTCCCCTCCAGAACTGAGGCTGCAGCATCAGCATCACGCCAGTGATGCACTGACTTGGGAGACAAGTTTCTTTGCTGGTTCTGAAACGGATTGCTAGAGTTCATTCAAGCACTACTGCTCTCATTCAGGTTGTGAAATTCACAGAAACTTGTAACAAATGCAAGTTTGCAAAATGCATTTTTTTACCTCCATAACCAGCAGCTGGAGAACAAGTTTTCTTGTTAGGTGCTTTACTAAGTGTGGATCAGCACAAAGCAAACAGATTGGTGCTTGATCTGCTCTTCATTGCAATTACTTTTAAAGGAAGTTTGTGCTTATTGTGAGAAGCCCTGTGTGAGGTATGACAGCTAAAAACAATTACTTGTTCATCTGTACAGTCCAGTCTTTAAGTGGTGTTTGGTATATAAAAGCATGTGCATAATAACCCCATTCCCCTGAAACAAGCGGTTATTTTAAATATTTATCTTTCCTACTCCTATTGTATTTGAGATACTTACAGTCTTTATGTAGCAATTATGTGAGTGAAAACAAGGTGTGCATCTGGGAGATAGGGGTGTGCAGTAATAGGTTACTGGATGACTTTGCCTTTGATATATAACTCTGACATTAATTTTAAACATGAGTAGATGAAAACAGGTTAGCACTGGAGCTTTCTAGCTTTTTCTCAGCACTCACCATAAATCAAGAGATGGTTTTGTGAGACATACGCTCTGCTGTGTGATCAAATGGCATTTCTGGGGAAACTTCAATATTATCCTTATGCTATAGCTTTGATGTGTGTGATGTGACATGAAGGCTGTGACAAGGAGGCTGCACTCTGGCACCACCAGCCAGGGCTCTTGATGCTGCCTTCAGCAAAAACGTTAACAGAAATTATTTCCTGAGGTACGTTTTAGCAGCTGCCTTGAAACAGAAAAATCTGTGAACAGAATACTGTGTGAGATTGAGCTCTATCCGTAGAGGGGTGAGAGGAAGAAAAAAAAAAAGTGTCTGCCCAAGCATTACAAAGGAGGAATAAATCTCAACCAGCGCTATGCAGAGGCAGAAGTTGAGTCAGGGAAGGGCCTTTTCTATTGTCACACAAAAGGCAGTGGCTGATCAGCTTCATTTCCCCGTTCCATGTTAGCTGTGCTGAACCCATCCTTGGTTTGTTTTAGGTCTATTTAGTTAGATAATCAGGGAGACCAAAATATTGTTGAGCTCCAACTAAGTGATTCCTCTTTGTCAGAGAAACTAAGTAAATAAATGACAGAAATTGTTGAAGACAGCTCTGCTGATGTTAGAGTTGGAAAAAAAAAAAGGCCAACATTTGAATGAATCCTCACCCCGATATATTTACATTTAAATCCATGTAACTTAGAAGCTGTTTTAAAAAATGCTGCATAGTGCAGACACTCAGCACTTGGAAGGATAAAAGTACAGGCCCAAGAAAAATCAAATTGGGTACCCACAATCAGCAATCACTTTAAACATTTTTTAGTCTATGTGCTGCTATCCTGTCTAGTCTTGTTGCTTTTCTTTACATAGTACAGCTCCGTTCTTAACTTCCATGCTACTGCATTCCTAATGTCATGTAAAAAACGCTACAGGACATAATTTAATTTATTTGACATTTATGTCACTGAGATACTTGATTTGTGCATTCAGAGTGTCAGCTTTAAATAAACATCTCTCATTTAAATACTTTGTAGAAAGCTGTGGGTGTTATTAAAGACGTCACTCACCAACACTGATTTTTGGAAACTACAGCCATTGAATTATCCCGAAATGCAGTTGTTGAAAAAGAGAGCCCACTATGCGTAATGCTTTTTGCAAAATAAAACTATAATCACATTTGGTTACAGTTTACACTTTGCTTGCGTATGCTGACCTGCAGCTCAGACTAACCAGAGCCTGTGCGTTTTGAGGTTCACGATCAGAGGTCAGGAGATACTTGTTGCAGCTCTGCTACTTACTGACTGGCTTTGAACAAGTTTCACCTGTCTCTTCAAGGGCTTCCTCATTAGTCAATAAGAATAATTAACAGAATCTTACCTTATCTGTGATTACAAGAAAACATTTGAAAGTTGAAATGCTGTGGAGGCTCTAAGTTTCAAGGTGCAGAACTAAGTAGCCCTGCATTTATATTTTGGTAACAAGGATCTACAGCATTGGCAACTTCTGAAAGATAGATCTGATAACAGAACATAAAAGGAAGCCTACATGTGATAGATCACTCGCTGCGTGTGCACTTGACCCTGCACTGTGTGAAACTTATTACCTTCTCCCTCTAAAGCAAAAAGACCTCTCTATATCTCAATCTAAAAAAGAAAAACCTCTTGGCAAGTGGCAAAGCCATCCCTCTCTGCCGAGTGCTTCACAGATGCCTTGATGCAATTGCAAGAGTACGTAGAAATGTTTGTCAGAAATGCGAATGCAACTATACTGCATAGATCTCATTTTTACAGAAATAATAATCACACAGAGCAGAGAGCAAGACTATTTTATTTAGGAGAGTTTGCAGGCAGATACAAAATTGTTTCTGTCAGAGTAAAAGAAGTGTTGTTATGTAGAGAAGCACCTTGAAAAAGCCAATCTAAGGAGACCAGGCAGTGGAGGAAAGCAAACATGCCTTTTGATATAGAAGGAAACAGGAAAAAAGAAAGATGAAAGAAAAGAGTCAGAACATGTCATTTATATAAAAGCAATTAAGGTGCTATCCATTATTTGGCAATGATATGGCTGTTTCCACTATAGGGAAGAAAAAGCTAGCACTCACTGCTTGAACTCTTCTCTTGGGATTCTTGAGGTCATTATTACTTAGGTTCATGAAAATTATGAGTACTGACAAACAGGGGCAGGGAAGATAGATGGACTTACACTTTCAGACCCCAAGGACCTACAGGATCTTCGCTCACTGGAGCAGGAGGGAGCAAATAGTGTACGTGCCCCCAGGCTCCCAAAATCTTGCGGTTATTCTGATTACTGCACAAGTGCTGACTACACAGGGTCCCAACAGAACCTCAGTATTCCCTTATTTCCACCCCAATAAAGTCCTTTAATCAATGTCTCCCTTGAAGCAGCAGTTCAAGTAGTAAGGAAAAAAAGGTAACATGACAGAGGAAAACAAGACATTCTGTCAAACAGAAATGGCAACAGCTTCTTGTGAACAAGTAAAACAAGATTGTGGCTTGCAGGGCTTTGAAGGAAAACATCCATTCCACCTGGCTTCTAGTCTCTTAAAGATTTTCCTTAACAGTGCTCCAGTGCTACACTAAACATGGTTATTTCTGTACTGGGCCATTGGTTCGCACTGTGAAGTTTGACATAGAAGATGAGGCCAAGGCACATGTTGCAGACTTTGATAAGAAAATGCTGATGCTGGGAGACTTCAGTTGTACCATGGCATGTTCACAAACACTGTCAAATAGCAGAGCGTTCAGCTGACAGCACTTTTGGGTACATCAAACTTAATGAGTTAACAAAAAGGAGAATACACACCAGAACTCCAATCAGTGTTGTCAAAGTTGACCAAAACCACATTAACCGTCCCAGCATGTTTGCACACTCCTGCAAGATAATTTACATGTCTTTACAGAAATAGCATAATTCATGGAAAAGAGGAGACTGAATAATTTTGGTTTGCTTTTGGGCCACTGATATATCATTTGGGATACTAATTTGGATGCAGAGAAATACAAACTTACTGAGCCAGAAAGTAGAGTACATTTAGCATTCAAATTCAAGAGAGTTACAAATTATCTTCATATGCTATTATTTTATTAGTGGACAATTCCATTTTATTTAAATTTCCATTGGATAATAACTGTAGTGTATAAATATGGTGATGTACAGAGAATTTGGTTTAAAAATATACATTTTAGGAAATAAAGCAGCAATACTTTCAAAATAAATCATAATTTTCTGTTTTACTGATGAGCATTAACAGACTAGGAGAGAGCAGAAATATGAATTATTAGTGTAGTCTTGTTATTAGAAACATTAAACAGGACATAAATGATACTGTCATCATGCTGCATAACACCTCCCACTAAATGTAGTTCTGCTGGTGATAGCCCCACCTTTTCGTGGCCTAGCAGCTTTGGATGAACACACGCTCCACAGCTATGTCCTGACTTTTTAATGAAGTTACAGAACTGGTTTGCCAAGACTCTTCATGTTGGTTTAGATGGCTTTAGTTTCCTCTCCTCTGTCAGGGATAGACCAAGAAAGTGGCATTTGAATTTTGTAAGCTTTCGGCAAGATTTGGATCAGGATTTTGTAGAGCTTATGAACTGTGACTTTAGCTGCTTTGTGGTCCCAGTAAGAGAAACTTGCTCACAAATGATTCCTGGATTTTGTAGTCTACAGTTGGAAAAAGTATTATCCATGTCCAAACTCCTGTCTGACACAAACTCAAAACAGCTGAGGGAGAGGAAATAGTAGCTAATGTTTAGATTTACTCCATGGATACATGGATTGCATTAGAAGTTTTGACCTTCTTGGAGCTTGCCTATGAATCTTGCACAGCATTTGTGAAGTGCTCAGCATCAGTTTGGACACACGAAGTGGAACAGGGACGTCCTGCGTTCCCCCATGTTCCTGCTCTGCCCCCTGAACGCATGAGAGCAGCCTGTGGTTCGGTACCCTCCTGGGGAGCTCCTGCTTCCTCCCACTTGCAACAGACCAATACAACGATCTATAACTCATCTCATGCATTAAAAGTGCTGAAGTTGGGGTTGGTCATTAAGTAACAACACCAGATACCTGCTAGTGGAAGAGTCCTTCTTACCAAGTCACTAATGGTTAGGCACTCTTTCTCTTCTTTTTGTTGTTTGTGTTGGATTTTTTTTTAGGTAACGCTGTAGAGTGTATATATTTCAAGCACAGTGAGCTTGTTTGAAGTTTCTCTTTTAAATGTATCACTCAGTCTCTAAACAGTCACTTTCTGAAGTCAGCTACATGTCCAGAAGCAGAATCTTTGTCTGGTAAAGACAGAGCTGGTTCTGTAGATTAGCGTAATACTGAGACAAGTCAATGAGCCAGTGAGTGGCTCCTAAAACTGTAATGTTTTTTGCTTGGATGCTTGCCCTCAATACATGGCACTAAGGAAGGTGTGAAATTTCTCTTTGCCTTCCTAGAAATCTAAGGAAATCAATGAATAGGGTTTTTTTTCCCCTTCTCTTTCTCTGCTGATACCCAGAGAAATTAAGTAATGGTTTGCAAGATCTTCAATAATACTTGAATAGTCTTTGCAAGTGCTCCCTCCTCTTGCTCACTTCCAGATGCAAATGAAATGCATGGTCTCTGTCAGGACCTAAATAGGCTGGGATCCAGGCTTGCAAATTTGTCCTAGAATGATGCTTATTGGGAACATCAGATTTAGGCTCCTCAGACAGTAGGTCCTTGGGAACAAACTTTTTCAGTGAACAGCTCCTGGCAAGAACAAATTTGATACAGAAGTAAAGTAAGTAGTCTGAACATGTCCAAGTCTCACCCAAGACTGTATTATTCTCTATAGTTGTATTACTAGTAAGTTAAATGGCATATTCAAAGGTTTGTGTCAGAGGGTCAGAGAAGGTAAATCCACTGGGAGTGATGGAGTGTTTCTGTCAAAGACTTAGGAAGCAGACATCACCAGAAGCTTGTCTGTTTTTTCTCAACTGTATCAGTTAATTTAGGAAGAGAGATTACCTTTGCCTACAAAACTTGCCCCAAATTATTTTACTAGTAACCTAACTGCTAGCTTGGATTCAGTAAGAACTACCCAAACATGGTATTAGTGAAAGATACTATCAGTTTAAGCAGGGATACAAAGTATTGCATTCTGTTGTATCAGATTGATTTCCCATGCACCTTGTTTCTTAACAGTATACTAATATACTCGGCCTTTCACCACACTTCCAGTGAAAGTTCTTGCTATTTTCAGAATGTGGGTGTTCATTATTTCTCCAAGTGGAAAAAAACCAACAAACTTGTTAAGGTAGTATGAGCTGGACACTTAAAACCAAACCAAAAATCATGTTTCATTAGAAAAAAATACCAGCTTTGGTACTTACAACAAGGCCAAAGGAGCAGTTTCTTTTTCATTGCTAAGACTTCATCCACTATTTAATGCAATACCTGTGTGATTTCCTGTGCCTCTGCTTTATTCCACCAATATTTATCTTCTTACTTGTCTGCATTTTTCCACTCAGGCACCTTCTCTTGTAAATGGGAGGAACTCCTCTGCCAAACTTCAACTACCCCCTAACTGTCCTCCAAAAGCCTCTTCAAGCCCTGTCTTTGCTGCACTGCCTACAAATCACTGTCACCTGGCAGTGGTGAAGCTGGAGGCCATCTGTGACCATGGTGACTTGTGATTTATGTGAGCACACCCATCTTCATTGTTATTCATGCCACCTTCTTTCACACATTTTTCCCTTAGTCACTCAATTTCTTGTCTTGGGAACATGGAGTGCAAAGAGTCCAGGGTGGGAACTGCCTAAAATAATGGATATAAGGTGCAAAATAGATGTAGAGCTTTGTGGAAAATATGTTGAGAAATAATAATATGTTTGGAGTGCATATTTGTCAAAACAAGATTGTATCAAATATAATTACAGAGGAGGACATATCTACCAAAACATGTAGGCCAGAATCACTGATCCAGCCAAAGACTGGAAGGACTTTGGTGACTTAAATCACTCACAAACTTCAAAGCTAGACAAGCCTCCATCTAACTCAGGGTAACCTTGAAGCTTTTCTGAATTTTCTTGTCTTTCACAGCTCTCAGGGTGCACCACAGCTTTGACATTTTTGGGACATGTCCTCTTTCATATGGCTAAACCCCCAGCACTGGTGGCTGAGAATGGGGCATGGTGTGACAGAGATTTTTCTGGTAGATCTGTCCCAGGTGGGACTCCTCTGTCCCACAGACTTCTCAAGGGACACATTAGGAAAGCTTTATGACTGCCATGTGTCTCTGGAAAGGGGCCAAACTTTTACCCTTTTATAAAACTATATTAGGACAAGCTAGGAAAATATATAAGTGGGAAGCACATAAATCTGTGTAAAGAAAACTTGTTATATAAATCAGAAAGTACATTGTTTGAGGAAACCTGTGTTCTAGTAAGCATAAAATTAATTTAGTGGTAGTTCAAACATTTTAGAGGAATATGCAATATTCAACAACAGGGGCCCAAACCTGCCATCACTGAAGCAATAGCGGTGCTGATGTACTTAGGACAGAATTCCCAAGCTGTTAAGTGAAGATTATTTCTTTTTCATAGCCATAGATGACACGTAATCTCTATATTGCCCCTATCCTGCCTTTCTATGTTTTCACATACCATAGCAGCAATCCGAGGTGACTTTGGAGAAAGCTGGCTTATTTATGCACAGAGCTGTGCTGCAGAATCAGCCTAGCCTTTTTGATTTATTTTCCAAAGCTCTTCTGCATGGTTTCTGTCTTGATTTCCTTGTCAACATGATTTAGTGCAAATCTCTGGGGTTGCCTTGTGCATTATATGAAACTGGTGTTATTGTTGTCGGAGCAGACTAAAGCAAAGAGCTTCTGTTTGTGGAACTGTTTTATGTTACATGCATTAATAATGTCAGACTTCTAAAGGAAAATCTCCTGGAACAATCTAAAGCTGCCTTTGCAGAACAATCTGTTCACTCTTCCCTGTAGTCTTAATTTTTCTCCATTCCTTGCTTCCCCTGATGAACTGTTTTTGGTTTGAGCCTTGCCTGATTAATAGCTTCGTGTCAGTGCTCTAATTTGAGCCTGATTTTCTAGCAAGGTGCTGAGCACATTCGGTGAGTCAGTGGAAGTGGCTGGTATTCAGCACTTTTGCAAACCAGGACGCTTACTTCAATGCTTCAGTATGGGTTCAGGAGCCTGATTTAGGCTCCTATTTTTATAAACCAGAGTCATGACATCCAAATGTATTAACTGATGTGTTCTTTGAATAATTACAGCTAGTATTTTTAAAGAAGATGAAGTCACTTAGCCAATTTTTAATGGGTTTTTGGTGTCCAGTGCCCTGAGCTTCTCTGAAAATCTTGTCCTGTCCCTTTTGTTCAGCGTAACTCTGGGCCAGGAGGAATTTCTTTCTTCTATGTATCAGCTTTGCTGAATATGTGTTTGGTTCTTCTGCTTGCTTGAAACTGCCATGCCAGTGTAACTGGGACATGGTGAATGCCTTAAAATGTGGGGACAGTCAAGATGCATAGATTACTGTAACTCTGATTTCAGTACATGAGTGTAGTGAATGTGTTTGGGGCTGTAAAGGGCGAACAAGGAGGTAACAATAAGAGTCTCCATGTTAAGCATTTCTCCAAAAGATCCTGTGAATCTTTGGTCCTACTGAATCTTTCTTGTTGCATAAATTGACCCAATGAACATGTCAGATCCTGAAACTTAGCAAGCTTTTGCAGGTGGCATCTGAAGTGAGCTGCAAAACAAGACAGCCTTTGATAGGTGTATGAATTTGTATAAGCGTATGAGGAATTGTTCACATAAATCCCTGTGCTGCCATGGTGATTTATTACATGTGCAAACCTCAGAACATCAAAATGGAACTGTAGCTGTGCTGGCTAACAGCTGGACCTGGAATGAATTAATACAATATCATAATTCACTAAAGGAGCTCTGCTCTTGTCACAGAACCAGAGAGCAGTGTATGAGTGTTTTATTCACCCTAGGAGTGACCTGAGAGTATATAAACAAGTATGTAGTATATACTGCTGTTCTATCCATTGTCCTATGCATTAAGACAATATTTTTGTGGCATCATAATCAGATTTAACTAATAAATGCAATCCAGGTGATACTTGGATGAGAGATATCTGGTAGTACTAACTCATGCTTTAACGGGATAATTCTTTCAAAAATAATGTATATGAGTTTTTAAAATTACCACTCCAGAGCTCTGCACAATGGACAAGTCAGTAAGTAAGTACAACTATTTCCACTGGGCTTCAGCTTCTGACAGTGCTTTTTGCCCTGTCACCCAGAGTTTCCCACTTTATTCCTCTGTCACTCAGACCATTCCCTTGTCAAATTAGACCAAACCTGCACTATGCCCCAGAAGCCAATGTGCGTCTCTTCTGCCGATAACTAGGGAGACTGATGGGTCTCAGCCTGGGGAGTCTCTTTTCTAAGAATAACCTGTCCCACATTTATATCTGGGCACTGCGCTCCTGAGCCATTTCAGTCAGTATAAAAGCAATGTTGGCACACAGAGAAAGAGGTAGTACCCAAACTAAGGAAAATATGACCCCCATGCAGCACTGTTCTCCATTAGTTACAATTTCAGAGCGGTCTTTCACTAGAGTGTATTTCACTAGAGTGATTGCAGTCTATCCTGGCTGAGAGGCAATGAATAATCATAGAATCATAGAATTGTTTAGGTTGGAAAAGACCTTTAAGATCAAGTCCACCACTGAACTATGTCCCTAAGCACTACATCTACACGTCTTTGTAGACTGAGGGATGGTGGCTCAACGACTTCCCTGGGCAGCCTGTTCCAGTGCTTGACAACCCTTTCGTGAAGAGATTTTTCCTAATATCCAACCTAAACCTGCCCTGGTGCAACTTGAGGCCATTTCCTCTTGTCCTATTGCTTGTTACTTGGGAGAAGAGGCCTGTAGTTCCCTGGATCCTCCTTTCAGCCCTTCTTGTAGATGGGCGTCACGTTTGCTAACCTCCAGTCAACTGGGACCTCCCCAATTAGCCAGGACTCCTAATAGATGATGGAAAGTGACTTGGTGTGAACACTTCCACCAGCTCCCTCAGTACCCTTGGGTGGACCTCACCTGGCCCCATAGACTTGTGTGTGTCTAAGTGGTGTAGCAGGTCGCTAACCATTTCCCCTTGGATTATGGGGGCTTCATTCTGCTCCCTGTCCCTGTCTTCCAGCTTGGGGTGCTGGGTAGCTGGAGAACAACTGGTCTTACTATTAAAGACTGAGGCAAAGAAGGCATTAAGTACCTCAGCCTTTTTCCTCATCCTTTTTCACTGTGTTTCCCCCCATGTCCAGTAAAGGATGGAGATTCTCCTTAGCCCTCCTTTTGTTGCTAATGTATTTATAGAAACATTTTTTATTGTCTTTTACAGCAGTAGCCAGATTAAGTTCTAGTTGGGCTTTGGCCCTTCTAATTTTCTCCCTGCATAACCTCATGACATCCTTGTAATCCTCTAATGTCTAATTGGAAAAGGAAAAGCTTTTGCCTCTTACCTCAAAAACTGGTAAATGAAATACCATTGGCTACCACAACTGTTTGAATATGTTGAAGAAGCCAAAGAGCTAAAAACATACAGGTAATTGCAAATGTTAGTAGAAAAAAAAAATTAGAAAGCAGGTATCAATTCTGTCGTTTCCTTTGACTGTTTTTTTATAATATCCTATCATCTTCCCTATCTGAACTGACCAATGCGCATGGCCAGTTGAATCAAAGCCTCTTTCTCAGCTAAGGATTAGGAAAGCTGCACAAGGTGGATGAAATACACTCAAACTCTGGAACTGAATGCCTCAAACTCTGGGACTGGATAGCCTCATCCTTCTTATCACAGCCACTAGCAGAGACAGTAAAGTGGTGTAGGCTGTGATGTATTGAGAAGCTTACCTGTAACATATATTACTCATACACGTTCCTGTGATCTATAGAGATCTTCAGGCAGAAAGAAAGTGGAAACCCAAGTTGTGTGAAAGCTAGCTTGCTTGCTTGTTTCAGGTTAGTTGTAGTTTTGCTCCTTAAGAAGGCAGCCTGCTTCAGAAAGGTTTATGATTCCATCTCTCCTGAGACCCATCTGTGTGTTGGACAAGATCAGTGACCAAATGGTGCCTTGTGTCGCCATCCCAGAGGAAATCGTGGAATCAACAGGAAATTACCCAGTGTTTTGTACTTGGTCTGATCAGGCATAAGAAAGGAGAGATATTTCAAGAACATTTCCTTCTGTTTTGAGGGAGCCCAGAGACTGGTCAGCAGCACTTAATGGTCCCTGGAGTAAAGGCCGTAGGGCTGATTGCTGCTTTCCAGTTGCCATGTTTTTTCTGCAGGCTGAGGCGGCTGGGTGGGATGGCAGTGCCGTAGGGCTGTGCTGCACTGCACTGCTCTGCTCTGCACTGCTAGCGGCATGGCAAGCAAACTCAGCACGTGTGAAAACTCATCTTTTCCCCCATCCATACACACAGATAAACATAACACTTGCCAATAAATGGAAAAGGGGCGTGGCAGGAGGAAAAAGGCCATGGTCAAGACAACTTGAAGACTGCTCATCCCCAGCCTTTTGGCCTACGCTAATGTATTCTTTTGTCCTATATTTTCACCATAAGGCTGCTGGCATCTTGAGCAACTTCAGACCCCTCCAGTCTAACTCTGGAGAAAGGGCCAGTTCTCAAGTATTAACACAAAAGTAAGCCTGAATCCTACTTGTCAGCTATGACGTTCATATCACCGTGCATATTTCTGTGCACAGCTCTGTGTTCTTGTACATATATCTCACATAAAATTTTAGATATTTGTAGGTGAAAGATGCAATCTGCAAAGTAACATCATAGAGCTCTATAGGTTAACATAAGGGATACTATTTTTCTTACTCTCCCCTTGTTTCTTTATCAACTGCTGTTTGAAGCTCTCTTTAATAGTCTAGTAGCCCTGCTGCCAGTTTGAGAACTGCTGGGAAGCTGATGCTTTTATTATGATCTTTCCAGATATGATATTCTTCATTTTTATTGCGTTATAAATCCTGGTCATAATGTGTTTGTCTAATCTGTTTTCTCTTGCTTCTAAGAGTAGGCACTATCTCTTCATTTACAGTTAGTTGTGAATGAATTTTCAAACTCAAGGGATGCTTTGTTCTCCTCCATTCTGTGCCCCTTTCAAAGCTCCCTCCACAACTTGGGCAGTTCATTTACTTTTCAGCCCCCATTAATCATTGCCATGTGTGCCTCATTTTGCAGCCGATACTCTGGGCCACTCATGGCTGTTGAGCAAATGTGGCAGACACACGTGAGTTGCTGGTCATACTTCACAGAGTGAACAGACCACACACGGACACAACCTTCGAAGGCTGAGAAGTCAAAGGGGTCCACTAATTTAATACGGAGCAGCTTTTTTTTGGGGGGGGGAACACTGACTTTTGTTTTTGCACAGAAACTGATTACATGGTGATTTATTTTAAAGGGAGATCAGATCAGATCTCTGTTGATAATACATCCCTAGGAATCTATTTTAATATGTATCCAGCTTGAGGTTAACCTCATCAGTTTAACTGGAGTTTCACAAGACAGGGATTTGGTCTATTGTTCTTTAAATAAAATATGCTTCACATAGGTGATATAAATCTCTTTGCAGGTTCCAGGATGTGTATAAATAATATGTAGCTGCTTTGAGCTGTTCAGTCAGTTCCAACATCCAAGTTGCTTAATTGTATGGTTCTTCTAGGTTTGTAATGTGTCTGGCCGCTGCAGCAAAGATGGAACAACAACAAAACACAAAGAAATGTGATGTAGTAATAAAGGAAATATTTTTTCACACAGCATGTAATTAAGGAGTGGAACTTACTGTTGATGAATGTCATTGAGGCCAAGAGTTTAGCAAGATTTAAAGTGATACTGGATTTTTATAGGCCCCTCCTATAATTACTCTGTCTAAGCACAATAAAGAAAAACCCCAGAACTTATGAAAAGTTCTGGGTTACACGATGAAGCCTGAAGTTTGTGACAGTTTTAGGATGTCAGCTAGTAAAGACATTAAAATCTGAAGTTTCTGCTAGACTTTTCCATGGTGCCAGTGGTGGCTTGCCTAAAATCTGAGTCCTGGTGTTTTCCCAATACTATTTATCCTGTTAACACATCCCAGTTACTTTTTATTTTCATATGCTTATATTCCTGTCTAAGGGTTCCTAAAAGCTAAAGTAATGAATTGTAGTGGATTAAGTTTGTGTAAAAATACTAGAATTAACATGTTGTGTGGCATGTCACCAGTGCAATTTTGCTATACAATGGTAAGTCTTTCCTAATAGTAGTAACCCAGATTGGTGTATATGTAAGAAGACATTGTTGTGTTTCAGGAATATACACAGATTTATAAACATTTAGAAATGCTAGAAAAATAACTTTACAGAAGTGTGCAGCATAAAATGAATAAGGAAACAATAAAGTCTTTCCCAATCTTCAGTGCATGCTTTGCATACCCCATTGAGGCCCCTGGGAAAGTGCAATTCAGTGTTGCCAAACACTTTTGGAGAGGCCTTTCTCAGTGTGCTCTCAATCCATGCATGTTCTGAGGGTGAAGGAAACTCAGGTGCCAATATCATGTGCATAAACCCATCAGGGTCCTGTTCAGCACATAGCTCATGTAATGTTTTGGGCCAGAGCTGTTGCTAGCTTGGTGCTAGAGGTTTGGAAAACCTTTTGAATCCCTCTCCTTTTCTGCTTCTAGTCTCAGCCTTGAGACTTTTGGCAGCACAGACAGCTCAGCCTACAATCCTGCTGCTGTGACTCAAAGGTATGACAAAACATTTCAGAGCAGAACCATTAAGTGTGTTGCTAGCATCAGGTTCCAACATGTTCACAAATATTGCTCCATCAAAAATACTGACATCAAGGGCAGGAGTTGTACCTCGAGGTTGAAAGTTACTCTGCAGAGTAGCCATCAGATCACCATTCCTTTTGCCAAGGTGATCCTTTTGCAGTGCATTTTCTTCCATGAACCTTTGAAGGTTAATCTCATAAAACCCGATGTAGCAGGGTTTGTCATTGACAATAGTCCTTTTAAAGTGTCTTTCTCTAGATCATTACCATCTAGTCTAGTAATTTCTAATAACATGAAAAGTGCATTCAAATTAAGTTAACATCTGACATTTTCTGCAAACCATATACAAGATGTCCTCTTTCTGATTCTACTGCAGTAGTCTCTATTGGACTGTTGTCCTTCTGCCAAAGACTGTATTTGCCTAGTCAGTGAAGGCATGGGATGACTCTGTTGATGTACCCAACTCATGAAGGGATGTGTGTCTTTTTATTTTTTTTGAAGCACTAGGATGCTAGTGATAGTCTTTCTTTACTATATGCAGTTAATTTTCCAAGACGACATTCATTACAATCTGTTTATCATAACAGCTTATATTCAGGCAAATTAAATGCTCAGTGGAAGGCAGAGCAATTTCTTCAATCTGCGTAGCTTCAAGCATCACCAGAAGATGATGTTCACAAAGTAGAACGATTTTCACATAATGTGTTGTGTGGCATGAGAACAAGAATATACATACATACATACATACGTGGGTTTTCAAACAAGAATGTACCTGGCAGGCTTGTATTTGTCCATACCTTGGGCTGTGAGTGTGTCCGACTATCAAAATTGCTAGTGAATGTGTCCTTATATCAATCACAGTAAAGTTCTTGTTGAAGAAAAAAATCAGAGTTTTATTTTGCAATCCCTTGTACACAGTGAGATAAAATGGCACATGGCAATGTTCTGAAAATGGTTGCTACAGCCAGTAAAGCAAGAGTGATACTGATGCCATATCTGAATATATTTATTAAGTCAAGGTGTATGGCTGATGGTTTTAATGGTTGTTACATTTGCATATATTCCCTTAGTTAATATGCAGAAGACAAAAATCTGTCCCCAAGCTTCTGGGTAATAATGGCAATCAGATTGACTTGACACAGGAGATTGATCATTGTAGTCCAGCATCTAAATCAGTACCCCCAGGCTTTGCCCAGTAGTCCTTGATGTTATCCTCTCATCACTTCTGGAGTTTGTGTGCCGAATGATACTCAGTCTCTTTTCCTTTGTCCATCCCATCAGGGTCAGTCAAGCAAGGTGCCAGCTAAATAAGGAAGCTGCTTATTTGTTAGGGATGGTCTCGAAACAGTCTGAGTACAAAGACAATATTCCAAACACACCACTGAAATACCCCAGCAGTAGCAATCTATGTCACTATTTAACGCAATGGGGTTTCATATTCATAATCGTTAGCTGGAAACTCTATCTCCCTCCTTTAGCTGCACCATATTACCTGTTTTAAACGTTTATTGATTTATTTGTCATAGATCTGGTTTCTATTGATAAACATTCTCAGACAAAGGCTTTTGTACAGATAGGTTTCCTAAAATACTGTGCAATTCCAAAGGAAAGCACTAGTTTAGCAACTAATGGAAGTGCTGGGATTGCAAAATAAAACTCTGATTATTTTAATGGCTTGGAGATAATGAAGGTAGTTTGCAGGGTAATTCATAGGTATGACAGGACAGATTTCTATTCCGGAATACAAAACATGTCTTCATTTGTGTTAAGAGAAATGATTACACCTTGCAGTCTGTCCCGTGGTGGAGTGCTTGGTGCACAGGACCTCAGACTGGGAGTCAGAACAGCGGGATTTCTGTCCCAGATCCATGGCCTGGTGTTAGATTGTGTGCCAGTCATTTAATTTTCTGAGTCTCAGAAATAATGAGCTTTGCTTTCCCCCTGAAACTGCTTTGAAAGCTACAGAGGAAAGCTGACTCCCAGCTTGGTCATTAAGGGTATCCCAAATTAAATGGCAGAAGTATTTCTATATGCTTATAAGGTATATGTCATAAAGATGGGGCTCTTTGATCCTTTGTGTTTGCAACACAAAGCACTGACACTCCCAGAGTGGAGCAGTTTATTCAGTGAACAAATAACAGTGAAAGCCCAGTGACTCAGGATATGTCTTTCAGTAATTCTCTGTAATTTGTATATGTTTATTTCAAACAAATGCTAGCACAATGCCTTGATATTATCTAAACATTTCAGAACATTAAGGATTCCACACACACAGCTTTCTTCTCACTCATCAGTTTTAAGCCTCAGACTGAGACAGACAGACTGTGTAGCAGAACACAAATGTGAGGACTCAAGAGTTTTGGTTGACTACTTGTGATAACTTTTAGAACAGTACTGCCCCCCGTTTTCCTTTTTGCCCCTTAATTGGAAATAAACATCCTGTCAAAGGGGCAGCAGAGCAGGATGTATGCTCTGTCCTCGGACTTTAATACTGGTGTCTTTGCTTAAGCCACTTGGTAGATCAGCTGTTGGGAAGCAAGTCCATGTCTAAGGTTTATGAACAGCACTTAATTTAGCTCAGTGGGATGGTGGCTACTGAGGAGACTAGAAAATCCTGATTTTCAGAGTGTGAAATACATTAATAGTTTTGGGAACTGAAAGAGAAAGGGGATGAGTCAACAAGGCATTACACTTAAATCTGGCGTGAAGAATACAAAGGCCTGTAACTAAACTGGGTGCTGAAAGCAGGCTACCCATGACAGGCTGGGACTCAGCATTCCCAGCTTCAAGTAGATTGGTCAAAGGACAAATACCTGGAGTTACTACTTTACTCAGTCCCTGGCATTATACAGGTTTTGTGTTAAATGTCCACCCATTAGGATAAGAGGCTGCCCTGGTGGGAAATAGAGTATTGTGGGAGCTTGGGAATGGAGAAGGACTCTGCAGCTCTAAACAAGTCCTCTAGAGGATGTTTGGAGTTGGGCTTTTGAGTAAAGCTTTCCAGGTTAGTTTAGCTTAAATTTTAAGGCAGAGAGGGGGAGTACTCACACCATACTACTTTATTCTTTGATGAAAAAGAAATTTGAAAAAAAAAAATCTGTCTGTGTAATAGCTGGGCTGTGAAAATTAGTTCAGTGATGCTCCCAAAATGCCTTTAGAGTCTTTAATGGAAAGCAAGATGATGATGATGATGACTATTATTATTTCAAAATTTGAGTGTTAAGTTATACCACTCTTTATTATGATTCTTTATGCAAGATAGATCTGAACTTGGGTCTAATGTTCTGTATAAGCTTAAATCTCCATGATGAAGGAGAGATGAAGGAATCTGATTTTCCTAATGCTGTTTTTTTCTCAACTTTAGCTTTGTTTCTGGTGTTGGTTCCATCTCTTTGTTTCTGTTTAATGTTGCTGTGCTCAGTTCCTTCACACTGCAAATGTTTTAGGCTTGCTGGGGATAGATAAAGATTCCTTCGTGGTTGACAGAAATACAGACAGAAAGCCAATTAAATCCCAGCAGAGAATAAGTGCTTTGTTACTCTTCCAGATTGCTCTCAAGACTTCAGTTTTACAAGTGAAAATACAGAGAAATAAACCTGTCTGCCAATGGTGCTGAGTAAAAATCCACAGGTCAGAGATTTGGTGATGAGCCTTGGTCTAAAGTGTTACAACCTTAGGTTCTCTTGCTTTATTAATTTCCAAAGATGTTTAGATTCAGCACATCTCTCGTGTTGTTTCTTTACCTATCTTTTGGTTAGAAACAGGTATAAAAAATTGCAAAGAAGGCAGAAACCCTAAAAGAAATATCAGAACTTTTCCAGATCTGTTCAGTTCAATTTGCATTTAAAATTAAAAATTAGGCTACAGAAGCTGGATTGGTATTTCATTCAGAGCAATCACCCTTAAATAGTTCTGAATGAAGGAAAATAATCTATAATCGCCTGTACTTTTGCTCTTCCATTTGTCCATGTAAACAGTTAAATCTGTCTCTAAACCTACATTCTTTCAGCAATTTCACTTTTAAAATCTGCCCCCGACAACACAGCTCACCCTTCTCCTACAGGTTTTTAAAGTTTTTTCATTTCTTCACTCTCTTTTCCCAGGGTGGATGGGGCAAGAATGGGCAGAAAAGCCCTCTCAATTCTTCCGTGAGTGGAAGGGAAGAAATTGTCCTGAGCCACAGGCTATTTCTGCTCTTTTAAGGTAGGAATAATATTAAATCTTGGAAAGAGGGATCACAGGAAAGGCAGCCAATCTGAGGAGGATATTTTTACAGCTAGTCATGGACATTGCATAGTTTTATTGATTGCTTAGCCTTTTCCTCACTATTTACTTTTGAGATCTGGCACACTTCATGCATTGTGCCGGCTTAAGTTCCCAGCTAGATAAAGGTGTTTTGCTACCTGTAGAGATAGACGGGAAAAGTCTCCCTACTGATGAAGCGTGTTGTTCCCTAGGTCAGATCTGATCCCTCTTTAGGATGGGAGGTCCCTATGAATTCTGATTAGAGATGAGAACATATCAGTGAAAGAAAAAGTAGATTTAGAATTGCTCAAACCAAAACCTGAAATGCACTTGGAGTCTGTTCGTATCCCTTTAATGTTGTTGTTGTTGTTGTTGTTGTTATTGTTTGTTCATAAACATTCTAGTCTGTTCTCAGAACTATTCTTCACAACAAAAAGTTGAGGTAGTCATTATAATGCATTTATGGAAAGCATTTCATGTTCATAAATTATTACTATTTCTATGGAAAAAATGCTTATTCTAAGCATTATTTATATCTTACCAGGGAATACAACATTACCTGTTAGAATGATGAGCTGTGTTTAACTAACAAAGATGGCTTTATGTTCTCTGTGTGTACATGTGTATATGTGTGTGTATATATTAATAGATACGAATGACCCTGCATAGCCTGCCAAAGAAGAATTGGTTGTTGAAATGTTTCGTGATTAATTAGGCCAGGCAGAAACGTATGCCCACACACCCTGTCGCAACTGCACAGCAAGACACTCCCTTTGAGGTAGCATGGGTTTCTTGCACATATGGTCTGTAATAGACTCAGACAAATAAAAACTTTATTGACTTTCTGCACTAGGGACGGCGAACATGTCTGTGGACACTGATATGTGTGGCAGCCCCTTCTTGAATTGAAGCGGCTGGAAATACGGGCAATGTGATAGCGTGGACAAGTGTTTTGTACAGGGCTGCATGCAGTAGTGGCAAAGCTGGAAACAGAGCCAGGTCTCTGAATGATTATGTCTATACATCCTCCTCCATACCACCCTGTCTACCAGCCAGAGAGAAGGAATAAGGCTGTGGTGGTGGAAGAGAGAGAAGGAAAAGTCAAACTTTATCTCTTCTCAGAAGAAAACTGCCTTGGTTTGCAGAGCCTGCTTGTTCCCTTTACATAGTTCCCAGCAAGAGAAGTGTTAAACCAACATTCAGAGCCCTCATTCCTCCTGGGATTTGGAATATAACAACAGATGCCAAGGTTATCTTTGTCCTGTCTCTCCAGTGAGGCTCTAGAGCAAGCACAAACAGAATGCTGCTTTCTTCCCTTTTTACTATCAATACCAAGAAGAATCATAGTTCTTTACAGTGATTACATTTATATTATGAAGAATAAAGGAAGTGGGACTCTCTACAGACTCTAAAATGGTTTACAAGTAACTCAGAGTCTTTTGAGGACAAATAAAGGCTGCTCATTGAACGAGTGTAAATCTTTTTTTCTAAAGGATTTCTGGAAGACAATGCTGTCTTGACCCCTCCCGTATCAGCTGGGAGCCTGCAGCATTTACCACAGCCAAGGTTGAAAACTGTGACACAAAATCCCTGAGCTGTTCAAGATCACCTCATAGCTGAACCTTTCCACGGTGTAGTTTCTTTGTTTCCCTTGTTCGTCTGTGCAAAGGTGGTATAAATCACCATAATCCTGCTTCAATAATTTGTAATGATTCTGATGCAAAACCAAGGCAGCGCTACCTAGTGGATACATGATGAAATTAGGACTAAGAAAGCCTGGGGTCTCGTCTCTGCTCTGCCACTGGTTTGTGGGGTGACCACGGTCATATTGTCACTCTCTGCCTCAGTTTCTCCATTTGTAAAATGGAGGCAATTTGTTCACTTTGCATTTGCTCACCATGGATATGAATGGTGGTCTGTGATGTAAATAAGGCAGATTCTGGCTTTCAAATTTTTTCTGTACTTTTGTCCCTCATCCTTGACAGCTTTGTACTTCATGCCATCGCTTCCACTCCGCACTTTTCATAAAAGACCAAACAGGAAGGACTTCTTCCTTGATGGTAGCCGATGTGCATTAACCAAGATACAATGCCGACAGAAAAAGCAGGGCGGTGGAGATCCAGGCCATTCATCCTGACAGCAGAAACAAATGTGTCTCACTTTTGCCCTACTATTTACTCAAGCAGAAAATGAAACAATAAAGATGGGAAAAGATCTGAAAGAGCTGTCACAGAACAAGTGCACCATGCCAATAATTTGAAGGATTAAGGACCCCAAGCCGTATGTACTGACACAATAGCCGGGGCCATCCTGTTCACTGGGTTCATGGATTAGAGGGATGTTTCATATGATTCTGGTTTTCTTTTCAACTCTGGTTGAGCAAACATAGCCTGTGTGCTTGCAAATCCCTTGTTAGCAATGCAAAAAGTCAATACAATTTCCCTTTCACTACAGTCTGTGATTTTGCCTTTGGAAAATGTTGCAGTTGCTCTGTCTGGATGCCTTCACAGAATCAGCATGACTTTGTGTCTGGTTTAAATAGTGTGATGGTGAATGGTGGGAGCCCAGCAGAGGGGCGTGGAGTCAGTACACCTGCATTGAGGCTGTGACACTGAGAGACTGACCTGAGTTACACCCCTTGATTTGCTTGTCTAAGCTTCTGTCTTATGAAGTGGGGTAGTTCACCCTCGAAGTGCACTTTTGCTCAAACTATGGCTATGGAAACAGCAGGGATTGGGAGCAGTGGTGTCACAGATTTTATTTTAAAAATGTTTTTAAAATTTTACAAATAAAAAGATGGTGTAGCTTTAGTGCTGTGGAGTTTATTTGGGTTTGAGTCAAGCAGGGGTTTTTCTTTCTCTCACATCACTGCCAGCATGCTGCTAGCAACCTCTGTCCCATCCAGTTCCTGTGCCATCTCAGGCAGGGGATCCCCATTCCAGCACTAAATGCCAGCAGTGGGCCTGTTCGTGCAAAGACCTAATGTGTGCCTCCTCTGACATAATCTAGAGGCACAGTTTGGGAATTTCTTGGTCAATGTGATAAACTCATCATCATGAAAGATGATCACAGAAGTCCCACGAACTTCAGTAAGTTAGGAGTATTTGTGCCTATATATTTATTACACATGAACATCTGTCATTAAGAACCTACCAAGTTACATGGTTTGTGGGAGCACAGAAAAATTTCAAGAGAGGTATCACAGCTCCTGGAACCAGCATGTGGACTCAAATGCTAGCTGTCTAGTGAAGGGTCACTTTTTTTTTTTAAACTCACAGTTCAAAATTTCAGTGGAAAGCAGGAGGAAAGCAAATGTGTGGTGTAGCCAAAGCCTTCCTAGTAAGAAGGATTCTGATATACTTTTGAGTGCTTTTTGTCTGTGTTGCCCCATAATCCGTTTATCTGTGTTTTCTCATACCAGTTATTTAGCCATTACATTTATCTTGTTTCAGTGAGGGTATTTAGATTAGCATTAAAATTCCAGAGCACCTGGGTAATGTCTCGGGATTGTAAGTGTGGTGCAGTCTTTGGATTTGCACACAGGACAAACCCTTTAAAGAGAGGGGTGCCTGTCAATTTATGTTACTGTGAAGACAGTTGTTCTTACAGGCCTCTACCTGAAGTATTGGCAGTGTTAGCTTCCTCCTTGTACTTGTCCTCGAGAGACACCGTTCCAGAGAAAAACAGAGTTCAGTCCTTGCTCTCTGGGGCAGTTTGCTGAGGATGCAGTTGCAGTGGGGTATATTCATTCATTCAGGCTGAGCTGCCTCTGCATTGGATTCAAACCAGTAACTTTGTGAGGAAAGATTTGCTCCCTCTGGTAACATAGCTCCTCGCAGGAAGGGCTGAGTTCACTTCCTAACAGAACGATTGGCCCTGCTGCATACTTGTGTTCGTGCTCTCATGTTCATGTGTCATCTTAGACTGACTGTTATGTTACTAGCTTGGCTGCTAGTAACACAACAGTCAATTACATGTCTTTTTTTAATACAGCAGCAGGGGCACAAGCAGGAAGGCAAGCTTCCTGCTTTTGAGCGAAGGAGGAAGATGGGGCATTTCAGGAGACAAATGTTTGCTATTTACAAAACGCTTAGCAGATGGGCATCTGTAAAGTCACCTGCTGACACCAGTAAGGTACAAAGCCCTCTCCTGTTACAGAGGAAATGCTGGCATCTCGCAGATAGGTCTGATGGGTTTTTTTATCTGTATGACCTAAATGGTGCAGGCTTGTTTTTTGAGCATTTTTTGAAAGATATCTGCTCTTATTTAGGTGGATGTTCAGAAAAGCTCAACAGATTTTGAAAATTGGGTCAGGTATGTAAGTATGCTTTCACTTAAAATCATAGTTTCTCCACAGTTTGACTTGCAGTTGCCTGCTGCTGTGGGTAGGACTCATTTAGCAGCCATGTCAATGCTAAGCTTATGTCATAACAGACCTGACGCCTCCGTGCAAGCAGAAAAGACCTTCATTCGTGCATTCCCTGTGATCCCATCAACTCATTTGTAGTGCTGCGCAGAGTCCATAAGCAACTGTATAATCTTTCTAAGGATAGCAGGAGTGGTACTTCAACAGTGCAGATAAAAATATTGTCCAGGACTTCTTGCACTGAGAGGTGCTAATGCGGTAGAAGGAACAGCCAGCTTTGCTTTATGCTGCTGGTGGATCTGCCTGATAGATGAATCTGTCCTGCTGAGCACCTGCCTGCCTTTCCCACGCAACAGCCTGGAACAGAACAGGTATTCTAGATCGGCATATTGACGTTCCTGGGTCCAGGGACAAACTAGCAAGTTCCCAGCCCACTTTAATTAAAGATACTTGAGCTGGTCCTTAGAAGCACTGTTTCAAGAGCAGAGACAGGCAAACAACCCTTGCAGACCCCGAACAGGTCAGGAGAGATCAAGGCTACAATGATTAACTGGCTGTCTACCTACATTGATCCTGGGCTCTGCCTCTTTTGCATGGAGATGTGTATACACACTTGCATGCATTTTGCACTTCAGTCAGTCCTCAAATGGAAACTGAGCATTTCAGCTATTAGGTCAACCCCAGGCCTTGCTTTATGTTATTCTCACGGACTATTCTTATGATGCAGGGAATCTTTTTTTTTTTTTAGAGGGGTGGGAATATCAGTGAATAAAATCTCAACCTTTTTTTTTCCTTCTTGATGATATTCAGCCTGGGTAATACAAGGTTTTGTGCCCAAGTCGGTACAATGATTTTGGCAGGATGCCACAAATTTTATCACTTCTCTCTGTTGGATGAGAAAGAAACAGACAGGTGTGGCAAGAGCACTTGCCCCACCATTTATTTTCTACCCAAGCTGGATTTCAGATGGGAGATTTCCCGGCTGTCCATTCTGCTCTGAGATGACGGTCACGTTCCTCTCTCCTGGGGATTGCAAGAAGTGGAGGGCTGCTCGGGATCATTGCTGCAAACTTCCAGTCCCCATCTGGAAGGCAGCTAGCCTGCCTTTTGTATGTAGTCATCTCTGAATGAAGGAGGTTTTTCCAGCTGCCCTCGAGAGGTTAGTGTGCTTTTAGAGGGAGCAAAGTTTGGTGCTAAACTTCCTTTGTGTCTTCTGGCAGTTGGAGCCGAAATATGTTTGATCTTTTCTCAAACCAATTGACAGATTGAGATCGAATTAATTACTTTTGGCAATTGTTTTGAATTATTTGGGGATATTTTTGATTCGTGGGTAGTATTCAAGTAAAGACAAATAAATCAGATTCCTATGGCTGTCAGTATATTAAAGACAGTAAGAACTTTGAAGGTGAAAAAGAAAGAAAATAGAATTATAACCTCTGAAGAAGAAAAAACCCACGAGATGTCACGACAGCCTAAGAAGGATGAAATTCCCTCTATGTCCACTGCGTTTCCTCCTTACACAAAGGCGGCACAGCCAGGCCTTCTGCGGGTTGGTACCCTTACGTGTTTGGTACATAGGCTCTTGAGTATCAACAGGCTTTCTCTCACTTTTGCGGGGCACCTAAGCTGATCCCGGAGTAGCAACCTAAGCATTAATGAAACCTAAATGGTAATATTAATTGCATGCAATGCAGGGTGAATGAGACAGGGATTTGTTAGGGATTTCCCCTCTCCTCTGATCTTTTTTTCCAGATGAAGCACTCGGTGATTTACCAGTCAGAGTCGTCTCTTCCCCCTTCCTTCACCTCCTATTTTTCTGTGATTTATATTACATGCGATCAATACAACGATGGCTGCGTTGAAAATCCCTTCATTTACCGCTCGCTAAGCCTCGTACCTATCCGCACGGAGGAACGGCTTTCCCAGCCCTCGATCCCCAGCAAATTTCACCACCCCGGGCGCCAACAGCGACCGACACACGCAACAGGTCGGGCGGGGGGCTGCCGCCTCCCCCCGCTCCCGGGCTGCCAGCCGGGCAGCTCACGCCGTCCTCGGGCTTGGCTTCGGGGTTTTCTTTCCCCCGACTGGGAAGCGAGGCCCTTCCCCCCCCGCCCCGTTTTCTGCTGCGCCGGTGCCGGGCTCGCTCGGTGCCGGCGCCGAGCGGGTGGTTCCCGCGCGGCGGGCGGGCGGGCGGGCGGGGGGCGGTGCCCAGCGGCGCCGCCGCCTGCCGGGGGAGCCGCGGCCGCACGGCTGGGGCGAGCGCGGCGGCGGGGCTGCGGCGTCCCGGCTCGGCGGGCGCGGAGGCTGCCGCTGCCTCTCCGAGGTAAGCTCGTCTGCGCGTTTAACTTTGGGGAGCAGCCGGGGCTTTCGCGGCCGCTGGTCAGTCCCCCCCCTCTGCCATGAAAATCGCCTTGGCTCCATTTTATTCTTGAGATGATTTATACCCATAAGGACTAGGTGTTCTTTAAAGGGCCATTATGCTGGGGGATAGTAGCGTCTCTCTCTCTCTTTTTTCCCCAATATCTGGTCGGTGTTACACCACAATTCTTGCAAGCCTTTATTCTAGCCTTGTTATTTGCAGGTAAAATAGATTGCAGATGCAAAGAAGTAGATTTGGGAAAGAGTTTCTCGTGCTTGTAAATAGAAATGTTATTTTTCTGTCAGTGGGAAGGGGGAGCAGAATCCAACATTGCTTTTAGAACGAGAGGGAATGCACACGGGCATTTTCTGGGTGCCTTCGGACTCATGAAACTGAGTGAATCTTGTATGGGGAGTCTCTGTCTCCTTGTCCCGAGAGAGCTAAACCCAGGATGTATGCATTACGGTTGTTCATTCATCAGCGGCTGCAGATAATGCAATTACCAAGTCAGCGGCGCATAGATGCTGCCCTGCGTGTGACATGCTGAGAATACTATACTTCAGGAAGCCAACACTTGCTGTAGTTTGGATAAAACAGAAGCCGGGAATGGCAGGGTATGAACCCATTGCGTCTTTAAGTTGAGAAGAGGCTACTGGTTAGTCTCATTCACTCTGCCGTTTCTGAGGACTTGTATTTTGTGTGCTTCTATGCAGAGGCGTAAATACCTTTTGCAATTTGTTTATAAGAAATTCAGGAGTGAAAAATAATTGGCAGCAGCTTCTGGTACCACCAGTGCCTGATGAATGGTAGATGGTTTAGATGCCTGAGAATTCACAGTAGTTTTAATTAAATCCTATCACAGAAAGGGCTTCATTTAGGTCTCAGTTTTTTATTTACAGATCAGATTCTGCAGCCCTGGTATGGCTACCTCTCTCCTAAGGTGTCTTGGAAAGGAAGGGGAAAAAAAATCACCAGCGTGATTACCATGGACACAACTATCCCTTATTTATTTATTAGGCTATTAGGGTAATGAAGAAAAGCCATGCCTGCCCTGCTGCGCAGATCTCATTTCAGCAAAACTGCCTATGCTCCTGCTGTTACCCATGTTTGATTTTTAACCAGTAAGTGCCCTGGGCTCGTGTCAGTGCCATGGTTGCTATATCTCCACGTATAGGTATTCATCATAGCCCCCAAATCGAGGGGATCAGAGTGGAGCCCAGATGATTGCTAGAGGGATTTGTTCTAAGCAGAATGTGCTCTTCACTCTTCTACCCAAAGATCAGCGTTTGCTTACTTGTAGTTGCTGCTTCTTTATTCTGCCTGGTACTGCTGTTACTGCTGCTGTTCTGGGGCAATATTTGGTACGTTAATATTTCATTTTTATGGATTATGCTACTGAAAGATTGTTCTCTCTTGTATTTTTGCTACCATGTCATAAAAAAAGCAGTATCTGTCCCAGACAGCTTCTCTGCCTAGAAGGTACAGGAAGGCAAGGGGAGGTTTAGCTTACTCAAGGTTACTAGCAGAGTTAGTATCTCTTGACTTCTAAAGGCTGGACCACGTTGGTTCTGCTGCACATACACACATACAGAAAATACGTATGTGTCACATTAGTGTCCCTACTGACTCCCAGTTCTTTTACGTTCCCCGTTTCTTGTACAGTAAGTATACTTATTATCTTTAAATAGGAGTAGTTATTTTTAAAGATAATCCTGTTCTATAAAGCCAATAGTGATTGATAATGCCGTAAAAAGATAGAAGTAGTGATATTTAGGCAGTCAAAACGCAGCAAGTGTGCCTTCTTTGGAATACATCAGATTTTTTGTAAACATTAACAGAAACACAGACATACACACAAGCTCCAACCTAAGCTGTCTTCAAGAAGAAAGAAACCCTGCCTAATAAATTTCACATGCTCAGAAGGCTAATCTAAAAGTCAGGAAGGTAAGAATTGTGTGCTGCATGTGAATATTATTTGCAGCTTCCTTTTTCTTCAATACATCAGTGATTCAAAGAGTACAAATGTAAGGATTCCTCCAAAGGAAGGTCATGTGATAAACAGGTCTCTTCTTGTATTTTCTGTTTGTAGGGAGGGAAAATACTTGGAGTGGGGGGGGAAAGGATAGCTCAGAGAAACTTCCAAGCACTCTGCAAATGTTGAATTACAAGTTTACTGTTTTTGCAAAGGCTGAATCTGGGGAAAAAACAGGAATGTGAAACCTTCGTGCAAATTACATGTCCTATTTTTGAGAATGTGCTCTGTGTATGTGTACTTGGGCGTATGCATGTGTGCACAGACAGTCGGGTCACTATTAAGAGATGGCAGCAGATGTTGGTCACAGACTTTATTTATGCTGATGTGTTACTGTGTACAATGTGCTCATTAATTGATGAAACTACTACAGAATGCTTTGTCTCAATGGTATCCTGCAGCAGAGAGCTGCACTGGTTGATTATCTGTTCCTCTGTGTTTCTTTGGTGTTTTTCAGTTTTCTGGTCCTTAACTTCACTAAATGCCTCTTAGGTCTGTTTCAGAACAGGGCAGATGGGGATAGATGGGGATTTGCAGTGCTGTTGATGTTTCTGTTTGTTTTGTTTTAAGCAAAGACTACAGTGTGCATCTCCTAAGATGGATGAACAGTCATCGCGTTTTCTCTCTTTACTGAGTCCTTTGCAATGAGCCAGCGAGGTTCTGTTGGTCTGATCCTGAAGTCTTCAATCCCTTCCATAATCCCATTAACTTCCATGGAGCTATATATGTGAATGAGCATTATGGAATTAGGTTGTACAATGATGCGTGGTGTTTGTGGTGCAAGTGTTACGACAGGGTCAGCACTTTCATTGCTTAGCGTAATTTATTAGCAGAGGCTACCTATAGGATTATGGAAAATGCTTGTGGCTTTAAAAGTAGACAAGAAGTTTTCGGCAGAGAAGCTTTTTTTTTTTTTTGTGAGATTTTTGCTTTGGATTTACTCAGCATTGGGAAATGCATTGGCAGCAAGGATAATGTTCAGTGTTCTTTGAAAATTGTTTTTAATTCAGGCCTTTGAAGTTCTCAGTCATGGGTAGGTTGCTTTATTCTTTGCTCTTATTGTGTAAAAGAATATGTTGGGGCTTTTACTTGCTGCTCAAGATTTGTGAAGTAGGAGCTGAACAAAAGCCTGCATTTTCAACAGTCCTGGGTACCCAGATGCTTCCCTTCACTTTTTCCTTTTCCTTTGGTGATTGGCACTTAGTCTGTATATCTAAATAGGGATTTATGAACCTGACTTTCGACTTCAGTATGATTCTGGCCTCTGGTCCTGTGCAGACTATACTGTGACCCTTCTGTGAGCTGCAATATAAGCAGGTTTTTGCAAAGACTTGACTTGGTATTTGGATCAGTTAGAGGAGAGGGTTTGGGAAGTGATGATGTTGTGTCTTCACACTCAGCTAAGACAGTGCTTATCCAAGCATGGCAGTAAAGGCAAATGTGCTACTGGAGGTGTCTTTCAAAGAAGGTGTCATACTGATGCCATGCATGCTCGGGTTCTTCAGCTCTTCACAGTTCTTTTTGCATGAAAATTGATCCATGCCAAACTGCAGCTCAGATAGCAATGGTTGGCCACTTTGTAATACCTCTGCTAACTAGATATAGTTATGCCTCATTCTCCTTGTTGTGTGCGGTTGCTGAGTGTTGCTAAAACAGACACTACATGCCATCCAAGAGAGAAATGCTATTTAAATACTAGAAGGAATAATACCTTTATATATGCTTTCTCATGGTCTCACTAAGATGTGATGAAGCATGATTAAGTAATTTTGAATCCCTGCATCATAGATGTTGTTCGATGGAATGTGTAACAAATAGTATTAGATAAGAATAATTAGGTAGAAAAACTTGTTTGTGATATGCTTCTCAGAGCAGACACTTCGTATCTGAATTTGGGTGTGTGAATGCCTGTACGTCAGTCAGTGTTTTATTCTCTCTCTCTCCCTTTACTTTTACACCTGTCCAGTGTGTACAATGTAAACCTGGGTGTTTGGGTTTACTCCCCATTCACAGTAAGAGGAGATGATCTGGATTGATTTTTAGGCAAGTTTGTTCCATATCCTGTGTGAAGTCTCTCTAGCAGGAGAATTATAGCGTAGCACTAAATCTGTTTCTTATCTACAGATGCCAGCACAGGCAGGCAACTCTGCCGTCACTTTACAGCTGAAGGAAATGAGACGTGGAGAGGTGAAGCAATTTCTACAAGAAATTATGTTCTATATCCATAGCCAATCTTGTAACAGTTTGTTGATGTTTGCCCTTGTCATAAACAATAAAAACTTTGAAGTGAGTGGCCTTATCTTAGAAAGCAAACTGTTGCTAAAATTATTCTTTGTTAAGATGACTTCTGAAGTAATTCCACTTCCTCTTATCCTGAGAACCAAGAGAAAATTATTCAGTACTGTAACAGCTGGGGGTTTTCAATGCCTCCATCAAAACGGGAAAACAGGAAACAGCAGCAGGCATGAAAACGTAGTTTGCCTACAGGTTTGGTTTATAGCTATTCTGGTCTTTCAAAGAATCAATTATTTCCATAATATGAATGAAATCCACCCCAAGACCAGAAGGCTATTCTGGTTTTGAATAAACACTGCAACACTCATTCACATAAGGAGCAGAAGTTATATTTTTCCTAGAGCAGAATGAACACAATTAGGATGAAGATGACTGTATGGAAAGGGAGGCTGATAACAGAATATGAGTCCATTTTTCTTTGTTTCTATGTCTGTATTGATCCTACCATGTAAAGGTCAAAAGTAGCAGTTGTTCAGTTATTATTACGAGTTTTGTGAGTTTCAGCCCACTTTCCAGCGCCTGCAGCGTTGCTGTTACGAGAGAAACCAGCAGTGCCCTTGCAGGAAGGCCAAGCTTAATGGTCCTCACAGTCAAATGCCTTTTTATAATCATAGGCATGGTTCTTCCGAGTCAAGCAGGACCAGTTAGTCATGTGAGACCCTAAGAGAGAAATGAGGCCAGATTTAGGGACTGTGCACTTAGAATTTTGCCCAGCTATACGTCAATAACAGTAATGACATGTAAAGTAGTGTTAGCCCTCGCTTAGCTCAAGCCCACAGTTTAGAAGAGCTAAGAAAAAGCAATGAGCCCTGCGTTGGAACAGAATCTTATTTGATATAATGTGGAATTATAGCTGTCATTATCTCAAAAATATTCAGATCAATTCATCTGAAAGGTTATACAGCATTTATGGTAGATAATGATATATTTACAAAACTATCCCAGTCTAGGTGAATTTATAGGTATTTATCCATTTATCATTGGTGTTATTTAAGCAAGGGATAGTACTAGATTGTACTAGGTCTGCTTCCTTCTCTCCATGTTCTTTGTTGCAGTGTGTTCTGTCTGAGCTCTCTAGCTACTGTGAAAAACTATTTGGAAGCAGTTGTTCAAATAAGACATGTCTTTGCAATGATGGTACTTGTAACTCCCTTTTATTGGCTAATTTTGTAGAATTTCGTGGAATAAAGTGTTGCTTTTACAAATGGTTATTTTTCTGAAAACTTGGGTGAAATTTATTTGCACATGAAGTACCTCTCATCCTCATGGAAAGCTGTTCTCGTGTTTTGGGGATAAGCCAGTCATAGAACATAAGCTGTACTGAGAGAGTAGCAGTCATGCAGCACTGAGCTTCACAAACACTTGGTGGATATTGAAGTGTGGTTGGCAGTCTTTTGCTTAACTCAGAGTTGAGATTTGTATGGTCATGATAGGAGGCAGCCGAGCCAGTGCTTGGTAGGGGAGAAAAGAGCCAGGAAGACTGATGTGGTCTGTCAGTGTCTACACTGTGCCTTGGAGGATGACCCAGGTCCTAGATGCTGGTAATGCACCGGCACCTGGGGTCTGACATCATGCTGTCCCTTGCAAAGGGTCTGAATTGAGTGTGAGTTCAGGCTGCCTAAAAACGCTACAAGTCAGGGACGTGGGACATGGTTAGGGAGGTGGGTACATGTTAGGGATATGGTTTAGAGGTGGACCAGGCAGTTAGGCTAGCAGGTCGGACTGGATGATCTCAGAGGTCCTTTCCAACCTTAACGATTCTATGGTTCTATGATAAGACCTTGCATCCAGTAATGTGAGGCTGTGGGGTATTTTCAAATGATTCCCACCTCATCTTGCCCACCTGAAATCATCACTGCAAGGGTAGATGGCATGACTAGAGGCTGTACTGTGTAGGGTCTCCTCACAGTGCTGGCTATGTCTAAGCTTTTCTCTGGGAATACCAGCAAGGTCACTGAAGGCCCGTCCTGAGGTTCCTTCCAAGAAGTAAGTGGATTCACTGCTCTAGACAGCTATGAGGATCCAACCTCTGTCTCCAGAAGCCTTAGAGAAGATCTTTGTGTTAAATACAGTGGAGTCCCCTCCATCATGTAGTGTGAGAGATACTGCGTGTAGTATTCTGTATACCATCTTAGAGTTACCAGTCAAGTCTTGCGTTGCAAAGAAAATTGCGATGAATTACTGCTTAGCATCCCGTACCAGTATAACATGTGTCTCGAGAAGAAATCTTCTGAGAAACCTGTTGGGCACAAGTCTGCAAAATTGGGAAAGAATATAGCACATGCGCAAACATATTGGATGACAGTTAAAAGCTATATAGCATTCTGATAATACATTTTAATAGGTGACTAGATATTTCCTTTTGTTTCTTCTCTTGAAAGGTCTGGCTGTGCTTTCAGTACAGCTAGACTGAAAGCTCTTAAGCTGATTAATTATTAAAAGAACCCACTGAATATTTTACACCTTTTTATTTTTTATCTTTTTATCTTGTCTATTGATACTTATCTTCTAAGAGTTTACAACAGCAGAGGAAAAACCAGTCACAATATATGCTAAGGACTTATATGGCTTCCTATAAAAGATATAAATATTTGTTTCCTCACTGTATATGTGCTCCAGTTTTTTCTTGCTTTCTCTACAGTAGCTCTCTGAATCTGTTTTGTTGGGTAAGTAAACAAAGATTTTTTTGTTTGTTTGTTTGAGATATATTGTACATTTATATGTCCAGCAAATTTGTGCTCCCCTTGTGCAAGATGTTGTATGAATGTAGAATAAATGCAAATCTGTATGGCAGAAAGTTTACTTTCTAGAAGGTGAGATGTACCAAGCGAGGATAGCATGGTATTGTAAGACTAGGGTAGACACACATTCATGAAGAATTCACACTTTGTGTCTTACCTGGCCATATTATTAGGCACCATCTCTTAGCATATCTGTGAGTTAGGAATCTTTACAGCCAACTATACAAATGTAGAAAAAATCACAGAATCAGATCCCAAACCTGGAAATCTTGTTTCCTCAGGCACTGAAGATATTTGGATATGAATTTAGCACCTTGGGCATGTCAACAAAATACTTGTATGATCTTTGCTTGCAGTTCTAACATCTAGATGTTTCGAAGACCTGTACAAATTTTGTTGTCGTTCCCCTAAAAGTGGTGCTTAGTTACACATATGGCAGTGCTATAATACAAACATTATCATAATTGTTAGGTGTTCTTGACCTTTTTTTCAGGAGGTTCTATTTTATTGCTTGGATTCAAACAGCACTGGCACCAACTAAGATCAAAGTCCTCATAACAATAGGCCTTGTGCAAATACGCCAGAGACAGCATTGACCCAGCACGCTGTTGGGCTAAGTGAGAAGACTGGGAGCGGGAAGGCTAGGAGGAGGATGGAGAGGAAATGGAGCGTAGTGCTGTTGGCATGGACTCTTGTGTGAGCAATGAGATGGGGCCTGGTGGGCTGCCACCTTTTCCTTTCCTTGGCTTTGTAGCTCAGCTTTGGTCTGTGATCTGGCATCATTGGTCAGTTTGCATATTTGATATTGAGTCCTCTCCTGCCTCAGATAGGTATGAGACAAAGCTAGCTGTAGAAAACCCATAGACTTTCCAACTTTCATAGCAGTCCACATAGTTTTGTGAGACTTCCTCTGTGAAGACTTTCATAAATAATACACTGCTCATTCAATCATGAGATATATCATCCATAGAAAAAATGCCTAAAAGTACTTAAAAAGAAAAGAAACTTAGCAACATCTTCACAGAGACATGGGTATCTTACTGACTGTAAGACTGATACTCATGACAGAAGAGATCTTCAAGCTTGGGTATACTTATTAACAGTAAGTTTTTAATAAAGGTATTTTTAAAATATATATAATTTATTGCTTCAGTTTACTAGGTGGTCTCTGGAACACTGTTCTAAAAACGATATAAATATTTTAATCAAAAGGCTGTGCTTGTTTCCTTAAAAATTATTTATACTTAGAAAAATGAAACAAAGCCACCAAAGACTGTTTTCCTGTTACAATTCCTGGGTCACTGCACCCCATTGTATAACAAATGGATATGAATGGGGCAAAGGACTGGCCATCAGTCTTCGTGCTTATGATACTGAATGAGTGATTATTAGACTTAAATCATGTTGCTTATGTTTGATTTCTAATTAGCTGAAAACTACGAGGCATGTATCTTTACATGATGGTTGTGGCCTTCTATAAAAATGCTAGTCTGTATCTTAGTGCTGAAACCAAACAGTAAGAACTCTAAGAGAGAGGATTTATCAAGCAAGTAAATTAGCTGGAGATTCTTGGATTAGAAGCCGTGGAGGGACAGAAGGGAATCCTGTTATTTAGCTCTGAAGGGTGGAAAGTGGGATAGACTTAGTAGTCAGACGTTCCACATAAAATCATTCTGTTCAGTGGAGGAAATGAATGAGGCAGAGGTGTTCCTTCTCCCTGCAGCTGCCTTTAACTTGTGGCACTCCTGCCAGTAAGTCTTTTTCCTCAATCTACATATTTTGTATGGCTGTTTCTCTTTGGGTGGAATTTTGAGGAAAAAAAAAAAACCAACCAAGTCTCTTGTTTTGCAATCAGATTGCTGGCAGGAGTAGAAGCACCTCAACATCTCCCCTCGTCTCCTCTATCTCCTCCCTTGGAGGAGGGATTATAGTATTAGTGTCCTAACATGTGCGTTCGTTAGGTTGGGAGATGGCCTCTGGAGAATCACCTGCTATGTTGTGAGGCCTTATTAAAGACAGGACAACAATCCTTTGCCATCTCACAGCCTTCACTTTTGTTCTGTCTTGCATTGTTTTTTACTAGAACAAACAATCCGTGAGTGCGCTCAGATGTGCGTACTTGTGCCTACTGAAAACCATAGTGTCAGACATGCGCTCATTGTGTTGACCCAAACAAATGTTTTGCTGCTGACACTGCACTCAGTAGAGCTCAGACACAGTGTGAGCTGTGGTATTTTGTGACTCATGCTTCATCAGACTATAACTGTTAGCTGTGTTCCAGCCCTTGCCAGCGCAAGGGACCCAAGATCTGATCCAGACTTATTGGAGTTGATGGAAACAATCTCGTTGGCTTCAGTGAACTAGATTCATCCAGAAAGGTTTTGGGCTGAGTCGTCAGGACAGGATGTTAAATAATTTCTCCCTTTTGGTTTTTAAATTTAAATAAGTTGGCCTGGAATTAATAGAGAGAGAGAGAGAGGGAACGTGGAAATACTGCAATGGCATTGTAGTTTGTTGTTACTTTTGAGCAACGCTTTAGGCTCAACGGATGGAATAGCCCCTTGCTGCGGTACCGCAGTTGGTGTGATTCACAGCAGATGCCGAAAACTGTTGAACATCACGCTCTTTGCCCTGTGATTCTCCCCACTGCTGCAGAGATTCCTTGCTGTGAAGAGATGACGTTGGCAACTTCCAGAGGCCAGCCCGCAGGGAACCAGTCGTGAGCGGGTCAGTGTTTCCTGGTGGTCTAGGGCTTATTCAGATTCCTCAAAGAGAGTTGATAGAGGAGCTCTGGAGAGGGCCTATGATATTACGAGCTCAAGGTCCAGTAAGAGAAGACAATGCGGGCGTCTCTACCTCTCCCTTCCAAAACAGAACTGTTGAAAATTTCCCCAATCTTAATGTGTTTATGTAAACGTTTTAATTTACTTTTTGATTGTCACTGGAACTGGGTGGGTTTATTTTTTTTATTAAATGTGACATTTCTCCTCTTTTTTTTGTCAAACATTGTCCTGCTGCCTTCTTAGATGAAGCACTGTGTTGTGGTTGATTTTGTTTTGTTTTGTTTTGTTTTGTTTTTTAATATAATCTAATTTACAGAGCTTGGTATTCATAAAGGCTTGTAGTTCAGCCCTGTGGAATCCTGTGACTAATTCACGATATGCCCTTGTTCTCTTATAAAAGCTTATAAGCCCTTGGCCAAGAGATATGATGGATGTTTCTACATAGATTTCAGGCTGATAACGGGCTTTAATTAAGACCCATGTGCTCTAGTATGTTCCCTGCTACGTGAGCTAAAGCAAAATCACTGTTAGTAGATAGCAGCTCACTGCTAAGCAATTGGAATCCATCTAGGTTATATACTCATATATAAGTAAATTGAGTGAGGCTTTTTCAAGTGAAATCTAGCTGTTGAATTAAAAAAAAAAAATCAACCATAATAATTTCATATAGACTCATGACCTTCAAAAATATCATGCTGCTTCTCTGGCACATCAGCTAAGACAAGAATTCAGTCACCTGGCAACAGAAGTCCTTCGTGAATCCTGAGTACAAGGACACCCCAGAGCCTCTGTTTGCCTTGTAGCAATGAGACAAGAAATCCTCGCTGCTTGAGCTGCTGGATGTCACAGACCTCCTTATCTTAGGTGACTCCTTGATGCCAAACTAGCCTCTGGTTGACAGTTAGCTTCTCAGACAAAGCTTAATCCTGTGAAAAGTCTGCTTTACTTGGCATCTTGCCAAACCATGGTCTGTCTTTGTATTAATTCAGATATAATTAATTAATTCTGTTTCTAATGGCTTAGTAAACTAAGGCCAAGTCTGAGAATGCAATTCATTTTGTATTTGGGAAGGCTTCCACTGAAATGAAGACCATTTTGCTTGAATAAGGAGCCTTGGGATCACTGCCTTTCATTATTAAGGCTCTATTAGAAGCGAGTCACTGTTATGTTACCTCCTCCTGTCATCACGTAGGTGCAGACAGAATGATAAAAATTCATCTCCTGCAAGCTGCTGACTGCATACAGGGTAAATGCACGGGAAAGCATTCACCAGTAAGCTTAACTGAGCCTGTCTCAGCACCCGTCCTTGCCTCCCTGTGACGTTATGCCCACGTTCTAGTTTACACATGCTTTGGAACAGGGCTCTGTGAAGCACCTGTCATGCCTCTTGATGTAGTGTCTAATAGGGGAGGTTTCTATTTCCAGCTCTGTTACTGATACAGAGCAGGGTGACGGGTAAATTACACAGTGTTCTTTTATGCTTCTACTCTCCCATCTGTGATGTGGCTGGGGGATTTTTGCCAGCCAGTCAGGGTTGCCTTCTACTGTACAGTAAGAACTTGGTTTATTTGTGCTGGTGCTCAAGGTGATTTTTGGGCAGGATAGGGATGTTCTATCCATATCTGATATTTGAATTTACATGAAAACATAAATGATGCAGGAAGCAATGTTGATGGCTCAGTGCAAGTCAGTCCTGCTAGGTGTGTGCTGATTGTGGTACCATCCATGGCAAGTAGTTAGTGGACTCAGAAGATGTGAGCAAGAGGTCTGACCATCTCTGCCTGGCACTTTGCAAGTGTACAGAGACATTAACTCTGGTGATATTTGGGATATGCCATAGAGGCACAGTTCCAAGCATCTGTTGTAACCTACCCCAGAAGTGTCTGTGTTCCCTGCAGTGAGTACAGGAACTTTCACCGCGTGTGGTTTATGGGAGCGACTGAGTCATTATGAGTGGAAAGTACAATAGATGTGCGAGACGCTATCTTGTGGGGAAAAAAAAATTCATTGCTGGAGTTGACTTAATCATCTTGACTACTATAAGCTTCCACTCTAAATATTGGAGCTTTCTACATTTTCTTTTGTTTGGTCAGTGTTTTGTGCAAGTCTGCTAGTGACAAGATTTATAGAAGCAGTGTATGCTATCTTTCAATTCCATTTTGCTTTCCCCTCCATGAAATCTTGAAACAAACACTTTTATAGCCACTGAGTGAACCATATGTTTCTGTAAAAGCTATAATTTCCCACTGAGGGCTTCTGTTTCCATTAAGCCATTCTGGAAGCATGCTACATGCTATGATACCCGCTGACTTGAAGAACTGCATTGTAACCCCAGCTGGGTACAGTGCTGATGCCTAATGCTGAGACCTGAACCCAAAAGCATAGCTGAAGTATTTGGAGCCTAACCTGAGGCCAGATCTGAGTCTGAGTGGGAAAAATTTCTTCTTTAGTTGTATGCAACAGAGAACATGTGCAAAAAGTGTCCTGGCATGGTCAAGGGTAAAAGACTCTAGTTTATGCTTCCAGAACAGCGATAGCACAGGGGGACTCTGAGGCAGATAAAAAGTGTAATAGAGGAGCAGCTATCCAATCACAAATAATTTGGTAATCACACATAATTCAATTCACTGGATACCCTGGACATTAAAAGAACTAAAATAAGACTGTCACTTTCCCCAAGCCGTTTTATACCCCAGACACTCATCCTACATGTCAGATAAAGTTAACAAGTCCCATAGATCTTCCCAAAGTCCCTAATGGTTCCTATAAAAGAGCCACTGTTCCCTGAGTTTCAGACCGGGTGATGCTGGGTTCACTCAGTATGCACACAGCGTTCACATCCTTGGGTGTGAATTACATGCTCAAGCCCTTCTAAAGTACCCATGTAAGTTTACTCCATTTTTATTAGCATTATTAACGATGATGAGCCTGTAACTTAAAGGGCATTTGAGTCTATCAGTTTGCACCTGGCTTTTTTTTTTTTTAAGGGCCAACTCAGAATCAAGCAGGGATGTGGATGTGGCAGAATTAACTATTTTTTTGTTGTGGCAGCTGCTGGCATAACATGTGGGCTTATGTTGAGAGAAGGGCTGTACAGAAAGTTCACTGTGACTATTAAAATATGGTGGGCAGTCTCCCTGCTGGGAGTTGGGCTCTCATGTCTGGGAGCCCTGGGTGTGGACCAGGAGACTCCTGTGCTCTGTGCTGTCCCAACCAGAATAAGAGGACCATCTTAAGAACAGGCCATGGACAAGGAGCAGCAGAATGATAAAGTGGGTGTGTGTCTCCTTATTTCATGGTAGCCTTCTCTGGTTACTCCGAACAATGAGTTATCCCAACTCCATTTACTATAGAAGGAATCTACATGACTAGTCCTCAGTTAACTTTTGGATGCCCAAATTAGGAAAGCCAGAACCACAAAAGCACAGGAGCACAAGAAAACAGAAAACAAATAAAGTTAGCTGAAGGAACAAGAGATTCAGCACACATAACTCTTGTCAGCTGGACACTTATGCAGCAGCTGATTTCCTTCCTTAATCTAAAAAAACCTTTCTAGATTTTAAAATGTTTTTTAATCCAAAGAAATTTAGTTTCTTATGCAAATCTTATGATAATTTCCCTTCCTGACACTTTAATATTTCATAAGAAAATTTAATTTTGAATCTAAAAATTATGTTTATGATATGATTGCAGAGCAGCTAACTGCCTGCTAGATGGTTGTCCTCAAGCAGAGCGGTTTTGATTTCTGTACCCCCCCCATATTTAGTGGATGAACTAAATGAATGAAATATTTAATGTCCTGGGGACTTTTGCAAGCTATCATTAAGTAATCTATAAAAGATAAAAAGTACACTTGTGATCTATTGTAGGTTTTTTTTTTCCTGTTCTATATAAAAGAGGCCCAAAGGGTCCCTCTGTTTTCTACCTCTGGCTTTCTTCTATATGAGAAAAGCATGTCTTGTTTCCTTTTTTTTTTTCTCCCCCCCCGCCCCCTTTTTTTTCCTTTTCTTTTTTTTTTTTTAAAATTAATTTCTTCCAGAGTGTATGCATAATTGATGATCTGGTAGAATTATCTCAAAGATGATATGAAAATGAAAGCTGACTAACTGTCCAGGGAAGAGGTATTTTTATTTAGATGGCTTAAAAGTTTAAAATAAACAAACAAACCCCCCAAGCTTTTGAACACCTGAATAAATATTTGGGAGAAAAAATTGCTGTTTTCCGGAATGTAGCAGCTTGCTCAGATAGATGGCTGAAGGAGCTTCAAGTTTACATCTAAGACACCTAAGGAAACCACAGAAAATGGCAAGTGATATTTTAAATGAAAAGAACAAGTGGCAGAAAAGTCCCAAACACTTCTCTTCCTTATTTTAAACAGTTTTCAGGCCTTAGGAATTAAAAAGTCTTACATAAATAAGACTGATAAGCAAGATATTATTTATGGTAGTAAATATTAACTAAATATGTTGAACAAGTCTTTTTGTATGAAATTAGCCAGGCTGCTGCTGTTTGCTGTAAGCGAAAAATCTGAGTTGCAACTTTTTTCCCCTCACCAGATAGCTTCGCAATTTCTGTGCCACTGGACATGGAGAAGTTTAGAAAACACCCTTTTTTGCTGCTGTCGATGATTAGTAATTACCCTGGCTTCAGGGAATCATTCCATTTCTTTGTGCAGGAGTGTTTTGTTTTTCATTTTATCAGGTCCTAATCATGCCACTGTGGCTTGCTTTATAAAAGCTGACTTTGATAAAGGGTCAGCATTTATGTGAGTGTGTGACTGGGGGCGAGGGAGATGCACAGGGCTGAGGTGGAGGGAAGAGCCGGGAAGGCTGCTGGGCAGAATCTGTCTGGCAGCACAGACCAGGGTTGTTCTCCCTTCTGAGGAAACAAGATAAGTCATAAAGTCACACCCTGTCCTTCAGTTCCAGACAGAAAACAAACTCTAGACTCCTGCTTCTCTCTTACTTAACTCCATGTATCTTGTTAATACTACGTATGTATGTCTTCTGGGAAATGTTTTTCAATTGCCTGAGTGTAGCTAGCCAATTTAATTGATTTGATTCCCTGAGAAGCTTGAGAGGTGTAAAAAATCAGATCTTTTTTTCTTAAACTAATTCATATATCTGAAAGTGTTTCCCGTTAGATGTTGTTTGGAATTATGACGTATTCTACTAGTGCTTTGTGATGGGCTGGTTTTGTGCTTGATTTGTATGTCTATATGTGCTCTGCAGAATAGGTGGTAGCTGTTTTAACTGTGTATTCTAAGTCCTCTGCTGCCTTTGGACTAGCAATTGGGGAGTATTGGAAAGCATTATCTCCCTGCCTAGGAATTTGTGCGTTTGGAGCAAGAACATGGGCTTGCTATCCTCGCTGAGGAACTGCAGATGACACAAGTACTGTGTCATCACTGAAGCCGCAGGTAACTCACGTGTTGTTTCCATAGTTGAGAAAGTTGCACAGCCTTAGTGTGGTAATGTGCTCCTTCTTTGCACAAGCTGTTGGTTTATAAATACCATGGGCAACGTGTCTCTCAGTGCTTCTCTGTGAGAGAGAGAGCAACCATGAGAAGACATTGAGGAGAATGCAAAATGACAGAGGAGAATCCTGAGTCTTTACAGCCTTGGCTCTTCCCCACATTCTTGACGCTTTCTTTTAGGAAATGGATGAGGCAATGATATTTTTTTCTGTACTGGTTTACTTCAAATTCAGGCTTAAGTTCCAGGCAAGATTAGGAATAGAGTTTTGATCTGGATTTGAGCAAACGGCTGTCACTAGAGCTGCATTCGATTACTCCAGTGCAGCCTTTCAGGTCTGTGGTTCTGATGGGCACTGTCACTAAATTGAGTAAGACAACCTTGCAAAGTTAATGTAAAAGGACAGCGATGCCTTCTCTGTCTGAAATTCATCATACCAGCATGCCTATCTGTAAAATCTCTTACTAAGAGGAAAGGAAAATACTTGAAAAGGAAAGCAGTGTTCTGAAGCAAGTCCTGCGGTGTGTACCATGTTGCTGGGATGCTGTCAAGGTTGGTAACTAGATAGTCTGTCCTTGCTTATACTACACTGTCTTTCTAGGTACTCCAAGATAGGCAGGAATTCCAGCTTCTTCTTGTCAAGAAGCATAGGAACAGCAGAACAGTACTGTGGGTTTAGTTCAGTTGGTCCTTCTTGGCCTTAAGGGACATCATCATTGTGAGTTTGGAATGATCACTAATATGTATTTTCCATAAAGTACAGTGGCCCTGCATTTTTTCTGAGGGAAAATGTCTTCACTTATTTTTAGCTCCTGCTTCAAGGAACCTCAATATTCTACGTAGAAATTAAATTTTGTTCTTTCTTTTTCTGAGTCAACTCAGGGCAATGAAAGCCCTGTCCTTATACCCAGACAGAGTTCATACTCTGGTCTTTGTCACTAATTTTCTAGTGCAAGTGCAGGTGAGGCTGCGTGAGGCTCCCGTGAAAGGCATGCATGGAGTATGGAGAGGCTCAGTCACAATAACTTCATCCCAGTAGCAGTGCTGCTGTAATTATAATTGCAGTATGTAATTAAGGTAATATGGAGCTGTATTACTCACATGTGCCGTTTTTTCATTAGAAATGTGTGATTGTGTTTAAATTCTCAGGTGACATAATCCAATATTGCCACTGATGCCTGCCACTGAGGCAAAAATGCCAATGTAATCATAAAGACCTTACACTTGGTTCACTGAACCTGACATCATTTCAGTCTATCTTGTCTTTCAATCTAATCAGTCTGTACTAGAATTTAAATTCAGCATTTTGTTTATATATTGTCATAGTTTCTGTCTGGAACATTAGGCACTGGTCTTTTTGTTTCCCCTCCTGTGCAGCATGATGATAAGCAGTAAAGAGCTCAGTGGCAGTAAGAGATTGTTGAATGATTGAAGAAAGTATCTAAAAAAATGCTGTGACTTTCATATGTGGGTATCTCTACAGCTGATTCCTGCCCCCCCCCCCCCCCCCCAGTATCTGAGCAATGTGGGTGCTCGCGGAATTCCTCTTTGTCTTCCTCTTCTTTCACTAGTAAGGTCTGAACCAGAATCCCTTATCTGAGCATCCTTTAAGGTTGTATATATGTGGTATTTCAAAACTGAGATAAAAATTGGATGGCTCAGGCTCAGATGGTTAGATTTAAATTAGTTTATTAGTTATTGATGTTTTTCCGGCATTTAAAATGATTTGTTAAGTACTTCAGATGATTAAATATAGTCTTTTTCTCCTTTCCAACCTCCCTCTTAACCTGCTTGGAAAAGGACAAATGAAGAATTATTTTCGTGACAGTACTGAGGTGTCCTAGTGCAGGATTATTATTTATTTGGAAAGCAACAGAAGAAGTTTTCAGAGGAAAGCATGAAAATGTGATTTCTAAAAGCTCTGAACCAAAGAAGAAAAAAGAAATATAATAAAGATTCAAAAAGTATCATTTATGAGGTTATCTGAAAAACAAAGCAAAACCTTATGATTAAACCAAAATTCTTGAGCTGGAGAGCCAGCTCTCCTGATTTCTGAATACTTAGCCGTAGCCCTGGTTTCAAGGTGGTCATCTTCTAAGACAGCCAAATTCTGCAATTCGAAGCCCAGAATCAGTCATGCCGCAAAAATCTTAATTCAGAGCTCATTGTTGTAACTCTTGTAACTCTAATGAGCTATAGTGCAAGTCCTAGCAGCAAGTAGTGTTCTGAATGGCTGTTATGAGATGCAAAAATAATCCACTGAAGTTCTCCAATAACGATAAAATGTGTGTCAGACCCAGGCTGGCCAGAACCCGTGATTGCAATTTCTGTCTCCAAATGTGCTGCATGAAATTTGCCTTCTAAATTATTACAGTTGTGTTTTCTCGTCCGCAGAGACGAGAATTAGGAAAAATTTCCTGCTTCTGTAATTCTTTGCTGGTGTGAATGTTCTTGTGTGTGTTTGCTGCTATTCTGAAATTTTATCTAAAGTAATATTTAGCAACAATTTCTTGCTGGTTTTTGCTATTGTCCTGGCTAAGCTTAGGCATTCCATTTTTCCTAAATGCTTGTCTATCCTATTTTAGCATATAACCATCTGCTTATTTTTCTCTTTTGTGACCCTTGTTCTGATTTCTTTTTCAGACAGGCTTTTCAGCCTCTTAGCCATTATTCTGATGCATCTGAGATGCAGGTTATTGCATGCAGGTACTGGGCTTTGGCATAAAATGTCCCCACACTTACTATCAGACATGTTCTGGTGCACTATGACATGCATTGTATGGTGTACTTGCACGTGTATTTCATAGGTGTTAATAGAGAAAGCCTGTGGTTTAATGTTTAGAGAAAGGAGCTCTGAATCACTGTCTGGTTCTGATACCAGCTCTGTCAGAGTCTGACTGCCATGTTGGGCGAACTCCTTCGTTCCTCTGCCTCGTGGTTCATGAACAAGAAGTGCCGTGACAGGCAGCCGATGCAGGCAGCGGTTTGCACGCCGTTGTTCTGCCTGAATAGCATCTCCCCAGCTTGCCCAGGCTGCCTGGCATCCCTCACTAACCCATGTTCCTATTGACGTCTGCCCACCGTGTTACACCTTCATTAATTCACGTGTGTAATGAGGAGGAATGCTATTTATCCCACCAAATCCACCCCCGCACGTGTAACATAAGTTGAAACACGCTTTGACAAATGTTTGTGGTGTGCTGCGGAGTCTTCAGCTACAAGATGCTGCACCAGGATACCGTGAGGAGAGAGATGTGTCTGGGTCCTGGAGAAGGGAGTCGGGTGTAGGGAACAGGCACTACTGCGGGCTGTGTTTCAGGTGGCTTTACAACGCTTTCCATTAGTTAATTTTGGTCCTTACGTTTCTATGTAAATCCACACAGTTCTTCTAGCAGTTCTGTTAGACTTTATTTTCAGACATTCAGAAAAGCTTGTGAAGTAGAACTAAAAGATGAAAGCAATATATGCTGTGTGCTGCTGATCAAACTTTTCCTCTTGTTTCTCCCTTGTGCTCCCAGATAAAATGAGAATTGCTGTACATAGTGCACCAGGAAATCGTGAGGGTTAATGACTCATCCCATGGTGCTCTGAACATTACAGAGTTCTTGAAAGGGTTTTTCTCTCTAAATACAGATTCTGCATATCTGATCTAAGCTAAAGGATGTAAGCAGGTATTTTGAAACGCATCTGTTTGCATCTAAGTCATGCACTCCAAGAGCTTTATGTAACTGTTGTTACAAAGTTTATTGGAAAAGCAGTGGGAGGACTTCTGCCACCAGTTAAGTTGCTTGAACAGTAGAAAAGGCGAAGCTTGCTCTCTTTTCAAATGAGTAGGGCCAAAATTCTGCCCACTTTGCTTGGGCCTGCTATTGCCTGGTGAAATCGAAAATAGATTATGAAAGTGTTTGTAGTGAAAGATAAATTTCTAGGAACTGTTGCATTCAATACTTTTCCTTTTTAAGTAGAAACAATATAAAGAGCTTAATTCAGCACAGAATAAATCTCAGTTTTGTTGCACTGATTGTATAAAACTAGGCTGCTCTGCTCTACATTTGCCTTTAAACTGTTTATATTACCTAAAATGTCATTCCAGAGGAGAGTTTGGCTTAGGACTGCAGTGAAAGCCATTTTATTCCATGTATGGACCTGGTCTCCCAAAGCTATTTTAGTGAGTAGCTAGAAAATATTTTTTAGTGAGCCATAATTTCATTTGTGTTTATGTGCATTGGCCAGTTTAATGAGGGAGCTACACTGTTCTGCAATTCTGCTCTGCATTGTTTCAAGGAAAAGACTGGAATTTTCAGTTGCAGGCTGGGGTAGTGTTTTTTTAAACACTTTATTTAAAACCAACATCTTGAAATCACTGTGTTCTCAGTTTAGCTACTGAGGAGTGAAACCCTTCTGTGCCTAGAAGAGGCTCTGTTAAAAATGTTAAAAAAATGACAACCGCTGTTGGTGTTAATCAACATTGCCTTTAACAGAACCAAGCCATTTTTAAACCATTGCAGGCACTGGTTCCAGCTTTCACATCTCAGCCTTCAGAAACTCATTAATTTCTCCTGTTAAAACACAGTGATAGGCGGGTGAAGAAGATCTGCTGGTTCAGCAGTGGAATCAAAAGTCTTTGTTTAAGCTTTTATCCTTGGGACTATGTCGTGGCAGTTCTGCAGAAGCCCGATGTAAGGATACGGTATAAAACTGTGCTGCTCTGGGAATGGCAGCTGGGTATTTGCTCGCAGGACAGCTTCCCTTAGGGTGGATCCCCAAAGGGTGGTAAGGAAAGTATATTTGTTTGACTGTATTTTTCATTTGGCATTATGCCCTGCTGAAGAAATAATTTTGAGTCTTTTATGTTTGAGACACCATTTGTTGCTTGTTCAGAATACTACCTGGTAATAATTTATATGCTGTGATCTTTTAACTTGGAGGAAATGTTATAAAAGTGGTGTATATATCTAGAATACTAGATATAATTAGAAATAATAGGCTTTTATGCCGTTGAATACTGCTTTGAAAGTGCAGAACCAGTATCTTCTCCTGCTGTAAGTAGCAAACAGTCATTCTAATATGGCTGCCCAGTTTCCTCCATATATATTCTAGGAAGTCCTTTATTCCTCTTCCAGAGGATTTATCTCTGGAATTAAAGGACAAATTGCACCTCTGACAAGGCATGCAGCCTTTGCATTGAGACAACCAAATGCTGTCATCCATTGTTATAATCTTTATACTTTAAGTGACTTGGAGCCAGATTTTCATAGGTATTTATTTGCTTAAGAGCCGTTAGACTCTAAATGGGATTTCAGAATTGCCTAAGTAAATTAGACTCCTAATTCACACTGTAGATCTGATTAGGAGGCTTCATGTAGCTCTAGGTGCCTAAATACCTTTGTTTAGCTGCCTGCTGGATACTAGGAACCAGCCTGCAAGCATCCCTGAAGGCCAGAAAGCAACAGTCAGAACACAATAGTTTTTGATAGGCTTTTGAAATTACTAGTATTCAAATTACTGAAGAAGAGTTGAAAGGCTTGGAATTTGTTATCAATCTTTGTCTTCCAGAGTGCTATGAGTCACCAGCTTGAGTGAACCCATATCGTAGGGCTGGGCTGGAGTGGATGTGGGGCTGATAGGATGCATATATAGCCTGTGCCACTTCCAGCACCAGCTGGGCTACAGTCTGGAGCCATTTCATGCTTCTTCTGTTGATATGAATAAAGACTTACAAGAGACGTTAGCAACTGTCAGAGAAATCCATGGTAGATATCTCGTCAGCTTGAACCTTAGTGCCCCCTCCGACTATTGCCATTCCTTGGATTGCTTTCATTCAGCTTCGAGTTCTTGCAAAAGTAAGTTTGTCTTTCAGGCACATGTTCAGTAGGCAGTCCTTTAGCAACTTCTGTTTGTTTCCAAAGAAATGTCTTGAAAATGTTTTAAACTTATCTTTTAAACTTAGTACTTACCTTGATCTTTCTTCTAGCAGAGAAATGAGAAAACATTCAAAAACTTCAGAAGTTGCAGGACTGGGCCCTGTAAATCCTGAACAGGTCTTCAAAAATTCAGTTGTGCAGCAGTCTGATTTTTAGATATTTGGAGTTAATGTGATCATTATTGATTTTGTATGTCTCAGAGAATTGTTACTAAGTTCTTAACAGTCAATTGAGAAGGTTCTTGCACAAGAGACAAGCATGTGGCTAAATTCAGCTAAACTCTAAGTTGATCCAGCTCATCTGTCCTTGACTTTGGTGTTATGCCCACCTATATCAGATTTAAAACTCATACACGTTATATGGGTTTAGAATCTTATGACCTACCTGGGATATCACTTTGGGCTATATTCAAATGCCAGTGATAGGTATGCAGTGTAGACGTTATGTTTACTTTCATCCATTGATGGTGTAAGGGGTTAGGCTTTTCTTGAATTTTAGGTAGTCTGAGGTGCTTATTGCAGTCCTGAACTAAAATGGCGTAGTAGTCACAACACCAAAGTTGGGCACATGTAATGGGAAGTCTGAATAATGCCATTTGTCTCAAGACTGCTGAACAAGTTTGAGAGAGACTGATCTAACTCAGATTTGTGTGTGACCATTCAACAAGGTTGTTTAAGGTGAGCAGTGAATTCCAAGGGGAAAATTTTGAGTGGTCTGTCTAGGTCTTATATCTCCTAGCATCACACCATGGCCATGTTTTTTCATTCTCTGTTAAGGTTTCTTCGAAGATGAATGCAAAACTATTCCCCAGAAACAGTGTTGAGAGGTATTTTTCTTTACTTACTTTGAAATGTCAAATATTTGGTTTTCCTCTGTAACCCTTGGAAATTATTTCATTGTCAAATATATCCAGAATTTACTGGATACTGAAGAACACTGTTATTAACAGGGGTAAAGGTAGAGAGCCAGTGAAACCTTTACTAACATGCAACAATGTCATGCTAGAGTGGCTCTCAGTAGTAAAGGGTGGCTCTGTATACCCCAGAGCTGGACCACATTGTAGAGCTTTGTGTATTTGCTGCTTCCTCTGAGCTGATGGACAAAGTCTTTTAATCTGAAGCGGTGGATGTTCATACTTCTGAGTTAAAGTGTTTCGGCTTTGGTTTCTATGTGGATGATGTTCCTAGCACATTCTTGTATTGGGACAAAGGAGGGTAATCGGTAGCAAAATACCAACAAAAAGTTGTTGGTTAGGCACAGTGATGTTGAAAGAAGCATACCATGACATAAAATTTAAGCTCCAAATTCCAAAGAACTTTTTTGTCTCAAAAACTAACTTTGAAAAATCAAGATAAATTCCCTTGTTTCTTTGACTGGGAATTTCATAGGTGGTGAAAGGCATGAGATTCTTAGTAACAGTTGGGTTCCCAAATACCTTGGGCCTCTCTGAATATCCTGAATAGAAAAAGTCAATACCACTCTTCTGAGAATGTACCATATGGAGAGGACAAAACACCTGTTTTTGAGCAGTAGTTTGCAAAAGGCTGTAAATACAGCGGGGGAAATATTACTGTATTCATCGTTATAACGACATACTGCTGTCATTTGAAAATGCTGAAACTCTGTAGTAAGTTGTTAAATGGAAGTCCATTAATATACCCTTTAAAGTTTTCCACTACAGGTTCTTGAATGCATCTGCCTCCTTTTTTGCTACAATAGGCAGTTTTGGTTTGCACTGGCTTGCATGCCAAGTACAGTTAGTTAATGAATATTTAATTGCCATTAATGCAGAGACTCTTGTTACATAGGAAAATATATTGTACAAGAAAAGCCTCAGATCCATCCTCACACTAGAAATGGAAGTCTGAATATTTATTGTAAGTCCACTTTTGGAAAGTTTGCTAGTTTATTCTAGTTTAAGTTATCTTTGAAATGGCTTGGTGTGGAAGCCCCATGTTTACTGCGTTTTTATTGTGACTGCTATGGGGCAAAGCGGTGCTAGATTATTGAGCATGCTTTATGGGGAAGAGTCAAATATAATGAAAAGGGTTGTGATGTCCGATTCCTAGGCTGGAAGTCTTTGAAGCAGTACATGTTATGTATTTGCACAGTGTTTTTAGGTGCTATGATAATACAAACAATGCATAACACCTTCCGGCTTTCATTACTATCTAGAGACATGTGGAAGCAGGAGAGGAACCAAGTGTTAAAGACTTAGAAATAAACATGAGCAGAAATTAAGATTGTGCAGTATCTGGAGGTGGATGAAGGGTAAACAAAATCAAACCATTAGAAATATGGATGTGCATCTTTAATGCCTAAATCCTCAAATGAATGTGTCCTTCAAGATGGTCTTCTGTGTGCAACAAAAGGTCGTGCTGTGGTCTAACTAGTCTGGTTCACTGCTTAACAGGCATCAGGTTGCCTGTGGGTAGGGATCCTGAATTAGTCCAAAGTCCTCACAAATAGGATATTCAATGCTCAGACAAACAAAGTGTTTTGGTAAATGACATTGCAGCTTGAGAACAGAGTAACTCCTGTGTGTGTCTGCTGGGTGAGGTGATCCGTACAGTGTAACAATCTGTCCATTTGATAGCATGCTTCAAGTGTCCTAAATATTATGTTTATTTGTTTGGCAGGCATTACGCTTTCCTATTGAGAGCTCGAATGGTTCATTGACAGTAGCAATTCGTCTATAATAATCTACCTTGAACAGGGTTGGTTTTGGTTTTTTTTTTTTTCATTAAACATGAACTAAAATGATTTGTTGGGGAATCAGAATGAAAAGCCATTTAGGTTTAAAACACATGAAGCAAAATTGCTTTTCATACAAGTTCCTTTGCAATGTCTTTCTCTTTTCAGTGCTTTTTGTAGCACTATTCCCAGAGAGATGAACTCGCTAACAAGAGACAGGGACTGTAAGATAAGAGTCTAAAGCCTGATCAGATACCTCAGTGTGAGCTGTGGGAAATGTGTGTATCATGGAAAAAACAGTTTAAAAACCAACAACAACAAAAAAAAGCACTATTGTTGTGAAGATCTGTGGATATTATTCTTTGTGTAGTGCCAAGAACAAGATCCAGGCTCAGGAAGTGGTATTTAACTTTATTTGTTATCTTGGAGTTTAGAGTCCGTGATCTCTTCTCTGTAGAGACAGAGTCAAAGGAAAAGAGGCTAATTTTCTCAGTAGCTTACAGACTTCTCCAAGGCCAGTTTTCCCAAGGCCAGTTAATTTAACTGCTCTTTGACTACTAAAACCAAAATGATAAACTGTCTTTTATTGCAACCTGGATGTCTGTGAAAGGTGGTAAGGATGAAAGGACATTGTATCTCCTAGTTCCGTATACCTACATTTGATGGATGTAGCACCTCATAGTTAGGAAGAAAAACTGAAGCTCTGTTTTAACTACTGTACCAAACAAAGGTGAAGACCTGTTTGCATTGCTGATCTGCCTGTCTGTCAGCCTTTTTGCTAGGTCTGCGTAATTTATATGGATTTTACATGGCATGGCAAAAGATTATAGGGTCAAATTCAGATCTCCTGGTAGAACTGTTCCTGCAAGTGACCTCCAAGTTCTTGGACCTGCTTCCATGGATCTGAAGAGGCAGCCAAGTTTAATTAGGCAAAGTGTTCTGCCATCTTGTCTCCTTGTAAAGAGCACTACCTAGATGTATTTCAGGTTCTCATCATTAATTCGAGTCTCAGCCAAAGTTAACATAGCCAGAATTTCTTCTCTGTGGGATGTCATGAACTGTATCTAATAAACTAGTCAGAGCATCAGTATATTGGTACATTTCTACCCTCAGCACTCCATCGTATTGCATCTCATCAGTCTGTAGCAAGGTTGCTTCCATTGTACACTGGGCTGAATATGTCTATAAGGGATTCTTTCTACACATTAAGTGTAAATAAGCTAAATCAGCGCTAATAAAGACACTGGGCTGGCATCTCAGCTAGAGTAAATCTACCTAGTGCTGTGTATGAGGAAGTTCCTATGAAAATACGGGTTTCTCCTTCTTCGATGTAGGTATAGATTCATCAAGTTGGTTTGTACTTTAGTTGATCATCTTTTATGCATTGTTCTTCCAGTTTCTCTGGAACCACTCATTCAAGTTTTGATCAGTAACTGTCAATGAGTAGTGTATTATGTTATGACTTTCAGGCAGTGAACAACTTTTAGTATGTAGCCTAAGAGGTTTTAGTATGTAGGCAGCTGTGATTCAATTGCAATTGAACAGGAGACAATATTTTATTGTTGGTATTACAGTAGTGCTGGTAGGACACAGTTAGGACCACAGCCTCCATTTCTCAGGCTCTAAACAAAAGTAAATTTAGTTCTTGCCTCAAAAAGCTTAGAGTTCAACCAGACGTTGTAGTGCAAACACATTTCATCTGTGGTCAAATGAAAGTATCTTTGTTTATCTGCCTTGCTGAAGAATTGTATAGTGAAGTGTAAGCTTGAGAAGACATGGAAAGCAATTTTCACCTAGTCTAAAACAATACTGTGTAATTCTTCCTTATGACTTTATTGAGCAGTTTCTCGCACTCTTAAACTGTTGTAATGGCTGCTGCTGAACCTCAGTTTATCTGGTTCTGGCTCAGACCTCTTCCAATTCATTTATTCACACTTTGATATCTGCATCCCGAATCTGAGTCTTATCTACCTGTCAACCATCAACAACAAAGTTGTTCTTAAAGTAAAATGTTCTATCAGTTCAGCAGTACTAACTCAGCAATGGAAGCTGGATGTATTGTGGGTTTAAAAAGAAAAAAAGAAAAAAACCCAACCCCCAAACTCCTCAAATAACAACTTAATTTGGAAGTCTTTCCTCATCTTGTTATCTTGGTTCAATTTGCAGTATATTTTGAGTGTACATATTACAGTGTGTGCAGGGCCACAGGACAGATAAAATTATGGGTTGAAATATGGTTGTGCTATTAGAATCAATTTTGCACAGCATTTTTCAGTGTCTCATTATGGGAAGAACATTTAATTCCCGTCATGCATCAGCTCTGTTTGACTTACACATACCACGAAATACACATAAGTAAACCAAAATGACTTTAGGCATCAGGGCTCCAAGAACTTTCCAAGCAAGTGTAGCATTACAGATACTTGGTGTGACAGTATACACTGAAACAACTATTGTCAGGAGATACACAGGGGAGGTATTTTTTATATATTAAATTCACGCAGCAAATCACCTTGACTTCAGCAGGTTTCTTGGCAAATCACCAAACCTCTGTGATGATTTAAATAAAGAGGAAAAATATGTTGTCAAAATGCCAGAATTTTAATGTCCTAAGGGGTCAGGAAAAGCATATAAATACTCTTTAATGTTATGTTTTGTTGTACTGTTACAGTAGCTTCTTTGTTGTCACTAAAATTTGGTTACATCTATCTAGCAAAATGCTAAACATGTTTCCATAGGGAATATGTTGTCCTTCTAACATTGATGAAGCTTGCTTGGGTTTTTTGTGTTGTTTTCTTTTTTTAATGGCATAGCTGAGTCAGTTGTGGTTTACATCCTGTGAAAGCGCTGAAGCCTTTTTATTTGAAATATTGAACAGTAAATGCATCTTTTATTCAGATCATCCCAGAGCAAAACATAGGAATATTCTAGCTCTGATGGACTCCTGCCAAGCAAGACATAAAATAGCAGCTTAAAAAACGCAAAAACCCCAAATTACCCAAATTTTACCTCAGTTTGGGTAAACCCCAAATATCACTCATCAGAATGAACATTCTCAGCCAGTGCATGAAACCAAGAAATATTCTGATCATCAGAGCTCTTCATGTTAAACCTGTAAATACTGTCTGAAACTTAGATAATGTTGATGCACATTAAAGCACATTACAGCTTGGTTCCAATGACTACAAGGTGTTGGAAGGATTCCAGTGCAATATTTTTAGCTAGTCACAAATTCTCTGAAATTGAAATGTGCTTCGGAGATAGCTCAACTTTGACAAAATGCTGACAGGATCCTAACTGCCAAACACATTTCCTGTCTGGGTGCTTGTCTGGTTCCATGGTTGTCCATTTGCTGTGATACCTTGTCCCGGAGTCACTACCTTGGGGAGATGCTGAGTGAACTGCCTCTGGGCTGCAGGTTCCAGGCTCCCAGGATCCACAGCTTGCCCTCGACAAGTGCTCTGCACCCTTTTGCAAAGAATGGACAAAGATTTGGTACTCCTTCATTCTAAGGAAGAGGAAAAAATAATTCAAGATGGAAAAATTCCCCACACTTAAGAATTGCTTTTTTGTGCGCGTGCATCATGTTGGCAAGTAGATGGGCAACTTCAGTTGTTCTATTGATTTAGATTTAAGTCACTGTCACTTTGCAGAATCAGGTGTTATATTGCTGCAAGGTAGAAGATGAATGCTAGCCTTAAATTTTAGATGGGGGGTGGCAGTAGGAGGTTAAATGACTTGTCTGCATTATTCAGAAAGCTTCCTTCCAAGGAAGCTGAACTCAGCTCTTCAGCCTTCACCACAGGGTCACCGTACTTTCCTTTGTGAAACAAAACCAGCATGGTCTTTGGCACTGCAACCTTCCACTGTCTTGCTGCCAGTAGTCTCCGTGTATTTGATGGTCTGTTCAGTTGTAATGGAAATTGATCATGTTGCAAAATGGAACCACCTTCTTTACACTTGAAGGCTGGCTCCAGGTGCCCGTGTGGGTGTGATGATACAGTTTTGGGTGATGGTATGAACTGTAACTAAATTAGAAGCTCTGTTCCTGTGTTCTTCAGCTATAAAAATAGGGATCTTGTTATATGCCTTGGTTCAGGCACAAAATGCTCGAGAGGAGCATGTGGGTGCAGTTGGAGAAAACTTTTATTTTCTTAGCTTTTGAACTAAAAACCGCTAAGCTTAAATCACCTTTTTCTTTATTATTGTATTTTTTATTTAGCTTTAGCATAGCGTGGCAAAAACAGGAAATATCCTTAGAAGTTGCCGGCCTTATCTACAGTAGCGTTTCCCTTCCCTCAGCTGCACTAGTGCTCACAGTGATGATAGCTACTGGTCTTTTAATTGGTGCCTAGTGTCTTTTCACTGTCAGCATGCCTGGATTATTTGGTAGTCCCAGCTGGTGGCCATGGGCCACTAGGGTTAATAGGAATGCAAGCACAGCTGGTCTGGGTCAAATCCCTGCATGCTTTAGTTTGTGAAAATTTCCGATGGCCTCCAGTATGTGGTAGAAAGGATATAGCAATTAAAAGGTATCTTTCATTATTATAGACTAATTAGGGCTGTCCTAACTTCCTGAGGGAATATGTAGTAATACCCGGTAGTTACGGAAGATTGAAACCAGGCAGGAGTTATTAGGCTGCGGAGGAGAAAATGTACTAGCTCCTTCTTATATCTTAATGAAATGTAACCTGGATGAAAAACAAAGCTGGGAAAAAATGAGAAAACATTCTTCATTCTTTGGAGCATGTACATTTAGTCCCTAAAGGAGGCTAGAAGTGTTTTCTTTCTCACTGTGGAAGTGCGATTGCATGGCAGCCTTGCTTTTTAAAATTTGGAGATTTTTTTCCTCCTTTTCTCCTTCATTTTTGTTTTATTTCTCACTTGCGCCGCTGAGGCTGGTGCTATTTTGCCTGCATCTTTAGAGTGCAAACAGGCTTTGCGTTCGTGAGCTTCTAATCGGAAGTGATGACAAGCCCTTGAACGGAGCACTGTTGCCCTTGTCCTCATGAAATATTTTATCCTTTCTGATATCATTGGACATGCAACTGTAATAAAGGCCAGTTTCTGCCACACTGGATATGTGTAGAAGTTGATCCTTGTTATCTTTGTGCAGGAACACCTCACAGTGACATCTGTGGCTGTGCTGAACATGATTTCCTGCGCTTCATGGGAATAAGATGATGCTTGTGCATTATTAAAAGGGCCTAACAAGTTTCCTGGGGAGAGACTGTGAAGAGCAGTGTATAACAGTATTTATGTAATTAACTCCTTGGGATTTTAATGAAAAATACTGCTATTTTGCAACTATAATTTTCATTTTCTGGCAGCCTCAGAGTAACAAGGAAACTGTAAATGGCATAGAGTCCCTAAGCTGTTGTCTCTGATAGGAAAGGTGGACAATTTTGCTGACTTGAAGTGATGATTAGCTGGAATCTAATCGTGATATTAGCGTATAATCACAAGCACTCAGTGTAATGTCATCAAAGTGTCATTCCAAGGATGAGGTGTAGCAAGAAACTTACTTTTTTTTTTTTTTTCCCCCTGAAGTTTTTATTTGAGACTAGATGAAGGAGATTCAGAAAACAAGTAGCAAGAGGTGAAATAAAGTATGTGCGCTATCTCTGGCTTCCCACTACACTCCCTCCCATGTGGAGTTAGGTCAGATACCAGGTCAGGTACTAGCATTCCAAATGAACTAACTTCTCAGGCTTTCACTCTGCTTTTCAGCCTGGACTGCCAGCTTTCTCTGAGCTGTCTGCGGTTGTGGCTACACTGCTGTCCATACCTGAGCTAGCAAAGCAAACAGTGTCCTACGCTTGACGGTTGCAGTAATGACTGAAGGGTGTATGTACCTGCAACTCCTTTGATCTTCAGAAATGGAAACTGCAGGAACATTGTAGCTCTATACGGATGGAGTTGTTAGCTGCTCCTGGATGCCCTATCCCTTTGTGTGGGACATGATTTGTCCTTTTCATAATAAGGTTGAGCTGAATGTAGTGCCCTTGACCTGACTTAGTTTAGCACTATTATAAGACAGCCAGACAAAGGTCCATCTGTCCTCCAAACCCAGCCCCACTGAAAGTATAAGTTTCTGTGATGTCCAAAGACTAGAAAAATCATCTTCATTCTGTAGCTTGTCTCTGGTGCAGAGCCCCAAGCCCTCTCCGGGGACCTGATCACGGTGTGTCTTCCTACTGTGCTGTTCTCATGACAGCAGAGTTTATGTGTGGGGAAACTAATACAAGCTGTAATGGTCTACTTGATAGTAGATAACAGTTTGCAGTTGTCGCTCAGGAGAGCCCTGGCATTTGGCTTCATTACAGAAGAAAGTAAGGGAAGATGAGGGGAAGAGCTAGTTGTTGGTGAACCAGGAGGGTAGTCAGGGCTCTCTGGAAATGGGCTGTGTGGATCACAGGCTAATAGAGTCAGAGCAGCCAGCTTAGGAGAGTTGCTGTCAGGTAAAACATAAATTATGGAAGTTTGTTTCAGTGGATGGTGGTATAAAGTCCTAAGCAGACTTGGCCAGGGAATCTTTACAGGTCTTATGTTATCCCTTGTACACAGTGATTTCTTTACACATACATTTTTCAAATGCTCTGTGCAGTTCAGTCCAGCATGTTTTTCCTTCAGACCAGATTATCGGGAGGGGGGTGTCCATGTGCCATATGGTGACAATGGACAGCCTAGGTCCTTTTGGTCCCCAGAGAATTTCTGGGAGAGTTTCTCAAGTGAATGATTTACTGTTTCTTGCCCTGTTCCTTCTCCAACAGAGCAGAAATATTCTAGTGACCTCAAAGCTAATGCACTCCAGTGTCTCTGGATGGAGACAGCAACATTTTTGGCAATGTAGTTTTGGAGCATTATTCTCCCTTTCATTCCCAACATTTTTGGGGATACTTCTAGCAGAAATTATGACCTTAGAAGCATCTGCTGGAAACTAGTCCCTTCAGACACACTGGAAAGATGAATTTTGCTCTTAATGCCATGGTACTCCCCATGAAGTTGAAGCAGTTTCCTGTGCGTACATAAATGGAAAGCATGTCATCTTCTGGCTAATTATGAACCTTTATCTTAATCAGACCACTGAAGTTCTTTTGTTTATTAAACTGTCTCATAGTCTGTGGCTACTGTTATATGTCAGAAGGTTTAGGAACAAGTTTCATTGTGTCATTTCACATGTGAAACTTTCACAAATTCTTCTATAGTGAAAAAAATATTTGGCTTATTGCCTTACATTATTGTAGTCTTTTTCTCCCAAATCTCTTGCTCATACAAATATAAGGTTTTTCAGCTGAATGTCCCAGTGTTGTGAATATAAGGACTCCGCATTATCCTGGTATATAATTCATAAGATTTGTTGAAGGGTCAAATAATTGACTCTGCACTGAGGTGGACAAAGAAAGGTGTCAGTTCTTGGCATCAGTGCATTTCCATTGCATGGTGTGAAAAGTCAAATCTGCAAGTTTAAGATCTGGATCATGTGGGCTGTACAGTACTCCTGTGGTATGCTTGTATTGAATATTGTTTTACCTGAAACAATTTAAGGAATTAGACTAGTTACAATGCCTCAGGTATTAATGATACTGCATCTCATTCTTAATTACACTACTGTAAGTTTAGAGTAATACTATTTAGAGGGAAGGTATTGGATCCAGTGTAATGTAGATCAGAAGCTTGTGTAGAATCTATAGCTAAGAGAAACTCAGGTATTTGAGGATTTGAAACTCTGGTGTTGGCAAATAAAAGCAGAAAGAGGAGAAGTAAAATTACGTGTTAGTATTGGTATCATGGTATTACACTATACACTGGTGTAACGCCATTGACTTCAGAAGGTACTCTCACTGTACTTGTTGAGGATCTGGTCTTTTGAGCCTGTATATACTCCAATTAATGCTGTTAATATCATAATAAGTTATCTTAATTACTTCTAAAAATGTTCTCTTCATTTTCCAGATGGTACCCTGGATATGATGGGAACTTGCCCAGTCAATTTTGCCTTCCATGGGCCGATAACAATCTGTTTATGAAAGGTTTAAAATCCTGTCTTCCTATATTCGTGTTCTGCTTTGGCCTTGTTTATTCACAAGTGAATGCCTCTGATTATTTTAGCTGTCATGTGCTCCGTATTTGATGCTTTGCGTAGTAGAACTGCAATAAACTGGCTGTGCTATAAGATGTTCAGTGTATACTTAAGACAATGGTCAATTAGCTATCTCATTTCCTTAGCAACATTTTAAAGATTCGTCATAGAGAGTGGTGTAAGCCAAAAAAAAGGTAGTTGAAATAGATCAGAAATTAAGTCTTTTTCTTCATGGTGTCTTGCTTGGACTCAGTATTTTGATAACTTGGTGCAGAATTCACAACCACCACAATGACTTGTTTGTGTGCCTGAAATTTGGATGAGCAGTGATAGAGCAATTCTCAAATATGCAAGGCTAAATTTGCTGATCCCATTTCTCGGTCTTTGATGAGACTGCAGTAAGCAGTCAAATGCTTAATACCAGTTGCAGAAGTGGATATGTTTCCCTTGGGGGTTGGAGGGGTGGCCACTCGTTTGATAAACTCCAGACAGAGGCCAATGAGTCACTGCAGTATAGACTTCCAAGCAGCTAAAGCAACAGCCTCCTTTGTGTCAGGGAGATTGCTGCTGGGGTCTGCATGTGAGAAAGCTCTTGTTTTTTAGTTTAGCAGCATGGGGGAGAGAGGGAAGGCTTTAAAACATCTAGGGGGTAGTGTTTTGGTTTCAGGTACTCAAGTACAAATGTATTCTTAAAAATCTTTGCTGTTGGAGTTTGGGTTTTGACTGTCTTGATTGTTATATTACCAATTTTATGAAAATAATTTTGTAGCCTGATTTTTATATTAAAAATCAAGGAATGGCCTCAATACCAACACATTATTGCTTGTGTAAAAAAAAAAAAAAACCAGAACCAAACCCAAAACCAACCAAACCAAACCCAAACCAACCAAACAAACAAAAAAAAACAACAAAAAAAAAGCTCACTAAAAGCCAAACACCCCCACCCAAAGCAACCTCCCCCACCAACCTTATTGCCTATATCAAAAGGACATTGTATGGTCTTTCTTTCCTTCACAGAAACAGGTATGGACACTGCTGTGGGATGCCTCTTAATGAGTCATGATTCACTTTTGCAGGTGATTTACTAATTCTACCATAGGTGTGAGAGTTGGGAATGGTTTCTACTCTCTCTTGTTCTGAAATAATAGATGGGTGTGTTTTGGTTTGGGTGTTTGGTGTTTGTGTTTGGTTTTTGTTTTGTTTTTTTTTTTGTCTGACAGGCAATCAATCTTAACTGAGTAGCTCTGAGTGGATGAATCATGGGATCAACTAAACTTGAGGATGAGAGTTTAGACTGTCATTTATACAGTTTGTTTAATTGCTTAGTAATACTGCAAGGAAGGACTGGGGAAATTTTGACCTTACCTGGTGTGGATTTGGCTGTATTTTGGGGAGAGACAGCATGTCATGTGCATGCTGGCTGCTTATAACCTGAACACTATGCATTTAGTCCTCGAGTGCAGGACACATCTGGGATGACTCTCTGAAGCTCAGTGAGGCCTGGATTGCCCCTATCCAGCTTAAGGCAAATTCTCAGAAAAGGTTACCTAGTCACTCTGTAGGGGAACAGACCTTTGCTGGGCCATGTTTCTCAACAGTTATGCCTCTGCTGAGTAAATAGGCCCTTTGAGCGAGTACCAGATTTGACAACTGAAATAGCGTTTTTCATGCTTCAGGCTCAAGCACAAACTCAAGCCCTCAAACTTGGATCTGAGAAGATGTCAGCAATCAGTCTTACTTTCTAAATGAACAGGTTTTGTGTTGTAGCTGTTCAAGCATCCTCTATACCTCATTGGTTCCATATACATTTTTAGCTACTTTCTTGGACCTTTTTTTTATTGCTTGGTCCTTTATACATCAGCATGAAGAGAATATTAAATTCTGCCACTCTGATGGGGTGTCATTTTAATCTTTAATTATGTAAACTCTTTCTATATGATTATTCAATTATTTGTATTGTGATAGAGTCTAGACTTGTCTCAGTCATGAGTCAAGGTCTCCTGCTTCTAGGATTTCCACAAATGCAAACCAAAGAGACTGTATTGCCCATAAGAAAGACCTTAGACCTACTTTGACCTATCCTGCTTTTCATGTAGAACTAATATGAAATTACTATAAGATACAGCTCCATCAGTTTTGAAAGTGGATTGTAGTGCTAGCATCCGAGAGTCAGAGAAGCCATAAACTGTGTCTGCTTTGCCACTTAGTTATTCAGTATTGCAGCTGGAGATGGGGAGGCCATATGCAATGTTCTGTCCCTGGGTGACACAAAAGATTTCATTTGGCTGGGGCTGCCTCAAGCTGTCACAGGTGTTCTTCTTTCATTTACAATAGCTCCCTTAAAATATAAATGACTGCATTTATTACATCAGCTCTTTTTCCTTCTTTGGAATACCCCAGCTAAAGTTACATTACACATAACAAATGCTCTTGCTCCCTTGAGAATTAGTTTAATTACTGATGTAGGTGGGTAAAGGATCTATCGTGTCTGAGATGTTAATTTTACCATGGTTTAATTAAGAGGTCAAGTGTGAAAGGCTGCAGAATACCTCCCACTTAAAGATGTTGAATAGAATGGTGGGGGATAGAAGGCACTGATATGATGAGGTTTTTACTGTCTGTAGGAGTATTGACTTTCCTTCTGCATCTCATTACAATGAGGCTGGCATCTGGAAATACATGCCAACTTTTATTCGCTCATTGTGTTTTCTAACATTAAAGGCTTTTTCTGTCCAGAGTCTTCGAAGGAGCAAAACAGCACGTCTCTCCTTTCAAACATGGTGGTCACTCCTAGGTAGCACTGATTTCCATTAGAAATGCCAGTACCGTGTCCTCTTGCCCGCTGTGTTTGAAGAACAGGGCTGCAACTATCCTATGCCCCTGTGCTCTGGCACAAAGGAGGGTGTGGGGCTCGTGTTCACCAGAGGCAACAGGTGCTACCATCTCTGAACGTCTACTTGTTTCCTCCTCATGTCTCACTGTGAATGTGGGCAGATTCCTTTCAGCATTTAATTTGAAAGTCTTGTTTCTAACTGACTCAAAAACCAAGGAAAGGGACTTGGAAAACATTCGGGAAGAAAGCAGCAAAAAATGGGCAGACAGAAGGAAGGTGTGTCTCATATCAAGATTAGAGAAAACTAGACAATAAGAATGGCTTGCAGTGGGGTGGCTGGGACATCCCTGGCTGAGCTCATGTTTGCCCCGGCAGCTGGAGCAGCAATGCTATAGATATGAGCAGGTGTTCACTGGCCAACATTTGAATGTTTTCTTGAGATTGACCTGTTGCACTTTTAGAAATACTAAGTGACCAAGTAAAGTAGTACGGTTGCTTTCCAAACAGCTGTAAGGACAGTTGGTGATTTTTATTAATGTCTTTTTCATCACTTATTTTCTATGTGAATTGCTGATTCATTAAGATGTTCTTGTGATGTGTGATACAGAAAATTTCTTTTCAGAAACTTTTCTCCTTTTTCATGTATTTTCTATTGCTGTTTTCTCTTTTCTGTGGTGGTCACTTCTCTTGCTTTTAAAGGGGAGTAACAGTTCAGCTATGCCACTGCCTTCCTCTGCGTCCCTGGAGGAAGACTGGTGTAATACTGGAAAAACACAGGGTTAAATATTAACATGTGCTACTGAACGTTCCTACTGAAAAAATCAGGAACGTTTCCAAGCAGTGAAAGCAGACTTTCCTTTCCTGTAGTTAAGTTTTGCTGCTACCTTTCAAAACTACAGCTTGCTTGGTCATTTTAATATGGTTAATAGTTAGAAATCGGGAGTCCTTTATTTCTTAAGTGCTCTCACCCAGGCTGCTTCTCCTTACCAGGTACTAGACTTAGGGGAAGAATCTCATGTGGTGAATTAGTGCTGAAACGTATAATAAGTATTTTCAAGGTAAGAGGCTGATATCCCCCCCCCCCCCCTTCCCTCTGTAATTTGGGTTGGAAATGGAAGTTTAATTGCTTGCTCTTTTAGTCAGAAAGACAATGTTAATAAATGTTGTGGTTTGATATTGATGCTACAGTAACTCCTTAAGGCATACTCAGAATTGGGGTTCCTCTTGGGTTATGAAGACAGATAGCCTCGCCCATTTGTATTAGCTAAGGCTGCACATGCGGCATTTTCTTCTGCTGACTTGAAATGTCACCACCAGTCTCTTCTGAGAAACAAAGGTTCGCAAAGGAAATGGTTTTGATGAGTCTTTCACTCTTAACAGTTTGATGTATTCAGAACATGTATTTATTCTGTCTTGCTGGTTGTCTCAGGTGTCGAGACTTCTGCCTCAGTGCACCGGGAATCCCTCCTCAAGGTATTAAAGCTCTAATCTTTGCAGAGCAGCTCAGATATCAGCTGTGGTGAAGCAGGAGCAGTAAAGCCCATGATCCTGAACTGGAAGGGCTAGATTGGTTAATATAATGTTTGTGAGGTGGTATTGCTGAAGCTTCTCTCTGTATATGTAAAAACTATGCATGATGATAGGGAGTAAATCCTTCAGAAATAAAATGATGTTTTTTGTTTTAATTCCGATCACTTGCATTTGCGCAATAGCATCCCAAAGCAAGAGAGGTCTTGGCATTTGCATGAGGCACGTGCCTCTGCCCACAAACAGCCAGTAAGATAAGTCAATAAAAGCAAGCCATGCAAGGCCTGAATTGCTTAGAGGTTGAAGAGACTTATTAGGCTATCTAGCCCTCCCGCATGCCAGTGAAGAATTGCTTCAACTGGATTTGCTTTAGAAGACAGATGAATAGCTGAGTAAAACACAGGATCACATTTTCTGTATGATATGGTGGAAGGCCTTCTATGCTTCAGTTTTACATTTGCATCTAGCTTTGAACCTCATAAGCAGCAATATTGCAGAGAAATTTTTTCCAAGCTGTTTGATTTAAAGCATAAGAACGGTCTGAACAGAAACTGTTCTGATTGCACAGATGTGCAGTTTTGCTTTGTGGGGTGATTTTTATCTCATCAAAGGAGGACAAGAAGAAAAGGCAAAAATCTGTGAGTATGGCTATCTATGAGAGCGCAAGTGTGTGTGTTTGACAGCGTGAGAGGTCTGTCCATGTTATATCAATTGTGAGAATAAAATGGCTACTCTGCCTGACCGTGGGGAGGGAATTGTACAAAGGCAACACATTGCAAAGGAAACAAAGGCCTCACTGCATTATGGCTGTGTGCGACACACTGTTAACGCTAAAGCAAGCCACCATTTCCTATTAAAGTAGTGTCTCGCATGTTCATGAAACAGAGGCTGTAATGCAGAGTGATTTAGCTCACTGGGAGCTGATGCATCTAGTTCTGGCATGGACATACGAGGTCTCTGTGGCCAAAAAGGCAGACAAACATGTTGGTGTTTTAAGCGGCTTCATCTGGTGACTGGATGGAGAATTGCAGGCACATTTGTTTCATTGCATTAATTTCTTGCATTATTCCCCTTTTGTCTGTTATTGTTTCCTTACCAGTATTTGTATTTTAACAGAAAAAGAGCTCTGTGGTAACTTATGTGCATGCTCCACTTCTTTCCAGGCCTGACATGTTTATATATACAAAGAATTATGGAGGAATTAAAGAGAGGACCAAAGAAGCTCAGAAATTCTTTGGAAGAGCTTGTCAGATTTTTAATTAATGGGCATATAGCAGAGGGAGTGAAATCTGTTGCTCAGTACCATAATAGGCAGTGCAGTGCTTTTGCCTCTCTCTGTCATCCTTAACAGACAGATTTATTTTTGGTAATGAGACATTTATCTCCTTTGCATCTCTTAAAAGCCAGTTCCAGTGTCAAAAATCAGTTGGAAGTAACATGAAAAAGTTTAGTGGTGAAATGTGTTTCTTTTGGATGCTGGTCATAGCTCTATCAAATCCTGGGGATCCTTTTTCACTTTATTTTGGTGTATTTTTGCTTTGCTGCCGCTTGCATTTCCAGATGATTTAGGTGTTGTTCTGATAGCACCAAATAATGATGTGAATATTTAGATTACGTAAAGAAGCTTAATGGAATTACTTTCAGGGCAATAATTAATATACGGTCGGTGTAAATAGTTGTTTTTCAACACTTCTCTGTGTGTGGACCCTTTAGGACTTTTTGTTAGCCCCAGATCCCTGCCTACCTGACTTAAGCCTGTTGAAAGCAGACTTGCTTTTCTTCATGGGCATCCTTGAAGCAGTCCACAGAAAACCATGGGCAAGTGGCAGCCTGGTTCAACTTACCTGGTGCTATAGAAAAGGAGTCCACATTGAAGTAATTGTGGTAAAAGAATGCCATTAGTCAAAAAATGTGGGCTCTGCATCTATTTCTGGTCCTGACGCAATTCAGTTAGGAAAGTATGTTCGCGCTTGTGGACTGAGTAATTAATGTCATACTTAAGCAAGTCAACAAGCAGACCACTTTCCTTAATCTGTCCATAGAAAAGCCTGTGTGGGCTCTACATGAATGCAGTGGGATTTTTGTAGGCATTTGTTTGAAATTCTGTGGGATTTATTAGATGCCTTTAATAGGTTTTCAAATTGTTCTATAGCATTCTGCAGGTGGGATGTAATTTTCCTAGTGAGATCTGAAGTGCTTGACAACTGCTGAAAAAACAACTGCTGCCTTTTAGGTTTGTAAATAAGATTTCTTTAAAGAAGCTGTCTGGTGCCTCTGTGCACCTCCATTTTGTTAGCTATAAAAGAGGGGAAATGGCCAGGGTATCAGAAAGGCTTGCTGATATGAAGTGACCCAGAAGGTTATTCCAGGAAGTTTATTTTCAGAAAGTGTTGAGTTCAAGAACCCTTTAAAGTATTTATGATTCACACCAGACATTCCTTTCAGTCTTGGTTGATACCCATCTCATAAAGGTGACATAATACTAAGTAGATTGATGCAAGGGATGTTTTGACTTTTTAGCTGATAAAGTGCTAATTATAAGAACCGCAACCCATCTAGTAACAGAACCACAGATAACAAACATTGAAAGGTTGCTATTCCAGAGGAGTTATGTCATCCAGCTCCATGGATGAAACATCTTTTCCATGGAAGAAATTGCATCCTACATGGAAGGGATTCTCTTCTGTACTGTACAAATCCTACAATTGTCCTCACCTACCCATTTCCTTTCACTCTTCCGTTCTTGCACAGAAGTTTTTCTCCTCATTTGGCTCCTGCTGCAGTCTCTATGTCTATGTACTATAAACAATGCTATCCTTTCTTCCCCCTATCCTCCTACACATGCTTTTGAACAACTCTGGTTGGTTGCTAGGATTACACTCCTCATAAGGCTCCAGGGGGGAAAAAAGTGTCCCTTCATCAGCAGCTTCCTTTTGCAATCTTCTGTTCTTCTTTGCATTACTTAAGTCACTTTTTCCAAAGGCATGTTTGTTGTAAGACCTTTCAACAGCAACGCTGCTGCTGTGTTCCTTGATGCTCTTCCTGGCTTTTTGCTTAAAAAGGCGTGGAGAGTCAGTAAGCAAGCTGGGGAAAATTATATAATTTCATTGTACGCTGTGAGTTAAACCTTCAGTACCTCGCACAGGGACTGCTTTCATTTGTGATGAAAAGAGACAAGTGCTCCAAAATGGCAGAGGCGGTGACACTCTGTTCTGTTCCTTCTCCTTCCTCCCTTCTCCCCTGCACTCGGGTTTTACAGACATGAATGCTGACTCTGTGATGCATCACGTACACTGCAGAACTGGGCATGTTTCTCCTTCACAGGAGGTGTGTGGAAAATGACAGCCTTCACGTTATTTCAAGTGGCACAGCAGCCATCCTTTCATGTGCCAGACTAATTTTTGCAGGCAAGAATTGACACTGAGTTAGACTCTTGTGGGTAGAAGGATGGATATATGTGCTCTTTGTTTTCTAATAAACATGTGCTTCTGCATAGTGTGAGCACTGATATATTTTTTATTATTATTATTTTAATTTTTCTAAATGTGTATCCTGTTTGTCAGCATGCTTGAGCTACAGAGTTCAGCTCAAGAAAGTTTTAGTACTTATTCCAGGGATCTCACCATAGCCTTTCCCTGGAAGGCTTAAGAAGTACAGTCATTCCAGAATCTCTGTAAATCCTTAAGTTTGAAACGCCTTCACAGTGCTCAAAATAGTACAGGATAGTACCAAGTTCTCTGGAGCCCACTGGACCTGTTTCACAAGGCAGGAGCTCATTTTGGAAGAACCTGTGTTCCCATGGGTCTTAAAATTTTGCCTGAGATACTCAGAAGTGAGCTCTTTAATAATAATGCTACAGTTGAATGATCCCTCTCGATCAAAAGGCCCGGCATGCAGCTACGATGAAGAGTGAAGTTTTGAACAGCCTGGCACTGATCTTGGCCTCCCACCAGCCTGGCTGATCCCCGCGTTGCCTTTGGCACCCTGTAAGAGTGGGCACTCCTGAAGTCCTGCCTCTCTATCACTGAGCCATGTGCTCTGGGGAAGGAAAGGACAAGGGGCAGGAAGACATGTTGTCCACCTGAAGATATGATGTGGTTAGAGAGGGGCAGACGTTCAGCAGTTGACTCTCGGTGCAGTAAATCCCGGACAATATTCACTGCATCAAAATCAAAGAAGAAGAGGGAAATGTTCGTACCCTTTCTGTCACAGAATAGCTCATATTAGGGTACAAAATATCTCTGTTTAAGCTTCCTCCTGGGTTTTGCATGCAAGAGACTGTCCAGATTTGTTGGATACCAGGCAGACCTCTGCCAGGTCTTCGAATTTGTTTCTGCTTAAATGCTTAACAGGTGTGGCAGAAGTATCAGCTGGGAGGTTGAACAGAGCATGAGTGAAAAGCAACAAGCTCATGGTGAACAGTAATTAAGAAGTGCTGCAAAGGGTGGTTTGGGAGGAGGCAATGAAGTGGAATAGTTAAGAATGAGATTTCTGCACGAGATGCAGGGAAGGTTGCCCAGAATATCTCCTTCTACCTCCAGTAACTTCCAATATCACAGCATCTTTATGGATGGTATCTAAGATACGTACTTTTGTTGCTCCTACCTGGATATCCAAACATTTCACACTTGTAAGTCATTTGGAAAATTTACTTGAGCCCTAAAATAGGGCCTCATTCAGAACATATGTTCTGTACATTCTGCATACTACTTAATTTAAAAGTTAATAATTCAGATACTGTACTCTCATCTTGCTCAAGCTGTTTGGAAGCTGCATGACAGCCACCTAAGCAAAAGTTAGACCATCGTGCTTGCCAGAAAGGAAATCTGTGCATATTTTGCCCTCACCAGACCATTTTGCAGGGAGCGGATGGCATCCTGGATACTTTCTTCAAGCTGTAAATCAGCAGTTTAAAAGCAGAATTTCATTTTGCTGTTACTGGCTTTCTAGCTGTTAGGAATGTAGTTGCAATGTGCGTCTGATCCTCAGGGATATCCGTAGGAAGCATGTGTTAGTGACTGAACTTAATGGGACTCTCAAAGAATTTCTCCTCCATTGCAAACCAATAGAAACAACAGTCCTTTGGTGCTCTGAATTAACACTAGATAAGAATGGTTCATGTCAGAGTTACTTGTGTAATGGCAGCGCTTACTGCTATTCATAATAATGTTTGCTCTGGTATACTTAGGCATTTTGCTGTATTGTGGTGTATGGAAAGTCCATGATTTTCCTTGAGCGATGTTGCTGGAATGAGGGTATATGTAACTTGCTTACTGTTCTCAGCCTTTGACTCTACATTCTAGCCAAAAACGTTCAGGACTTTTTTTTTAAAAGAGGTCTGATTTTTTTTTTTTTGTTCTGTTTCTATTTTCAGAGGCATTTATTTGTGAAGTGAGGCTGAGGGGAGGGCATGATTTGAGTCAAAAAGCTTTTGTGCAGGTAAACAATCCAAATTTGACACATTACAGGCATTTGCCCCTCATAAGTTAACACAGGGGAATAAAATAGTAACCTCTGTGTTTTCCATAACAGCACCAGCATTAGAGCATGACAAAATCAGATTATGACTTGTGTGGCTTTGATTGGTCCTGTAGCTAAAAGATAAGCGTTGGACAGGGGATTTGATCCAGAGTAAGTATAGGATAGAAAGGGAAGAAGATACAGCTGTGCCACTGCTAGTGTGCCTCTCTTTTTTTCTTTATTAGAGTTCCTCTACAGGGATGTCAGCACATCATAGCGCCCAAATTGGGTAGAATAGTGTTACTCTTCCCGCTTTACAGACAGTAAGTGAAAAATTAAGAGCTGTATGACACAGGGAGACAGACAGACAGGCTAGGCATGCAGGCAAAATGTCTCTGCTGGTGGAAGGGGCTTTAGGGTATCAATGGTACCACATGATATCTGATTGGTATACCCAACAATTTTATGGCATGGTTATGGGTTGTACTATCCAGTGTGGTGGGCTTGATCTATTGACTCTTGAGGAAAATGAGGCTCAGAACCTGAGGAGATGGGGAGAAGAGGGATGGAGGTGTTCCTAGGGCTCTAGTCTGTACTTCAGGGCTCAAGTAGCTGGTGAGGCAGGTTGCTTTCGAAGAGGGAGGAAGAGGTAGGAAAGTCGATGGGAATTTTACTTACTCCCCAAAGCAACATTGTGGGAAGGGAAAAATTCCTCACTGACTGGAGTACCCACAAGAACATATCAACATGTGCATAAATCTTGTGACTGAGAAAGGAACAGTAGGATAGAAAAGCAGTGGTGTGCTGTGCATCTAGTGTAGAGCAGCTCCCCAGAAGGGTTTCTGCTGCACAGGACGGTGCACTAATATTTGGTGTGAGGAGTTACCTGCCAGTGTAGGCAGGAGCCCTTCCCAGTGACAGAAGGTATATTGGAGAGATGTTGGGTTTTTTTCCCTCCTGCTTCAGGGCTACAGCTGCCTCGTCTCGCACGTAAAACTTCCAGGATGAGAAAGGGAAGTTTGGACGTGATATATCCAGCTGAATGAAGACTTTTCATCCTACAGTGCCCTCCCCACTGGGGAGAAGCTGGTGTCTTTTCCCCATCCAGAGGTACCTACTGATCTACCATTTGAGAAGCAAACAAAGAATCAGGGAAGAACTTTTCAGTTTCAAAAAGCACCTTCTTCTGTATTGAGAAGAGGCAGCTTTTCCCTGAGGGTATACAGAAGACGTAAATGTTCCCTTATCAGGATCCAAATACAATGATGATGCAAAACTGTGAGCTCTACCTGTCCTGAGGCTCTGTAGCACCAGGTGAAAGACAGCTTCGAGCATGGGCCCTGCCTGTGTAATTCACAGTGGACTCGGAAAGTATGAGTTGAATTCTACCACTTGCTGGTATTTCTAATCATTTGTCCTTGGTGGCAGCAGCAGAGAATGAATTTCCCAGCTGCTATCGCCTGCTCATGAAAACATGTAGAGAAGTGCCTGTTGCAGGTGGGGAGATTGGCAGGTGATTTCCCCCTATATGGCCTTAATGAGGTGAGAAAAACCTAGATTTAACCTTGAGCAGAGAGATCCTGAAACCAGATCTTCTACAGGGCTTAGATCTCATTGAAATACTCCATATAACTTCTGCAGATCTGTCTTTCTGGGCAGCTCTGCTCTCAATTGATTTTTAGGGAGACCTGCAGGCATAGACAGGCAAAGGTCAACATCTTCAGGCAGGAGGAGGCACTTGCCTGAGAGACTGCAAGATGGAGAAGCAGCAGCATAATGTCCACAGAAGGGAACTGGCTCTGTGGCACACCCACTGTATCCCTACGTATAGGTATCCACAGGCTGTGTCCTTGGCCAGTAGAAAAACACCTGTCTGAATAGTGATGGCCGCAGTTGTAAAGCAGACTTCTCTGTACATGAGAACTTTTGTCCTAGTCTTGACTCATACATAACTTTTTATTAAACACAACATAGTAAGAGTAGTGTTAGAACATTTGTATACATCAAATCAAGCTGCCATTTATGTGACAATATGGGAGAATTTAACTATTTACCAACTTCCATGGTATTTTTAGAATGTTTAGAACACTCTTGAAAAATTTCAAAGATGAGTAGAAGTTATTCTGTATGAGTTGCATACGGTGTTTTCATATTTGGCTCTATTTTAACTTGTTATGGAATCCCGTACCTTCTTGTCACCAAGTGAGCCTGTGTCTGATGTATTAGATCAAAACATATTCCTGTCTCTAAATGCTAACAGCAGCACATTCAGTTCTCTGGATTTCAGCAGCTAAAGTGGGTGTCGCATGAAGTTTGGCACTGTTTCTCTTTACAGAACAATAAACACAGATGATGTTGCCTTGGGTTTCGTATAGACGTGGAGGCTCTTGCCTCATAAAAGCTGATTCATGGCCAAATGGTGACTCTTAGCTTTAAAAAAATAACAATACTAGTTGAAGTAGATAGGCTAGAAATAATTGTCAATTTTTTCTAGCAGACCCTAGGGTGGTGGTTTCTTTTATTTTAGACTGAGAGAACATTCTATAGTTCATTTTTCTAACAGCTGCATTAGATTATTGTGTTCTGTAACACTTACTGTTTTTTTTTTTATTCTTTTCCAGGAGGAGTCCAGAACATACCTGTAGAGCTGTGGCTTCTCTTTCTCCAAGCTCTGCCAAAGGTATGTACTTTATGCATAGTTACTCTTCCCAGTATTAATCTCAAATGCCCAATGGAAACTTTCAGAAAAGTGAGTTTCAAAGCTATTGGCAGAAGACAACTACTTCCTTGATATTTGGATGCAATATTTTAAACACAGTACAAAGGTCTTCCCCAGAAAGTGGCATTGAATCAGAACTAAGCTTGCGAATTCAGGTTAATGCGTACAACAGTGACCGTCCTGCTTGTATTGACTGTAGCAAGCAATGTTCAGGGTTGGGCTGGTAATGGATAACACTTGGTTTCAGAGACTCCAGAACAAGAACAGAGCTATTTATTAGCAGGTTTACACTGACTTCAAAATCATGGCCAGTGTCTGTTAATTAATATGATTTCCCAAGGTTATACCCTAACTCAGTTGTCACTCCAGGGCAAGTAACATGGCATAATGGAAGCAATGTGTCCTTCCCTTGCTGAGTCTGTGAGTCTTCCTAGCTCTCTGTAAGAAGGTCTTGTTTTCTAATTAAGCACTGAATCAAGGTTGTACTGGTCCTCCTCAGCAGCTTGGTACCTGAAGCAGTTTTACCAGGAGAATTGCCTGACATAGAGAATGAGCTTTTAGCACATATGCAAAATTTTGACCTAAAAATAGGATAACATAGTAAATAAGAACCTGATGTTCAAAGGTTCAAAGCTGTCCCTGCTGTCTAGTTTGTTGTGTAACTTGGAAGAAATGAAATAGCTTTTGTGGCAATAATTGTTAACATATGATTGCACAGTTAAGAATAAAGAATAGTGTTTTTCTATAAACATTACTGTAAAAGCCCATAATATAGCATGATACTTCTATGTTTTTTCTGAACTAATGCAAAGAATTATAGAATCATAGAATAGTTTGGGTTGGAAGGAACCTTTAAAGGTCATGTAGTCCAACCCCCCTGCAATAAGCACGGACATCTTCAACTAGATTGGGTTGCTCAGAGCCCCATCCAACCTGACCTTGAATGTTTCCAGGGATGGGGCATCTACCACCTCTCTGGGCAACCTCTTCCAGTGTTTCACCACCCTCATCGTAAAAAATTTCTTCCTTGTGTCTAGTCTAAATCTACCCTCTTTTAGTTTAAAACCATTACCCCTTGTCCTATGTAGCCTAGTGATTAATTTCTATATAATTCTGTATAATTCTATAGGACACTGCAAAATTCCCGAGTAAAATTCTGTGTTTTCTAATGAACTCTACATGTCAGCTTGACAGTGTCTGCCTGGTAGCAGAGACAGCAATGTATGATGAGGAACAGTGGAACTGATTTTTGTTTGCTTCTTGTTTTTTCTTCCTATTGAGAAAAGGGCGGAAAGTGGTTCCTTTGAACCATCACACCACTTAAGCTTTGACTACTGCAATTTGTACTCCCCACCATACCTTCTAAACACCGCCCCCCCCCCCCCCCCGCCTTGTAGTTGGAGCTGATGGTGCCCCAGATTCTCAATGAGCCATGGGCAGGGAAGATGCTGGTTCTCTCTTTCAGTGTCCTGAGAACCATGAACATTTTCTAGTTCTGTATTTGGAAAGCCAGATATTCCCTGACCCTGTGTGAACTCAACAATGCTTTTCTCCCTCCATAGACCCCTCTTTTCAGAGTGGAAGAAAGAACTGAGAATGATTCAGAATTAATTTACGCAAAGTTTTCCCAAGTAATTCTCAGCCACCCGTGGGTTTTCCTGGAAGCGTGGTATACAATAGGCCTTTGTCTCCAAATGGATTTATTTATTATTTTTGAACCTAAATGCCTAGCTTGACCCCATTCTTAAAGGGCTTTTTAATCCCTGAGGCTTAGCAGTTCATCCTTGAAACCTTTTGAAGATGTGACTCTTCTGTGAATATACAAGGTATCATAAATCTGTTCAGTACTAGAATGAATGCAAATTATTCTAATTATATCTGAGTCAGAGCTTGTTACATTTTAAAGGAACTAGAGACAAAGCAAAATGACTGTGAAAGAAGTTTTATGGTTTCTACTGAAACACATTTTTTTGAATTAGGTCTGGATTCCTTGACAAAAGCAGTGCATGTGGGGAGGGCATACTCTCAGCAACAGGTTTGTGGTTCCTACAACCTGTAAGCTCTGAATTGGTCGTGTAAGATTAGTTGCTCAGTTAACCATTCTTTTGATGTTTGGGTACTTGAAACCGTGTTCTTTAAAGGCAAAATAAAACAACAAATGCATATCCATTTTCTCCTCTCTGCCTCAAATTAGTTTGTGTTAATGTCGTGGTTTAACCCCAGTTGGCAACTAAGCACCACACAGTCACTCACTCACTCCCCCCCTGGTGGGATGGGGGAGATAATCAGAAGGGTAAAAGTGAGAAAACTCGTGGGTTGAGATAAGACAGTTCAATAGGTAAAGTAAAAGCTGTGCACACGAGCAAAGCGAAACAAGAAATTCATTTGCTACTTCACACAGCAGGCACGTGTTCAGCCATCTCCAGGAAATAAGGGCTCCATCACACATAATGGTTACTGGGAAGACAAATGCCATCACTCTGAATGCCCCCCCCCCTTCTTTCTTCTTACCCCAGCTTTAAATTCTGAGCATGACCTCATATGGTATGGGATATCCCTTTGGTCAGTTGGGGTCAGCTGTCCCAGCTGTGTCCCCTCCCAGCTTCTTGTGCACCCCCAGCCTGCTCGCTGGTGGGGTGGGGTGAGAAGCAGAAAAGGCCTTGACTCTGTGTAAGCACTGCTCAGCAATAACGAAAACTTCCCTGTGTTATCAACACTGTTTTCAGCACAAATCCAAAACGTAGCCCCATACTAGCTACTATGAAGAAAGTTGACTCTATCCCAACCTAAACCAGCACAGTTAAGCATGAAGGCATTGTACCACTTGTCCAGCTGGTAATACAATAGTTGTTTTAATTTGAAAATAATGTTGCTCAAACAGTGAGGACTTCACCAAGAGGTTTACATTCTTCTGCTTAAAAGTGGGTTGTTTTGGGTTTTTTTTTTTTTGCTGGTCTCTTACCAGGTTGAATAAGAGTGTGGTTTTAACTTAGCCTGTCTAAAGGTCCCCTCCCCATTTTAGTTTGATTTTACTAAGTAGTTTGGCCTTGTGGAACACAGCTTTCATGTGAAAATCCTCTTACACGTGAGCTCTGATATTTGATGAGCTGAAAAGTTCGTGAAAATGATTGTATCTTCTGGGGAAGTGTTCTTGACACCAGTTACAGTAGGTAGAGAGCTGCGGCCAGGTTTTGGTGTTTTTTTTTCTCAAGAACTGAACACTTGCAACTGAGTGGGAATTTCTGTAAAGGGTTCAGCTTCCAGTCATAAGGGGGCAGATTTTCTAAAGTGTTTCTGTTCTGATCTTTCTGAAAGTCTTTGTCCCTAACTTGTTTCACTAAGTGGCCTTGCCCCTCCCTGGATTTATATCCCTGGATTTCATGTCAACAGTGCACAGATTGTTGAGATTATGAGATAAGACTTGTCATCACCAGCTTCACCATTAGGAGCAACCTGATATAGAGGGAACAAACCCCAAAGATTTCTGTTTGTACAGGCTGTGGAAATTTCTGATGTGGTTGGTTTGTCTCCATGAGCACTAACCTGAGGCTAGATGACATGAAGGCCTGACATCCCTGCTGCCCCATTGGGTTTGCTCCATCAGCATCGCCGTATTTTATTCATTGGCCCTGAGGCCAAGACATCACACATTTCTTGTTTGTTTGAGCATTCACTGCTTGTGTGGTGTCAGCAATGAATCACCTAGCTCCTGTTTGGTCACTGAAATAAAAACTATGCATCCGATCTGCCACTGGCGTTTCTCTTTCACAATTAATTCTAACACAGGACACGATACAGTCAAACCCAGAAAAAAATCACACCAAAAGCAGTGTGAAAAATGGACAGGACCATTCCTGTCTCTTCAGCCAACATTAAAGAGAAAGCAAAGATTTGAAATATTTCCTTACCATTATGTTAACATGGGGTCTGGAGGGAGATAACATAAAGGAGATAAGGCGCAGTGGTTGTAGCTAAGCATAGGCTCATGTCCATAGTGCTGAGCTCCCAAACGCTATCCTGATTGAACCATGGGAAGAGTAGATAGAGCCATTTCCAGTGCTACGATGTTTTGTTAGACCACTTCAACTGTTGCATCCTTTAGCTTTGAAACTGCAGTGTCACCAAACAGCTGCATTTTTTTTAATTCCAGAAGCTTCTGACAGTCTCACTGGGTATTATCGCACAGCTTGTTCCAGCAAATGCATTATTACCTATTAAACATTTATACAGCAGCATAAAGTTAGACACAGATTCACAAACATAAATAAGACCTGTTCTTTGCACTGTAGAGCCTCCAGTCTAAATCATGCCTAGATGATGACATACAGCACAGCTGCTTGTAGGAGGAAGGGTGAGAAATGTTTGAAGGAAAAGTGATTTCTGAGACAACGGTGACTGGAGAAGAGGATTTGCAGGTCTAGGAACTAACAAATCAGAAGGTGTAAAAAGAGTGAAAATAGGAATTGAAGCAATATAACAAATTTAGGAGGTAGTAAAGAATGGAAAATAAGTTGTTAGCTATGAGATAAGCTTGAGCATGAAATGGGCAGGAATGGATAGGAGAATTCTCTCTTGCCGCTTTTTAACATTCAAGCAGAGATGGTTTCAGTATCCAGATCTGATTGAAAGCATCTTGCAGATTTTGAGGCTGGGGCACTTTGGGTGGCTTTCTACCAATGTCCTCTGCATACCAGCAGAATGGAATAAGTCTGCGGAAGTGTCTGCCTGTAAAAGCAGTAAGTATAGTTTCTTTGGTCTGCCCTGACCAAAATGCAAGTGTTCCTTCATTACCTATTGGTTTGGAGCTCTGCACTTCCCTGCACCGTGCCCCCCACCCCAGGTGCTCCACCTGGGAAGCTTCTTTTATTGATTTTGGTGCTTCCAGAACTGAATTTCTTTTCTCTAGGTTAATACTGAATTCTTGAGGCTTCTTGCAGTTTTCCCTGTTCTTTTTTTACAGCAATATCAAGGAATTGAAAAACAAAGGGTGGTACAGATGTTTTTATCTGTTGCCTGGAATCTGTCCTATATGGGAGCTGCAGGAAACACTGCATAATGAGCTTCCAGCCAAATGGAATGTCAGTAAATCTATAGGTCTAGTGAACTGTATGGGAAGAGAGAAATAATTTTATTATTATCTGGGGCTGGCTCTAAGCAAAGCTGTCTAGGGCACCAGATTGCTCTTTTTTTTTTAAAAAAAAAAAAAAGAAAAAAAAAGGAGAAAAAAAAAAAAAAGCCAGGTCCTCTCTGGTCTGGAAAACAAAAACTGTCTGAGAGAAGGAGTAGGTGAAACAGAGAGATAGTTGGTGTTGAGAAAAGAGTGGCACCTTGCAGCAGCAGCAGTTGCTACTTTTCCTCCTTGCTGTCTGTTGGCAGTACTAGGAACAGCAGGGCTCCACAGCAGTTTTGACACAGCCAGATCCATCATTCAGACACATTCAATCTTGTCTATATTGCTGGGAAGCTTTTAGCCTGTTAAAACTAGTGAGTGCAAGTTCTTAGTAGTTTGTAAAAACAATTTCATGTCAGTGCTACAAAATTATATTGGTTTCTGCCTTGAGATTTCACCTGAGATCTGGGCATAGTGCAAGTATAGTGAAAGACAATTGCCACTCTGAATATAGAACCTTGATACAGGTTTTTGAAACACTGGAAGATGAAGTGACTCAGCTCCAGTTCTGCAGAGAGACCCTGGGTAAGGCTGGAAATGAAATGAAAGTCTTTGCCTAGGGCTTTTCAGTGCCTATGCGCCCATTTTGTCCCTGCAACCAATCTGCATGTGGCATTTGGAGAGGAAAATTTTTCTTTGCCAGCACTGCACTTAGCGTTGTCAGACCATTACACTTCTCTCTGCTTTTCCTCACCCCCATGCTTGTTTTTAATATACAGATATCAGAGAAGTTACTAAACATTTGGCTGAATGCAGCAATTTTTATCAGAGCACTCGTGGAATGTGGGAAATCACACGCTGCAGTTCTGGTTGCACGGAGACAGCAAATTCAGGAGTAATACTGTTAGGAAAGGGATGTCCTGTCACCAGCTTTTGTTCTCTGACACAGTTGCCAGTGAAGCGAGGGGGCTGGTCATGCCCTCTGTCTTGCCTGCCGACTCTGCCAGCTCAAGTCCATTTGTGAGCGGTTCTGCAGCGTGACAAGTGCCACGGCTGTGGGACAGAGAGAAACAGCACAGCTACTGGGTACGCCCTGCTCGGGACTGAGATCAGAGTGAGGACTTTAAAGAATGAAGACCCTGTCGACAAGTGCTTCGTGGGCTGTCTCTGTGTAAGCCTCCATCCAGAGGGCTTTAACCCTGGTTTGGACAAAATCTGCATGACTTCAGTTTCTAGTTTCAGGTTTCCTGGTGCTTGGGTTCTTCTGCTGATCTGATCTATTGGCAGCTGCTAGCACTTCATAGTCTGATGCTCACCCGCTCCTTGGGGCAGGGCTGGCTGACCAGCCTGCGGAGCACGGGTACGTGCTCCTTTTGTAGACCGATGGCAGTGTTCAGGACTTGGCCTAAAGTGCGTAGTCCTGCTCAGAGAAACACATTTCACGGGAGGGGATGGAAGTGCTGCACCCGTCCCTCTCCCCATAAAACCTGTCTCTACATACGAGTGAGCAGAAGTTGTAGTGCCCTAAAGTTGGGGTCATAGTACCAGTCCAGCTGGAGTGTGTTCCTATTAGGTTTGATCTACAGTTAACATAAGCTTGTGAAACTGGCTTGAATTGGCCTGATATTGAAACAAATTTTGGAAGCATGAAGCAGAGCAAAGGTAATTTGTATAAAAGTCTAGTGCCACTGCAGGCACTGATGCCAAGAAAAGACAGCTGGAGAGAGGGAAATGTCACAGAGAAGGGGGATGGGACCTGTGAATTATCTACAAACTTAAGATTTGTATCTGTAAGTGAGACTTTAGTGGCAGCTAGAAAACAGGGGGATGAGGTAGAAGGGAAAGTGGCAAATGGTGCAGATATTAATCCTGCTTAGCTGAATATTTCCAAGAAATAAAATTTCATCCCTGGAAGAAAAACAAAAAATGCCAGAGCCAAAGCTGAGAGTCTGAAGGTGAAATGGGAGCCAGAGGCTGCGCCAAGGTTAAGCCTTCTTTTTTTCTCCTCCCCGTGTATTATCATAGGGGAAAAGGCAGAGACTGCTGTTTTTTGCCTGCCCCAGAACCAAGCTGGGCAGGTCAATTAAGGGATGCTTGCACTATTTTAGGAGTGGATCTGAAAGATCAAGAAGATAAATTGTTACTTGCATTGGAACAAGTGGGGGTGGGGAAGAAAATAAAGGGTGAAACACATGGGAAACATCTGCTCCAAGGAGATACTTTAGAAATAAGCTTCAGCAAGAGGGAAGGAGAAGCAGCTGTGCTGCATGCAGGGGACCACCAGGGCTGCAGTGAGAAACAGGAGAGAAGAGGAGGCAGAGCTAGGATAAGGCTTCACCCAAATCCAAAGAGAAGGCAGAGCTAGTGATAAGGCTTCAGCCAAATCCAAGAAAGAAGCAGAGTGAAGACCCAGACTGCAACGTTGTGGCTGAGACACCTCTCTAGTCTAGACTGAAAGTGAAAATTTGGAGTGTCTGTGAATAGTACTCTGCCTTTAACCTAGACCCAGCTCAGGGAAAGGAACAGGGAGCTTTGGACTTGTGCTGAAAGCAGGGTAGGTGGTAAATATACTGAATGATTAATCAGAAATGGTGTGTCCTGCATGGAGGGGACATATCAGCCTGTAATCAGGAGGGAAAGGAACTGTCTGGAGAACATTAAGCCAGCCAAAGAGGGAAGGTGCTAGGTTAGGGCTTCCAGACTCTGCTTCTTACTGTGCCCCAGGTTCTTTAGGTGACCTTGAGCAGAGCACTTAAGAGTACATTCAGATGTTTGGTTCTAGGTCTTCAGAGGTGCCAGGTGCATTGCTCCAGCAGTACAGACAATCATACTTGTTCCCAAATATCTGGCTTACCTGAGCCTGACTTGTTCTCTTGGCTTTTACTTTTTTGCATTGAACTGTAAAAGATTTCACTTTAAGTTCTTCGATGGAGCTGTGGTTTCATGACTGGTGTAAACTGATCCAAGTCCTGGCTGCCACTGAAAGAATATGCCCCACTTTACCCCTACCCCAACCTCACCCTTACCTTGTGTTAGCTCTAGTGTTGATGGGACATGGTCAGGTAAATTGGGAACTGGTCCAGCTAAAAACTTCCCCAGCAAAGACAAAATGGTGCCTCACTGACCTGGGGAAGCTGCTTTGTGTCTTCTTAAACAGGAGAGATGTCCATCTGCAGCTTTCCCAGAATTGCCGGTTGGTTTCTTGTATGTGACCCTGAGACTTCTGGTACTGATAAAGCCTTTTGGATTAAGTAAATCAGTGATCTGATCAACTGTGGCATCTCCTGGGTCCTTTTTTTCTGGAAAGTAAATTTTTTTCCCCGACATTGCTGAAATTACACTGTCCTGTCCTTGTTTCTCTAGTTGTCTGAGTTCCTATCTTTTTCATGTTGCTCATGGGAGACTCATCCAAAGCCCATTGAAAGCAATAATAGGGTTCATGTTACTGATAGCAGACTTCGGATCAGAAATAAATTCCGTTATTATGCCTGGGGGCTGTACTGTTTATACTCCACAGCTCAGTTTCTATATCCCATGATGTACCACTAAAGACAAATTGGAATAAAATTCATCCTATTTATCCAACTGTCTCTGTTACCCTTTGAATTTATGGGAAGTCCATCCTATACTTAGAGACCACAATTGCCCTAGAATTGATCTAATCCCTGTTTTCTTAAAACCTTTTTTTGGATTAAAGCATCTCAAAGTGCTCTACAATAACTATGCTTAAACCATTCCAGCACAACTCTTTCTGTGGTTGTGCTACACCACCGTTCCCATAATGAGCCACAAGAAATTGCAATTGTGGGATTGCTTCCTTGCAAGTTGAAAAGAACTGTCCACAGATAGGCAGAGTTATATTGTGTTTTGGTTGGGACTAATATTTTTTTTCCAGCCTAGATGGGCTGGAGAATGAAAACCAACAAAACTTTCCATGAACCACATTAAAAGAAAGTTTCACTTCCCTGTTGAGAAAAGCCATTCCCAAAGCAGAGTGCTTTCAGGGTGGGTGGGGAAGTTAGCTGGAAGGGAGAGGCTTCACAATCCAAAGAACAGATTGAGACTGTCGAGGTTCTGTTCAGCAACTCTGATGCTTGATCACGTTGCCTCACCCTGCCAGATTTCTGAGTTAGGTTAATCTCAGTTTGGTTCTATAAAGCGTGTGCATTTTTTTTAATGGATCCTGATAAATTTGGTCCTTCTCTGCTCAGGATGGATATTAAAATATCCCATGAACCCCCTGATTATGTGATAGAAACAATGGTCTAAAGCCAAAGTTAATAATCTGGGTATAATAAAATCACTGGGAATTTTCCAAAGATAATAGCATCACTAGTAATACAGTGCATGCCATTCCAGAAACAAAAGCTGAAAGGTAGTTGTTTTGATACGTTTAGCCATCCAGTCCATTTATATTGCAACTCAATATTTAATTTGAAATAATTATGAATGTTTCCAGAAAGAAGCAATTGCTGATGAAAACTGTAAAAAAAAAAATGTGGCAAAAGAAGATCTTAAGTTTTAATGGCAGGATTAAGTTTTCAGAATGGAACAAAAAGTTTTTCACGTTTTGGCTTTGAAATCCCTTCTTTCCCTTGAAAAATTGTTCTCCCATCCGTTCTGTTTCTCCTTCCCTAACCTAAATACCTTTGCTCTCCTTTCTTTTTCATCTCTTTGCTCCATCCAATGGGAAAGAGGATAAGGAGGAAACAGAATTGGGAGAAACTCACTGATATCCCAGACTTGATTTATTGCTTTAAAAAATATTATTTTTTTTAAATGAGACAAGATGAAAACTCTGAGGAACTGCACACAAAATCTTGTTGGATTGCAGTTGCTGCAATAAATTGTTACACTGTTTCAGCTCATAATGAGCTCTCATCTCATCAACTGGGCATGCTGAAAGCTGTCTGGTTGCACCTTCAGACCACTATAGGGACTTTCCTCATCTGTAAAAACACTTGTGTTTGAAGGCTTTGTGCTAAGGCACTTGTTCAGAGGAAAATATCATTTATTGAACCACCATCTCCCTCCATAACACCTAAGGGACTTCCTATCCAGCTATTGAGTTATTTTAGGAGATTTTGGTGGAGTTGCTGTACAAAGAGGAATGCCTGTGAACACAGAAGCATCCCAGAACATGTCCCATCAGTGTATTGATCTCTCATTCATCTGCTGAACAGTGTATCTGATTTTACCTTGGCAGCTGTTTTGATAACCAGCATTCCACTGTATTGCACCGACATGAGTGACTCCATCAATAGTTTCCTTAATGTCTTCTGACATAAGAGGTGTAGTTGCAACTAAGTGAAGATAATGAGATTTCCTCTAAGCCCCCCTTGATTCCTCTTGATTTACCATGCAACTTTTAATTAAAAGAGGGAAAGAAGGGGTGAGGAAGAGCTATCTCATCAGTTCTAGTCAAGCCTTGAAGAGGGAAAGGTAAGACTGCACCTAGGAAAGGCAAATTGTCCCGAAGTTATTTTTAATTCTGCTGATTCTCTAGCAGTAGGTACATGGTAAAGTGAAAGAGAGAAAGGACGGACCTATCAGGAAACAGTGGTGAAGGAGACTCAGGATCACAGTTTGCTGCCATGAAGGGGTCAAAGATCAGGACCTGAAGATTATTGATTAGAGCCTGTGCAGGAGGAAAGAGAACATCTGTTCTTGTTCTGTCATCCCCTGCCCTGCTTGGGAGGGGATGGTATGTACTCTTTAGGTTGGGTGAAGTGAGAGAGGGGACAGGAGTAAGAAGCGAAGCCTTCTTTACATCTGTGTCTTCACCATTTCTCAACCTGTTAGTGCTGAAGCACTCAGAGTTTTCCAAAAGACTTTTTCAATATAGATGTGAAGCCTTGCGCAGGAAACATGCATTTTCTCAGGTAGACCAAAAAGTCTGTGATTTGCTAATTTCTCGTGACCACGCTTCTTGTACAAGCATGAAACCTTCACCAGCCCGGGATTTAGAAACCAGCTTTCTTTTTGTGAGGCTCTTCTGCAGCTTAAAGGAACTATCTGGCAAAGACGGCATCAGAACTTTCTTTTTAATATGAAGAAAAATTCTGACAAAGAAAACAGTACCAGACCTTAACCTGGATGATTTGGACAAGAAGTAACAAAAATAGGCAGCATCTGTATTCTATGATGTGGATGGAAAGCACTAAATATTTATCTGTCCTTTCCTTCCCTTTGAAATAAATGTTTAAGACTCTGCTGTCTTTCAGATAATATCTGTTTCTATACTAACCCATCTCTTTAAGGGAGACATCTATTTCCTATTACAACCATATAGAGGCCCTGAACTAAAATATTTTGCATGCCTTTGCTGGCCTCCAGGAAACATTAAACACACAAAGACAAACAGCTATGAAGCCCCTGTTTAAAATTAGGAGCAGAGAAGGGAAGCAGAGTTTGTGGCTGCTTTTCTCAGACACAATCTGAAAAGGATCTCAAGTCAGTTCGCTTATTTTGCATAGAAGTATCTTGTTTCTCAATATTAATTAAGACCAGTTGTTGAACCAGCAGGCAGTTACGCCTTTTGCCACACAGTGAATGCTTGGCCACTACAAGGGTATTTTTAAAGTCTGTCTCTTATTGAAAAAGAAACCCACAACCTTGATTGCACAAACTATTTGCTAGTTGCTGCTATAAGCAGCAGTCTGCTTGCCTTACATTGAAAAATGCTATTTGACAATATATAAAAGGCACGTATGTATTTAAAATAGCTTTGCTACAATAGGATTTCACTATAAGAACACATTAGTTTTTGTAACTGTAGGCAAAGAGACAGAGAGCAGAAAATAGGAGTAATAGCTGCTGAAATCTGTTATGGAAAAACTCCTGTTGGTCAATAACTTTGCTTATGAAAGTAGTTATACTGGAGTGAATAGGGAAGAGTCACAAGTGCAGGAATTTGAAAGGCAGGCCACCTCAGGTGCTGCCCTTGAGAAGTACAGTGTCGCTTGAGGATGATTTTTAAGGGTAGTACCTAACTGTTGAGTTGTGGTTACTAGTCAAAGTTTGGGCCTTAATGTATGTAGTTAATTCCCCATCTGTGAAATGGACCTAATAATACAGACAATTTCTCATTAAGGACTGTTGTGAAAATTAGGTAAATGGGAATATAAGAACGGGCACAGTTGTGGCTCAAAGATCCTTCTAATGCAGTCTGCTGCTCTGGCAGTGGCTAGTGTCACAGGTCTAGGGGAAGGGTTAATATAGAGGACAAATACAAATTGCTACTTCACCTGAGAGATCTGCACCTTCTAGTAACTTGTGGTTAATCACTTCCCAAGCTAAGAGTTTTAGCTTAAGATCATTCTTTCATTTTTCCGATTTTCATTTTTGAGCTTGCTTACACAGTGGACCTCCACAAAATCCTGGGGCGAGGAGTTCTGCAATCTAATTATGACATGAAAAAGTGCTTCCTTTTGTTTGTTATAAAAATTCTGCCTAAAGATTTCCTTCAGTGCCCCTTACTTCTTGTGTTCCCAGAAGGAACGAGCCGCCATTCCCAGATTAGCATTTTTGGTGCCTTTCAAGATTTAAAGAGCTATCTCATCTCCCCTCTGCTAACACTTTCTCAGACTGAAGAATCCTCATTTATTCACTGTCTCCATGTCAAGAAACAGTTGAGGAGCTTTCGTTGTTCTTATCACCCTTCTGTGTTCCTTATCTAGTTTTAACTTTGAGGTGATAATCTGTAAGAGGCATGCTATCAATTCTAAATGTTGCTGTTTGTGAGCTAGTATTTGTTGTTTGCTTGGGACTTCTTGGTGGGCAATCATTCGAGATTAATTATTACATTACATGTATATTTAAGTGTTATAAAGCACACACGTACTCGTATAGTCCTTGCAGGGAGGATCTTTTAGGGATCTGTTTTCCCCAAGTGAGCTGTAATTCTGAAAATGGAGAGCTGACTATCCACTATGTTATACTTATTTCTGAGCTGAGTTAGAGCCAGTTTCTTTAAGAGCAATGCAGAGGAAGAATGAAATTCAGAAGAAAAATTGTTTTTCTTACTGAGATTCCAGAACGAAACCATTTTACACGTAAGAAACTTAATAAAAAAACTGCCTGGACATCCTCTTCCTTTCTACAGCAGCTGTTTCCACTCTGTATTTTAATGAGTGGGCTGAACTAATACCTTTGGGGAAGGGCTTTTCCCTCCCTCCCCCCTCCTTGGCATCCCTACGTGAAAGGCTGCACTACAGTATCACGCTCTGTGCTTCTATTGAATGAGTAAATGCCTATGGCTGGACAGTCCAAAGGAGAAGCTACATCATGTTCTCAGCTGGTTAAGCTCCTTAATGCAGGCTTTTTAAAATTTTCCTGGATATTCAACTGATGTGATTTTGGCTGCAAGAAGTAAGTATTTAAAACCTCGGAAGATTTAAGACCTTTCCAATCTCTTCTAAGTTTTCCGCTACAAATAACTTGTAGAGTATCTGTTGGTTTTGGAGGTAGATTCTGTTTGAATTACTTCATCTTACATTTCCTGTTAACTGTTTATATCTCTTCTGAATGATTTATAAATTCCCTAAAGTTGCATACTGAGATTGTTGGAAGAAAGTAACTCGAATGGTGTTGTGTATGATGTATAGTGGAAAGTATCGATTCCATTTTGCTGTATAACGAAATGAGACTTACTTGATACTACAGATGTTGTTTCCAAACTACTTTTTGAGTCCCCTATTTCTTGATTTGTCTCTGCCTGCTGAGTGACTTTTTTTTTTTTATCCTGGTTGTATAGTTTTATTCAATGTCTAATCGGTCCCTCTTATGTGTGCTGAGAACATCTGCTTTGCAAGTTTCTGTCTGCTTTCACAGTAATACAGTAATTTCTCTGTCTTTCGTGTGCTTTCTCATACGAAGCAGAACTGAGAAAATGGTGAAAGCAGCGGCACTTTTTTTTTCTTTCTGGTTTTCCTTTGGCACTGGATTACATTCACTAAACTCAGCAAATAGCAGAATTCCCTCTGGAGTACTGGGAAGCAGCCCAAACTCACTACAGTTGCATTTTGCTGGACTATTCTTGTATCAGGGTTTTCTTTTTTCCTCTCTTTCTCTTTTATGGTCTGCTGAAATTCTTTCTGTTGTAACTGCATTCCTGATTGATTCCGTTCTCAGATAGGCATCTCTTGCTTGTTAAATTTCCCCAAATGAATATCCTGAAACAAAAGTAAAAGAGATGCCATGCATCTAACTGCAAATTCAAGTTGAGAAATTTTTTACTAAAACTGGGAGTAAGATGGGCTCAACTTCAAGCCTTCCTAACAACTTAATTTGGGGCTGAAATTTAATAGAATTTTGTGTCTTAAATTAACAGAAAATCGAGGCTGACATTAAGCTTTAGAAACTTAAAGTTTGGGTTTGGTTCTAGATTTCTCTGCTGCAGCTGGAACCATTTAGGGCCAGACTCAAACTTGATGATTTGACTCAATAATTAGTAAAACATTTAAAACAGTTAAAACATTTGACATGAGACCTAGGGTTAGGTCTGTCTTGGTTATGCTGGTATAAATATGGGAGAATTACTTTCATTTTAAAAGTTCCAGTCTCTGTGAGCATGCAGATGCTTGGACGTTAAGGCAAGCATTGTGGTTGATATCTGGGCTGGATCTTCAGCCTCATTTTCCAATTTTATTCTACTCCAGTAATCACCTGCATCTGTCCTTGCAATATTCACCACACCTGAGATTTGCATGGCAGCAAATAGCCCATGCTTCCCCAAAATGGGGTATGGCTGGGTTGGGTATTTCTGATTAGGAAAACTAGGCTTAAATTAAGCAGATAGAGGTTACAGTAGTTCCAGGATCATTTAAAAGATTCAGGTAAATTTGGGTGATAGCTGAAGATAGTAACCCTGTCTCTTTCTCATGATGGACTTCAACTTCAATGTTTCCTTCAGGTATTCATCTTCTGGCTTAGTAACTTATGGTCATTCTGAAAGGCTGGAACTATATTATATATTGTTGCAAGTAAAGGGCTGCCTGCTGCTGCTCCCAAGTGAAGAGGAGTCCCGCTCTGCAAGGCCTTCTCAAGCACCCATGAGTGCCTTCCCAGCTCTCCCATCAGTGACTGGAGGTGGCTGTTAATGCTCTGAGCTCACAGGGCTGAACAGTACTGAACACCGTGCCTCAGGTTCCCATTAAGCTTTACCAGATGGTTTCCTTGAAGTTTAAATGACAAAGCGTGTTATTCCACAACTTCCTGAGGCAAGCAGTTCAATAGAGGCAGTAATTTAGAGGAAGAGCCAGAACCCGGAGCGTGTTTAATAGCTTTTAAAGCACCTTGTACAGAGACCTTCCTGCCTGTTCTACAGGAGAGGCTTCTAAGACTCCTCTGAGGTGGCTGAATTGTCTCCCCTTATACAAAATATCCTTTCTATGCAACCATCATATGATAATTTACTGCCTTGAACAACATGGCCAAGAAGAGAGAGAGAGAGAAATAACTAGACAAAGGCATAAGTGGGCACAGCAGCCTTGTCCAGCCAGCCCTGTGGCAGATGAAAATGAGCTTTGGCAGTGAACTGGGGCTCGCTGGGAGGAATAAGTTTAATATCTAACTCTGTTATTTGATCTGTCTGCATTAAGTTTCCCCACCTGTGAATGTAATAAAGCTTTGTTTGTCTGTGAACTAGTCTGATAAGGACTATAGTCTTATACACACCTAGCACATTAGGGATAGGATTTCACTGGACCTTTAGATAATGCTGTAACAAAAATACTGAAATAGGAAAACAGATTATTTCAGGTAATTACATCATCTGTATGCATCCGTAGAGAAGGCATATGCTGAATAAAGCTTTCAGCAGATCTTTAATTAGGAAAGAGTCACATCTGTCACATAGAGCTTGTCTGTTTTACTTCACTTTATTCCAATTAATCAACAGAGGTGAGACCTTTGTCTCTTATTTTTAAGTTCTGGTAATATCTGAATGGAGGGAAGCAGAGATTTATGTGTTGATGTCCCCTACTAGGCAAGCTGCAGTAATGTTTAGCACATGAATATGTTTCAATGTAATTTTCTAAATTAGCTTTAGGTTCCATTAAAATCTGCTGGCTCTGTATGTGGTAGATTCTCCAGGGCCAAAAGCACATAACTCAGGGGTGTCCTGTTGTACAAGAAACCCCATCCAGCCCCTGACTTGATTAGTTTCTGAATTCCCACAGTTGTATGTTATGAGCTCCCAAGACTCGTAAGACCCACTTAATTTTCACAGAGAATAAACTCTGAAGCCTATTTCTTTTTTGTCTACCTCTAGTGATTTTGCCAGGTTATGAGAAGCTTTGGCACTCAAGTCTGTGCTAACCTGTTTTGCAGCTCACTCTCAGATACCTCTTCAGAGTCTTCATCCTCACTCAGTGTCCTGATATCTTCTGTGTAACAAAATAATTTTCAACTCTGCTGATTCTGATGCTGGAGTAAAAAAAAGTTGAAGAAAAATGGGTAAATGGCAAATCTGGGTCCTCATTAAAGAGTAAGGGGAAGTAGGTAAAATGTGAAAAGATTTGTAGGGAGTATTGTTTAAATATGATTTTCTGCATGATGTGTGAGTGATTCTTTAAAGATTATATGAAATTAATATATTTTTTGGAGAACAGAGTACTAATTGTCTGTAATGATATACTTTCTTGTAGATAGTTTGCATAGAAAGACTGTTATCCATGAAGTAATTAAAAAGTATAGGTGGATTTTTCTTTCAATGTGCTCAGTATTCTCATTCTTCCCAATTTATTTATGTTGTGAATCAGGGAATGGCTGGGGTAGCAGGGAAGGTGGGATTCGTAGATGTAAAGTAATCATTAATGATGCCATCAGAAATCAAATGGCACTAGGAATCATTTGGACCTCTCGTTCTTTGCGTTATTCATCCCAAATTTTTTTTGTGATCGGGCAGATGAAGGCACTCTTTCTGGTGGGGATCTGTGTGGCCGCGAGTACTGGCATGGATCAGATTCCATGATGAGGACCATAGCTTGGATTTACAGCAATAGAACTGAGACCTGGCGTAACTGCGTTTGAAATCAGTTATTGTGGATTGACACGGGAGTAAGTGAAGTCTCTGCTCTTGAGAAATGATGCTGTGGTTGAATTGGTATAAATGTTAGCTGAAATATTACAGGAGCACACAGCAAATAAATGTCAAAATCTGGTTGTTTTGGAGTGGACGGACTGAGTACTTAACATGGTGATAGAAGTTTAAAAATTTGTATTGATTGATTTTTTTTTTATTTAATGCTTGAAAAGGAGACTGGTGGTTTTAGTTCTGTTTTTTACCTGAGAAAATGAGACACTGCTCTGTAGTGTAGTGATTGCAGAAGGCTGGGAATAAAGCTCAGATTTCCTGAATCCCAGTTCTTCAATGAGCTCTTTGAGAATCTGAGTCCTGCTGAATGATCTTCAGAGAGGAAACTTACACTGAATTGTGATTACTTAGGAACACTCTGAATAGGAACATCCGAAAAGGTTTGGAAGTTGCGTGTCAGAAAATCTGTTTTTCATAAAGGCAAATCTGGTAGATGTGTGGATAACAGTCTTCTAAAAATACGGAGGGGGAGAAAAAAACATACCCATTAATTATAGTTGCATCTTACAGTATTACCAGGAGCAGCATATTGTCCCTGGTAAATCCCACATGCTTATGGGTAATGTCTTATCTTTGTGTAAGCTTCCACACAACACCTCCTGTATCCTGGATCTTTCCTTAAAGTCGTGGGTTTGGGTTTGTTTTTGTTTTGGGTGTTTTTTGTTTTTTTTTTTTTTTCCTTCCTGAAATGTCTGTTTCTTACAGGGAAGAGGAAGACTGCTGTAATGTTCTTCCCAATAACTCATGTGCTGTAAGAGGAGATTGTAACTTTACATTGTGTTAGAGCTTTTCATGTGATCAGCCACTCCTAAAAATGGCAAAACATCACTGTTTCATGCACACTGAAGGGTTGTAAATAAGAAACTATCCAAAAATACCATAGTTTTTGGCAGGGAGAAGAATATTTGGCAGGAAGTTTGTCTGCAGATAACACACAAGACTACTACTTTAAATGTTGGTGTCTTTTTTTTTTTTTTTTAAGAAGATCAAAAGGTTTCCCACAGTTTTTGACATGATAATTTGTATTTGAGCCTTTTTGGGGCACATTGCGTGTAATTAAGCTTATAGATTTGTCCAAAACCTCAAATTGTCAGCTCTAACACATAAATGGCAACTCATCTATCACATCTTCAGTAGCAAGGGAGAGCAGGCTGTTTCAGAGCCATTTAAAATGCTTTGCTTTCATATTTGCCAAGTTCTTTTATCCTCTGTAGGTTTTAATGACTCAGACCTCTGAAATCTCTTCCATACATGGTTAAAGTGTAACCACTGGCTGGGGGTGGAGGGGGAGGATGGAGGGAACAACTTACTGAACTGATAAAGTTTTAAACAAACTTGGGTGGTTTTCTTGAAACAGCATTTCAGTCCTAAGTGATACATCTATGTTCACACACAGGGCATCTCTCAGCCTTAATCATGCTGGAAGCAAGTGGAAATAAGCATCCATATACAGTGAATGCAGTGTGTTTGCATCCAGCAAGGGTAGCTAGCCCCAATCTTCCATCCAGGCCCATCTCCTTAGTCAGGATCCTTTTCTGGGCTCTTATTTCTACAAGATTCCTTCAGCCTTTCTGCCTTTGACCACCTTTTACAAATGTGTTAATGAAGTAACTTGGTTAATATCACCTTCTTTTAACAGTGGACACCCATTGCAGATCTATCTCATTCTCCCCTTAAAGTAGCTTAGCACAGGCGGCACTTACTTTTGAGCAGGTTAGTAATGGATGGTCAGCAGAACTATAAGATCAAATGTTTTGCACCCACTTCTATTTTTAAAATATCCTCCAAAATAAAGTGTTCTGTGTGACCGGCCCCTCTTCCAAGCAAGAAGCATATTCAGAGGGGCTGATTGCGTCTAGTGCTCACTAATGTCGGACAAACTGAGTTGTCATATGGTCTCTGCCACAAGCCTGTTGTGTTGTATTGGTCAAATCATCTAGCTGCTGTGGGTAGGATTTTCAAAAGCACATAGCGCTTATGTAAACCCATTCCCATTCAAGCTGATGGAGGCCTAATTCTTATTTCCACTAAGGCTTCATTACACTGTCTGGCAAGGTCAGGATCTTTAAAACTAGCCTTTTTGCCCTGACAGAGGGGTATAAAGGGACCCCATGCAAATGCAAATTTGGCTCTGGCAATTTTTCCATCAGCATCAGTGGAAGCAAAATTAAACAAACACAGCAGCTTTTTAAAAATTTCATTTTGTGCTTCTTCATTTCCCCATTGTTAAAATAAGCCTAATAACACATACTGACCTCATACAAATGCAGCAAATTTAATGTTTGCACAGCCGTTTGAAGACGTTTGAAGCGCTATGTAAGTGTCAACTTGCATCATTAACTTGAACCAATTTGCCTGCTGATCAGTGAAAAATTTGTATGGCGTTTTACGTCTCTTCGAGGAACATCCCCAAATCCAAAGTAATTTAGTTTTATTAAGAAAAACAGTGTATTGATTGTGAGTTAAAGAGCCTCCAGTGTGGTGTGGACTTCTGAGGTGCATCGTTGTGGGAGGGTGTTCGGTCCCATGTTCCTCATGCTGTGGGTCACAAGACTGTTGATGGGAGCCAATTTCTTTCTGTCCCAACACTGCAACGATCTATCAGTTGCTCGTGGCATTTTGTAACAGATTCTTGCCAAAGTTCACAGGGATATGAAGGTCGCTGTCTGCTAAATGCCACGTGTATTTTGCAGACTGATAATGGAGCGTTTTGTTACTGCAATGAACGGCCTTTTTTCGTCCTGTTGACATTCTAGAGCTCAAATTAATACTACACCCTGCAGCTCAGGATAACATCGCTCAATTTGTATTAAAGTGCTAACAAGTAAAAATAAAAATATATTTTAAGGGTGTTCTTGTTACATGAGCTGAGATGGTTGTTAGATAAATTAAGAGACCACTATAGTAAGTGTCAGTTTAATAGGAACACGGATTGCCATACAAACACATATGAACAGATGCCTGCAAATCCTTGCTTGCAAGAGAAATCTCTGCCTGTGTGAGCGACTGCCTTGCTGTCAGTGGACTTGTTCATGAACAGGCTGTTTGTGTATGAAATTGCAAAATTGGATCCTAAATAAAGAATGCAACATGGTTATTCTGTGGAAGTGGGGGATTATCTTGAGGCATAGGTCTTTTGCTGTTTCTAACTAAATGAGTATGGTGCAGAAATGATCATGGTCTAAAATGTTACTTCAGGAAACATCTCATTCCCTTTCCATAGTGCTGTTTCTGGACTTACATGATCAATAATGTACATAAATCTTTCATGGGCTTAATCTGTATTTCCTTTTCTTGGTGTATTTTTGTGTCTGTCAACACTGGAATAAACAGGATCTGCCAGAACAGATTATTAAATACAGCTAATAATATTGACTCTTTCTGGAATGCAGCCTGATTTACAATTAGAAAAACTAACAGGTTTGTTAACACAGGAGCAGTAAAGCAGGTTGGAAATGAGTAAATCAGCACTTTTCCAATATCTGTGTAGCTAGCTGAGACGACACCTTACCATCTCTGATGTCCAGTGCAGCTTATGTTAAGCATCTTGTGTTTAAATGCATTACTTTATTGGCTACAGTATTTTATAATTGACACAGTTGTCCAGATCCCCCAGTACTCCAAAGAGGTTGTATCCAGAGACCACCAACGATGAATAACCATCCTTAGGGCTACGGCTGCAGCCAGGGTGCAGATTTCCTCTGAGGAATCTAGACCCAAACCCAGCTTTTAAGAAAAGGGCCCTGGCCTCATCTGTGTCAGAGTAGAGAGGGGTGCCAGGATTTTAGTCACATTTGAACACTGAGCCACACAGCCTCCATGGATCCTCTGGGAAGGTGAAAGGGTGACTATGTTATGAAATTGCTGTTTTAGCGTTCCAAACCTACCACTTTCACCAAGGAACTGTGCCATCTGGCATTTGATTAGTTATCTTAATGCCACAGGATCCCAAATGTTCCAGCATAGCCTGGTCTATATTTTAAGTGCAACCACATTTCCAGTCTGGAATTGACACCTTCAGCTGTGGTATTTGCACCAAATGTGGTTGGGTCCAAACAACATCTCTGCCAAAACGCAAGCCACAACTTTAAAACCCACAACTTTAAGTCTATTACGAGCTGACACTATCTAACTACATATACGCTGTTCTGGTGGGAAAAGAAATCTGCATGGCTGTTCAGTGCCATTTGTTCCCTTTCCTTTTTGTAAAGGAATAAGCATCTCCATATAGCAGGGAACGAGAGCAGCCCTGCAAATAGGGGCTACTGCCTGTGTGCTGAGATCTAGATCTAGCTAGTTGCCATGATCTCCGCTATTACCACCTGAGGCTGTGACAGGGGGTTTATTGCTGTGTTTGCTAGGAGGAGGTAAATCTCACTGCTCTAATAGGAGGTCTAGGTTAACTCTAGCTAGGTGAAGTGGATCCTGTCATTACTATTTATCCCTCATGTTTGTACATGTGGAAATGTCCATGTTTAGAATCCATGACATCACTAATTTTATCCTGAGTGAGGATTATGTTTTACAAAGTTCATGTATGCGCATGCTGGAGCGCAAGCCACATTTCAGCAACACTTTTTCAGGAGATTCTTGCTGCTGGAAAGCACTGGGTAGCTGGTCTTGATGGGAAATAGGAAGTAGATTGTTATAAAGAGATAATTAAAACTGCAGCTCTCAGCAGGTTCTAAAATTTCTGAAAAAATTGAAAATACGAGAGTTTCATGCTATGGATACTTTGAATGCATGGTACACTTGGTGGTTACTTGGAGCCAAATGGGATTTCACCTTTTTGCATGTGTAAAGTTGCTAATTAGGGATGGACAGTTCTGCTCTGAACACATCCCATAATTGTTCTGAGAACTTATTGTTATGAATTTGTGTCTCTGAGGCCTGTAGTAGTCTTTCACTGTATTACTCCAGTCTATGTGGCTCTAAAACTATCCTGTAAATATTCTTGTAATAGATAGGGCCTTCCTACGATGTTAGTATAACTATTTAATATTTATATTACAAAAGTAGTTGAAAGATCTGGTGCTGAGCCTATTTTGTAAGACACTGTGCAAACACCACCCTTGTTTAAAGAAAATATTTAACCAAAAGTTGCTATAACTATTGGTTTTTTACCTGTGTATTTTAACACAGAGTAGGGGAAAACTCTTTAGATTTACCTTCTGGTCTTTGTCTTCAGTCAATACGTTTTTGTTTGAAAAGATAAACTGCAGATCTGTACGCAAATGAGAACTGAAGACATACGATGTGAATGTAGCTCTGTTCTAGTAAAGAATGTGAGTATCCAGAGGAAGTTAAGTGTGGAGGTAAATCCACTTAGTAAAGTCCAATGGCACTTGCATAAGTGTTGTGCTGCCTCAGAAGCCACCTGCAATTGCAGCTGTTTACATCCTTAAAGTTATGGTAATACCTAATTCTGTTTAGTGAAAGTGATCATGTGCAAAGAGTTAAATAGTTGCAGGAACAAATCCTAGTTTTGTAGGTTTTTTTTGAAACCTGGACCTGCTGGTACCCAAGCTGTGGTGGGGATTCCTTAAGAAACAGTATGTGGGGAGACCCGGTTTATCATTCTGGCAGGAGGGCTGGCGTTCTGTTTGTATTCATTTTGTCAGGGGTGGGAGGAAGGAGTTGTAGTAAGATACTGTCTGTCCTTGTCTTCTCTTTTTGCATTGGTGGGGTAAGAAACCCTGGTTTGATTGCCAGGCATATTGAATTCCTTGAGTCAGGGGCTTGGTGTACCATGGGTAGTAGCAATGTCAGATTCTGCTCTGATGTCTGCTGAGCCACTACGCTGATGCGACCGGAGCCGTTTCCTGATAGGGCTAGTTTGGATGGAAGGCGCTTCCATGCGTGTGTGACGAGTTCCTCTTTGCAAGGGCAGCTAACTTGTTTCGCACACTCCAACAACGTTACGATATAGAGGTGACTTCTGTTCACTCCTGGACTGGTTTCAAGATCCTTTTGTCATGGAGTTGTTATGACATAGAGAGCGGTTCTCTTCCCAGTCATCCAGTTTCTTCATTAGGTTGTTTACGTGCTTCTAGGCACGCTTGCGGAGTGTGTCTGTTGAAGGATGTCAGCGCTTTACTGTATAAGCATATTAATTAACTCTTAATATCTTGATTGTAGACATGAAGCCCCAAATCGCTTTGGTTATTTAGAGAAGCAGAGCCTGGAGAAGGCTTGCTGTATTATTAAGGATGCTCTTTGTTGTTTCAGGAGTCTACTGGCAATTGACTGCACTGTAGACTCAGTTCATCAGGCCGCTTGTGGCTTCCTTTGGGACTTCAGACAAAACATCCTGCCTGTGCTTCAGTTTCTCCATTGACAGAGCAGGGACAACTCTTACATAGTCATAGCAATAGGGACTTCTCGGCTTAGAGTTGCTATGAAGTTGTTGAGATGACATATGTTATAGAAATGTATCATTTTCTTCTGACTGAAATGCAGCATTACCATTCCCCTCATAATTCTCTTTAAGAAGAGAGTGCCAGGACTTTAGCACTGATAGCAGTTCTCTTACTGCATCACGGGCAAGTTCTTGCTATTTGTAACAGCATAGTTTCTGTTTGTCATGACAGACTATTTCTAAGCTTTGCTCATTATTTAGGACTGGAGTATATCACTTTATTTGTTTCTGTAGATGCTTTCATCAGAAACCAAGTCCAGATGTAGTGGGTTGGCAGTAGATCAGGTTGAACTACCCAAGGTTTTGCTGAGACTAAATAAGGCTTAAATATTTTCATTCTGTTTCCTCTTCACCTTACTTATCATGCTGGCATTGACAGAAGCAAGGCTGTTTTCCTGAATGTTGATCACCCTTCTGGATAGTCAGTAAGTGCTGTTAGCAGTGTTTAAAATACAAGTGACTTGTTGATGCAAGAGAGAGACAGGTGTTTGAATAGCTAACCCTCCTCCATTTAGCAAGCCTATTAAGATGTCAAGTGGCTCATACGGTGGACAGGATTCTGAGGCCTGCAGTAGCACAGCCCTGACATTTGGAACTGGCAGCCAGCCCTGAAGGTAACAGTGCACTCAGTCTGTTTTCACAGTGATTCTCCTCACAGGTCTATATCTGGTAATAGGCTGCTGCTGGCAATTTGCATGGCAATTCGGACTAATTGCCAACAGCGTTGTCACCTGTCACAAACAATTCATAATCAAATGCAGCCTCTCTGCAACTCTGGGCAATTACTATGTGTGTTACAAGATGTGTTATAACGTACCGTGATCAGTAAACAACAGTATTGACTGTACAGCCTTCTGCTTCCTGAAGGGTGCTGGTGGAAGCCAACTTGCTGCAAGACATGGCTACCTCTGGCCCAAGGAAGACATCCTTTGTTCTCTGTGCGCAGGAGCCAAGAATGAGGGACGGCTTACACTTGGAGCGGGGCGTGTGACAAAATACTGCTTTAAGGGCACTGATACCCCCAAAAGGGCCTCATGATGAGGCAGTTGGACTTTAAGTCTTCCTCAGAATAAAAGACACATCTCCAACCCCTCAAACTACGGTCTTAGAGCAGTGTGGGCTTTATGGAAAGTGCTGTTCTGATTTTTAGCAGTTGAGTCAGTAAAACAGCATGACTTGGCATCTAGTTGTAGAAGAGATTGGGGAAGGATATCGCTTGCCAAATATGCAAAGCATCTGTGTGATTTACTTCAGCAAAGATGTGAAATACATCCTACTCAGTCTGGGCTAAGGAGGAACCCTAGGGCTAGGAAAGCACAGAGGTTTGAATGGCAAATGGAGATTGGAAAAGCTGTGAACCCCCAAGGAGATGTCTTGTCTCCCACCTGCTTGAGGCCAGCGTGTGGTGGTGACAGACCTACCTCTGGATTGAACCCCTAGGACAGTTCTCTATGTGACACAGTGAAACGATGAGATTTGACAGAAGCTGAAAGTGAGTTTAGGCTCCTGTTTCAGAAGAGCTCCTGCAGCGTTTTGTTGAATGCAGAGTGCTATTGGAACTTCCTGATACGGTTAGGGCCAGTGCTGCTTTTCTGCTGATAGGGAGGTCTCTGATTTGTGATACAATTTAGTTATGCATGAAGATAAAATGTCAACTGTTCCAGTCTTGTTTGTTTCCTTAAAGCTATCACAGGAAACATCTCAAACACTGCAAGCTAATTAACTGCAGATATTATTTAGTTACCAGTATCAAATCTGTTGTATCATCTTCTATGTATGGACTTTTGACTTCTGTAAGTTAGAATTTGTCCTTTTACTTATCTGGAGTTAGGCTTCCTGAATGCTTTCCCATGAATTACGCAAATGACAAGGAGAATAAAATGGGCCAGTATACATCCAAATTTGGTTCACAGAAGTTACTAGAGTAGAATTTCTTTGTATTGCAGAATTCTGTCTCCTTCCAGGAAACACATGTACCAGTGACCTCAGCGAATCAGTCAGTCTTCTATGGAAGATCTCACTCTGTACAACTGAGATAACTCACTCTCAGATATGTAATCTAAACTGCATTAGAATATGTTTAGTCACCCGCCTCTTCAGAGAGCATATGCAGCATTCCTCTTTCCTTGTTATTACATGACAATTTTCCGATAGCAAAGCAAGAGAGGATTAATTTGTACAAGAAGTCAGGTCGGGTCCACGTGAAGAACATATCACTGGTACACTGTGACAGAAATGTGTGCATACCGTGAATGTAAGTTATGGAAGAACTGCACCTTCTGCACAGAGATCACTCCACCTCCCTCATTCTCTAAAAAGAAACAGCAGGATCTCAGTGCATGGATACAGCTGCACTGACACAACCTTGGTAAAGTTAGTCATGGATCATACTTTATATCAGTACCACAGCAGATCTGCTTTCCCTTCATCGCCTCCCTCCTTTTTCAAGGGTCTTGGTCTTATTCCTGTTAAACAAAGAGCTGCTTCTTTATTGCTTTTGACATGGGGCTCAAAAATTCACTTACATAAAAGTGCCTCGAAAGCAATGAGTGTTTTGCCATAGAGTATGCCAGGCTCATCTTCTGAACATAAAAGGCTTATCATCACTACATCATCAACAAGACAAAGAGGTGTGATAATTGCTGGCTCAAGGAGCTGTGGGCCTGGTTAAGTAATTCTTCCAGTGTGGAGGTGACTTTGGGGTGAAGTTAAGGCTCAACAGACACAGACTGTTCATGTAGTTACCTCCATGGCATGGATGTGCCTTGATGGTCTAAGTAGTGCATACTTCTAACTGTTAGAGAGCCTCCTTACTCTATTCTGTTGAGCCCTACTTTAAAAAACACAGGAAGTGTCTGGCTCAATAAAATGTGGGAAATGAGGAGAACAATGTTAATAATTATTGTGGAAGTTTATTCAGCTTCTCTTGGCACATAACACAGCTGGGAGCTTCTATACCATATGTGAACTATGGAGAGTTTAGAATGAAATAGTTCTTCTAAGGTTTGAACATGTTTCAGGAGTGAAATATGTTGGCCATGAGCACACATTACAAATGACTGTATAACAGTTAAGCACGGTCACCTTCACTGCGTGTACGGGCCTCACAGATTTTAGCAGTCAGGAAACAAAGAACTGAGTCTGTAATGCTGTGTGCCTCTTGATATTGATCTTTGGAATGGGAATATCTTCCTAACTCATTCCAGTCCTGTCATGCTGGGAGCAGCTCTGTTTGCTCTGATTACGGGGAAATGTGGTGGAACAATGCTGGCTTACGCTTGCTGAGAACAGGAGTACAATGCAATGGAAGTTCCCAAGATCCTGGCAGCTTAGCTAATGGACATTGCATGTCTTTGTTAGTGTTTGAACATCTGTTTAGTTAGTAAAACCCAAGACAAGTGAGTACCTTGCTCTTTTTAGGACAAAGCTAATAATGTTTGAATAACTTGTTGAAAATGTTTTGGCGCAGCATTGTTATAGCTAGCCCAGCTGTCTTACAATAAAGCCAAGCCCTTTATTATCTGAATGGATGGATGGGAAAAATATATATCTTATCATATTATAGCCAAATACAAAGCAGCTGAGTTACTGGTCTTCTGAAACATGGGTCACTTTTACTATGAAGTCATGTTCAAAAGGTCTTTCTAGCCCTTACCATCCAGAGGAAATTGTCTGCTTGAGCCAAAGCATTCTGCACTTTGGAATGCATGGCCAGGCTCTATTTAGCAGCCCCTTGGCTAGGACAAGCAAGCTGCTTACATGGGGAGTGTCTGCTAAATTCCCCACCTTTGTTAAAAAAGTGCAGGTGTGATAGATGATGGGTGAGTGAAAGGACTGAGAAGAGAGTTTATCCTTTTTCTATTAGCATGCTTGTGTCTCCACAGCACTGATTTGGTCTAGCCTGTGAAGTTCCATGAAGTCAAAGGAGTCTTTAGGTATAAATTGCAGTCCTTAGGTCTGAAGGGGAAGAGGCTCTGCACAAAATCTGGCGCAGGGTTAATAGAGAATTCATGTAACCAAGATGTGGTCTCATAAATGGCAGCACTGTCTCAGGTTGAAAGTTTTATCTTGGATTAAATGTATGAACGTTTGCAAAGATGTTGGTAAGAGTAGCTAGAATTCTATGCAGCACTGCATAAGAAACAAGCTGAGTTTGATCTGGATGTCTAATGCCAGATAAGTTACTCATGTGCTTCTCTCAGATTTTAATACTTAAAATGGAGCAATGTCACCTCAGAACCATTTTACAAATCACAAGAGTACTGGATAATTTTGTCTTAGTCAGCCTTACAACAGTATCCTTCCTCCCTTTTGAAATTCTGCAACCGTATTTGACTGTTCTGTCTGTGCTATCCTAGACATCTTTGCTGCTCTTGTCAAGCACATGGCTTAGCTGTCTCTTGGCACCAATTTGTAATCTGCCATATCTTTTGTCTCTGACTTTTTTTTTAAATGATAAGTCTGAAGAGTTTATAGTTCATTTGAGTATTTGTGAGGTGTTCTCATCTCTCAGATATTTAATGACTATATTAGGGAAGCTCTGAAAGCCCAGAGAATCTAGTTTATAAGATTAGTTCTGAAAGTTTAGTATGCTTAGAGAATTTGAAAAACAACTTGACGTGATGGCTTGCCTTTTATGCAAAGCTGTAAACAAGAGGAGAGTAATCAAAGCTTGGCTGGTTCACAGATATGAATACTTTAATAATATCTCACAGGAAATACAAGAAAAAGGCCGGTTATTCAGGTTCATGGATAGCATCTATTCTGGCGAGTAACCTCTTGGAGTAGGTACAAAGATACATAGGTCATGCCGTTGTACTATCCTTTCACCATCCTGAGTGACAACTCTAAGTGAGGGGCCAACATATCAGTGCAGGACGAGGAAGCAGTGATGATGTTGTTAGCGCTCTTCCTGTAGATAGAGAAATTCTGAGAGACGTTCTGCACAGCCTGAGCAGGTGTGCTCCATTCTTAACTGGCTTACCATTATATCTCACATCCCATGGGATGTTTAGCTGTGAAGTGTATCTGCCTCTGCATTTTGATGGAGTCCCAATGGATAGAAGTACTTTCAATGCAATAACAAGGTGGTTGTGGTTAATCTGTTATGAGGTACTTGGATTTTTAAATAGTACCAGGATCTTTCTATGCCATTTCGATTTTTGTTTTCTTCTGAGTCTTTGGTCATGTTTTTCAAACTTATTTTCTGTAGCCACAAAGAAGGCTGGTGTTCTTAAATATTCATATAGTTCTTTAATTTAAAAAAACAAAACAAAAACAAAAAACAAAAGAAGCAAACAAAAGAAAAAGGAAATAGCCCTTTAAGGATGGCTATACATACTCTGCAAGGTGATGGAACCATTACAGCTCTTATGCAGTGGAAGTACAGTGCTCACTTTTGCAGAAAGTGCAGGTAGTTATTGGCTCTGGAGGATGACGCTGACAGGCTGGGCCTTCAGAGGCAATAAATAAGGCCTCTGAAGGGAAGTCAGTCTTTAGGAATGTGAGAAGTAAACACTGCCTAGGCCTGGTGTATATTTACAGTAGAAATAACCACGTGAACACTTAATTGATCTCACCTGGGGACCTGGAGCAGTGTGCCTTGTGCCTGGGAGCACAGTGCTGACATAGCTAGGTAGCAGCTAGCTCAGGGCTTGCTCATGTATCTCTCTATAGCCCTGCGTCGTGCAAAGTAGGCATTCCCAGGACATTATTATTATTATTTTTTTTAGTTGAAACCTAAGATTCCTGGACACTGTGTGAGCTCCAGCAGCTCAGACTTCACAGAAAAACCCAGCAGCTATCATGGGAATCGCAGTCAAAGCACAAGAGTTGGCATGGCTGGGCCTTCTGTGTTCCGTCCATGCTTGCAACTGGTTAGTGTCCCTGGACTTCACAGGGAAGGGAACCCTCCTGGGAGGCAGGATCAAATTCTGTTTCATGCCTGCTGCAGAGTAAACTGTGAAAGGAGCTGGACCCAAGGAGAGCTACTGCTTTGACTCATACACCTTCTTTTCGCTGAGCTCGACACCCTGTTCTCACGTTTCTCAAGTCCTGGCTGACTGAGGCATGTCCTCCTGCATCAGGAGAGGAGGACTGAACTTCCCATCAAGTATGTTCATGGAAGACAGACGGGAAAGCAGTGTCCTCTGAGATTCAACTCTCCCCTCTCTTGAGCTTTTGGGATTACTGGATGTGTTAGGCTTCAATGCTAGGAGACTGAAGAAAATCTCTGATTTTATTCAGGTTTGGCTCTTTCTAGCTATGCCTGACACCTGGCAGGTTGTAGTGGCAGTCTGAGGTGTTTGCTGCTCTGGGTCTCTGTGCACAGGTGGAAGCGACTGAGCTCTGCTGGGGGATCATCAGCTGAGCACAGCATCGTCCTGCCCCCAGCACCTTTGTGCGATGATCAAAGGGAGGCGGTGGCTCCTGAGAAATGTCACCAAGTATTTAGAAAATCCTTCTACTTGGCAGCATTTCAGCTTCTTATTTTATGACTCTCCCCTCCCTTGTCCTTTGATATTGTAGGCCTTTGTGTTAAAATAGGATCTGTGTTTCCCAAGAGAGAATGCCTGGAGGATAGCGTGAAATCATGCGTTGTACGTTCATGGTATTGCAACTTCAAACGTTCTTGAATCACCATGTGGCTCCCCCCTACCCCAAATTAAGTTATTTCACTTAAAGAATCATGAAGGGGTTTTGTTTGTCCTGTAAGAATGTACGTTAGAATGACTTTTATTTGCCTTCTGGTTCTGATCCTTTCTGGTTCTTCAAGTTTTTCTCTTCACCGTGAGTGTCAGTAACTCCCTGATTTTATTTTGGGGGTTGGTTTTTTATTTATTTTAGATGAAAGCTGAGATTCTCATGCAATCTTCTGTTTCCATCAGGTGAGGCTTTATGAAAACATCACACATTGTAAGGGCTGACAACACCATACTAGATGTGCAGTGCCCAAGGGTGTATCAAACAGGGAGGTGGCACTTTGTGCTGTGGCCGTTCTTAACTGACTGGGAGATTTTATATGATTTAAAGCAGCTCCATACATGGTTGTGGGCAATTCTGGATGGGTTCAAGTTTCAAGAATCCCCCAGGAGATTTTTGGTTAAAGACTGAATGTTATTACTTGACTAGAGCTATGTGAGAAGACTTCAGTATTGTTGCAGCGACATTTTGGAACTATTTCAGTTACTGGAACAGTGGATGTTAAAAATCTGGGCTGGTATTTTAGCACCAAGGCTTTTAAAGCCACTTTACGAGAAATGAACCTCTGTCAAAGTTTGTGCATTTTGTAGTGGTCTGAGTACGAAGACCAAAGATGGAGTTTTTTGGTGCTTATCTTCATTCATAGGAGCAGACTGAGTCACAGCTGGGGCAGACTTTAGGGGGAGAAGGACTCTTGAGCTAAAGTAAGCAACTTGCTGCTGTGCTCATTAGCTTTCCAGCTTGCTAGACGAATAGAAAATACCAGTCGTTGTACCAGACAAAACTGTAGGCTTGCCCACTACATTGGCACAACCCAAAACTTCTGAGAACTTGAACCAGTACTCCCCCACGGTTTGGGCACCCGTCACACACAAAACCATGTAAGGGCCAAATAGGAATTTTACAGCCTTTTTAATTCTAAGAATGACTCGGAAAGGGCAGACCCTGCCTGAAGGCACAAGTACAGAGCTGCAAATGGAAGAGAGCAATGCCTTTGGGCTGATTATCCTTGTAACTCTTCATGTAGCTCTCCCAGCTGTAGGTATTATTTATGTTAATATAATTGTCTAATCCTTTTTGAAAGCCAGTAAAGCTATTTCCCTACAGTATTCCCTCCTTGCCCTGTGGTAATAAATTCCTCAGGCTGATTTTATGCCACCTTTTAAAAATTATTTTTATAAAAGAATATCTATTACATTTACTGCCTTTTTATAGCATGGAGCAAGATAAATAGGCATATCCCAATCTTGCTTCACAGTTATTCATTCATTATTTCACTTGCAGCCTGAAATCAATCAGCTTTTCTTCTTTCCTTGTCTTTTCCAGCTAAATATTCCTCTAATCTTTCCGTGTAACCTCAATGTATGTTTATAATTTTTAGTCTCTTAAGCATTGATTTGATTCAGTTGTCTAATCTTTCAAGGTTCCTCGGTGTTACTTAATTATACATTGGTTATCGAGTCAGATTTTCTGGGCGGCTGCTCCAAGAGTCTGCCTGATTCTTCTGTGGCTGTTGCCTGGAGCGTTATGAATCCCAGCCCAGGTACCGATGCGGTCCTCAGGACTTTAACAGCTTCCATGTACCTGGTCTAGGGCTGCTCCTTCCATTACTCCCTTCCTGTGCTTGAGACAAGTAGGCATTATCTTAAATCATGGTTTTGGGGCCTTACTACCATAGGCAGGGTACTGCATAGTCCAGCAGCAACCACAGCAGCCTTGAAACTGCCTTCTGCATTCCCCCGTCAGCATCCCAGAGCAGTACCCTGCAGTGTGTAGTAGCTGTAACTCAGCGTGCTCTGGCCCAAACACTGATCCTTTGAGAGCTGCTGTTTAATCAGTTTTAGACTCCTAGAAAGACCATCTTGAGCAGGAGATGTTTCTTAGTGAGATGTTTTCACCCATTTTAAGGATGCAATCATACCTGATGTAACTTTGCCAGCTACTTTGTCACTTGCAGTATTCAAGCATAAGATAAAAGCTGGCAGGGAATCTCATGAGAATTTTTCTCATAGTGATTACAGTAGATTTTCTTTTCTTCTGTTATGCATAAAGACATCAGAACAACATGAGGTTTAAAGAAATATGAAACATGAATTTGTTCTTTAGAACAGGAAGCGTTTTTCTTTTCCTGTAGTCCTAATCAAGAGCCTTAGCATTTGCCCTTTGTTTTGCCAAGAACAGAACCTGTTTTTCAGGGGCTGAGTCTAATTTCTGAGTTAGAAGAGCAACAAAAAGAACTCAATTTAGAAAGGCTCAGTGAAAAAATAAAATAGGCACATAGGCAAATGCGGGGGGGTGTGTGTAAGCACGTGCACAGATGGGGATAGAAGCAAGCAATGCCACTTGCTTCCATGAGACACGCTTGCAGCTTCCTCACAACATGGAGCTAACGTACAGAGAAAGCAGTGGGGCATTTCACATCAGTTACACAGCTCATGGACAGTATGCCTGTGTCAGCTTTTCTGTGAGCTGATAGTGACCCCATGCAGTGCACCGTTCTTTTTCTCATTTCCATCTGTTCAGCATTTCAGTTTCTCAAATCACTGGAAGCCTGCTATTGTTTTTCAGATGTGCCCTACGTTTGCCGTAAATTTTATACAGTGACCTCATATTGCCAGAAAAATTGATTTCAGGACACCTTCAGCCCACCATCTACCCTTAAATAAATGGAAGATGTTTGCAAATCATTGCAACCTATTTATAACCCTCTGGGAATGCCTGAGCTGAAAAAGAATCACCACCACCTTAGTGGTTATTGATCTCTGCAGAGTAGATCTTTCTTTTCATGGGAGAATTCAGCCACCTTACCCTTTGTTCTCTATATTTTGGTGTATGATCGTCTCTCTTCTGGTATATGCATGGCAGCACCAAGCCATAACAGTTGTATCTGTCTTTGTCCAGCATGTTGTGATTTCATTTGCAGGCAAGGCAAGTCTCTACGTTAGATGAGACAAATTCTGCTCTGGCAATGGTACATCTGCGACATGCCCCATTGCTTCAGCAATCTACAGCGGAACCCTCTTTATGTCATTCCGCTGTTCCTTTTCTCATTTCCATCTGTTTGTCGTTCCGAAGTTTCTTGAATAATGGAAACACAGTGATTGCTTTTGAGATGTGTTATAAGCTTGTCGTAAGCATTTTCTTTCCTTTAATAGCCTCCTTTGCCAGGCAGTGCAGTTGGAGGATACAGTAAGGGGAATTGACAACTTATTCCAGCTGTTCTGCTGAAGCAAATGCCCGTGGCTTTTCTGCGTGTTTCCCCACTCACTGTCCGCATTGATTTTCTATTATTCTTGGCAGATATGCTGAGGCCCGTTATTGCAGCCACTGAAAATTAAGGGGGCCTCGTCCCTTGAAGTGTTAGAACAAGACAGATTTTAGCATTGGGGAGATGAGAAAAATAAGTGCTTGTACTTTAAAGGATTATCGATATAAAATCTAAGGCAAAAAACTTACTACTGTTCTGAATTTTGCATGCTTCACCCTTTCCGTGTTCATTGAGGTAAAATTCATTACCATAGTTGTTAGCTGTGAAAAATTATATTCACAGTGGAGTTAACTCATGTGGCTGGATTTAAAGTCCCAGCTTTATTTACAGCCACTTAATGTTTGCCTCAAGCTGTGATAAAGATCTTATACCTTAGGGCTCCAAGTGATTTGCAGAGAGGTCAGGTAGAAATAAAATACTGTCTGTCTTGCACAGTGTTCTTGAGATGCAAAGGAAGGATGCGAGATGAAAATGCACCTGCCTTCCATGGGAGTACTGGGTGCTAGCTATGGCCAGGGTCAGAGTGCAGCGGTGCTGTGACCCAGCAAGGGTGGGATCCCTGCACCCCCCAGAGCTGCGGCTGTCACCCCCCTCCCCGCATGGAGTACCTCTCTGCAGCATTTTCATCCTTGGTACAAAGCCTTTCGTGAGTGATATTGCACAGAGTGGGGAAATCATTCACTGCCTTCTCTTTCTCTCCCCCTTACCTGCTGTGGTTTCTTTTTTCTAGGCAGTTACATAGTTCTCAGCCTTTTTGAACCAGACATGGTGAGTGTGGCCTCGGTGACATTTTGTTGCATTATTTTCCCCCTCTCTCTGGAATGAGGAGCTATTGTTTCTTCCTAGAGAAGTGTAATCAACACAGTGCCCGGAGGCCAAGTCACTATGTGTTTGACCCCTTGCCTTGGTCACTGACCCACATTTCATTCAAACGCGTTGGTAAATAGTGGCACTTCTTATGTCTTTAAGATTTATGTAACAGACAGGGGAAGATTAGAATTGGAGGTATCTCTTACTATTTTGGGGCCTGGGCTGCCTGCCAGTTTTACTTCTTGAGAAGCAAGTGTTTAGTTTTGTGAGTATGAAGTGTGTGACTCATTCTCCTCCTTGACATGCTTTAATACATGTACTGAGTGGTGATTTACATGAGGATGCATTGAGGCTCTGCTTGAGCTGACAGCACTTGGTGCACTTTAATCTCACATGTGGAAAGAGGAAATGAGCTAATCTGCAGTTAAATATAGAGGTGATGAAAGAGGTGGGAAGGGGAGGGGTTGACTCTAATCTCACTTAGGTTGGGGTCAGTCGAGAGTAACCTCTGTATCTGGATGGTATTACTCTGGGGTAAGTCATACCTCGCCTCTGCGGAGCTGACAATATTAGCTAATGGAAAATGGTAACAAAGTGAGAATGTGCCCTAAGCTTTGGCGTCGCTGCAGTGTTGTTCTTTCTGTTTACCCTTTACATGTTGGTGACACCTTTATTTTTTTTTTCCTTTCAAGTGGTAACCAATGGATTGTAGGGGTAAGCAACTGCCCATTGCTGAAATTACATCTTAAGGACCAAATCTGAGAGTGGATCAGTGTTGATCTACAAGCTTGGTTCTCTGTGATTGTCATGAAGACGTACCATGACTTCGTTCCTTTGTTTTGCAGTGTATGTTTGTTTTCTGTTTATTCCTGTTCTCAGCTTTGAGCTGGAGATATAGAAGATTTGAGAAACTGGGATACCTCCTCTGTAGAAATCCCCTTCTCTTCTCCCTTTGTATGCAGATGTGTTCTTAAACTCTGTGTTAGACTGAGAGCTGCCACCGACCATTCTCCCCAGCTTCCTGCATGCCTACGTGGGGTTTTTTTTGGGGGGAAGGCTGCATTATTGTATTCCTTACTAGTATATATTAGCTGCTTCTGAGCAGTTTCTCTCTGCAAAGCACCATTGGTATGCTGCCTGTTGGTATGCCCAAGCAGAAAGACAGCCACACCTGAGCAAAGAGGGGTGCTTTGCACCAGGCGGGCACTGCTGCTGGACAGGGTGCACTGCCAGTGCCATGAAGCGGTACGTTGCCTGCACTGCTTTGGAGAAGAGGTGAAATGGATTTTGCTGACTCATTTGGGCAGGTAAAAGCAGACTTTCGGGCATGGGCTGAACAAACCTGAAAGAGGAATTTCAGCAGCGGCCAGAAGTTGCTTCTTCTGAGAAGGCAGCTTGAACTAGTCTGTTATGTGCTGACAGTGTTTTCTGAACAGAGTTGAACCCAGGTAGTCTGTGTGAGGAATTTGCATTTGGAGATCACATATATATGGGTCATGTTTGTTGAGCAGTGGGTGAGGAAAGCCACTGGTTTACATAAGCTTGCTAAGATGAAAGGTCTGTCAGTTAAAAGGGTTCTTTTTTATATTGGAGAAAATCTAAAACAGTTTTTAGAGATCAAGATCTACCCTGGAATGTACTTGTGCCTCTTTTGTTGACTTCACTGGGAATCACATGCTTTTGCAGGATTTGGCTTGGCTTGTAGATGAGTACCAGCATCGCTGTTGTCTTCACTCTTCCCGTTGGTCCAAAGCAATATTCTGTGAGTCATTCCAGTCCATAGACAGAGGCTGAACTCTGGCCGTCTCTCTCTAAGCAGTCTGTATAGGTCGTATACAAATGGCTTGTTTGGTAAAATCTAATAAACTATCCAAAGGCCAGTAACATTAGAGATGTTGTCAGTAACAGGCTGATTCTCAGTATTATTAATTGTAATTAGCAAAAATGTTACCAGAATGTGATCTTTGCACTACCTGAAGATGGCATTTTTGTTGTATTTGATACTTACCAAGCTAGAACTCACAAGATGGAGTGGCTCAGATGAGAAATTTTTAAAAAATCCATTGGTAGCTCTTCTTATCTGAACCACAAGTCTTCCGGAGTGGAAGAACGTAACCATATCTGAGACCAAGGACAAGCATCAGCTTAGCAAACTGTTGTTCAGGTTGAAGACAGGGACCCTTGTCCTACCTTCCACACTGCTGCTCGTTGCCGTACCGATACTGATGGTTGACTTCACTCGTAGCTTTGCCAGCTGAAGAGTGCATGTGAGCACTGTCTGATCAGCATCGAGAAAATAGATGAGCTTAATTTATCTTCACTGGTTGTTCAGTTTAACTTGGTGGATTCTGTCTTCTGCGGATTATGGAGTGCTCACATGCACACTTCTGCTACCAGCACTACAGGGAGTGGTAACCTCCAGCAGGTGGGATGGTGACAAGCAGTTTTCAATGGAAATGCCTTCAAAAGATGGGTGTCAATTTCCAGCCTTAGAGGCAGTATAGACCAGTGAAAAGAGCATTGTGCTAGGGAAGCAGGAGCTACAGTTTGTTCTTGGCACTGATCCTGGTGTTACGTGATCAGGTCAAGTCACTTCTCATCCATGCATCTGTTTCCCCTTCATCTGTCTTGTCCATTTAAACTCCTTGGAAAAGGGGCTGGCTGTTCTTATGTGGACAATGGCAAAATAATATTATTTTTATCCTGCTAGTCTTACAGAGCTGCTTAAAGTTCTTGTTTTCTAAATGGCCTTTAGATCTGAGTACTGTTTGTTGGTTTTTTTTTCTTTCCAACCCTTTGCTTTTCCATTGCAAAGCTGGCCCCACACTGATGTGTTTGATTATATTTTCATTGCCATTGTACTTTCTTTGATTTTGCAGCTCAGTGCCCAAAGCACAGGGCGCTGTACAAACAACGTGATGAAGTCAAGCAGGGTCAGCCCCTTTCTCTTTTTGCCTTGAAAACAATGTGAAACTCCTATGTTTCTTTTGCTTGGCACCTCCAGTTCTTGAGCTCAAAGCTGTGTGTGTGTCTGCTGCCCTCCTGTCGTGTTCAGGTGCGAGATCACTTGGACACTGTTTTCCATTGCTGCCTTTGGGGGTACTGGAAGCTGTGCTCTCTGCTTGGTTGTGTGTGAGATTGAGCTGTGAAGTGTGGAAAAGTGATGCAAGAATAGGAGCGTGCTGAGCTGATGTCCATGTCTGCAGTGGGTTAGTTGTGACTAGGTGCCATTACCAGGGCTCACAAGCATACACATAGACTTGTCTTGCTGGATCATGCCTGGCCGCTGTCTGCAACAAGGAATTTTCTCTTGTTTCTCACTTCTCCTTTTTGCTTTTGGCAGTGTTCCTTTCTCCATGGGGATGCGGTTTGAATGTGGCCTGTATCCAGCCCTTTTAAGAAGCGCCAGGTTACTGGCTGTTGATCTGAGAAAGGGAGAAGGAGCTGGATAGCTTGATTCTGCATTACCATAGTATTGTCAGCTACTGTATCAGCCCTCAGCATGAATAGAGCAGCCTCCAGAAACACCTGTAAAAATGTGGACCTTGGTACTTTTGTACTTTAGGCTCATCCCCATCTTGTTCCTGCTATTCCCTTCCCTCGTCACTCTGAAAAGCCCCTTACGGCAGGTTTGGCTACCAGCACACACTGAGGCTGTAGCCTCATGCATCAGAACTACACAAACTGCAGTTTTCCCTAAGCCGTAGTGATTTATTTGACTGTGGATCTGAGTGTTTAGAGTTAGGGAAACCTCTTCTTAAACAAACAAGCACAAACAGAAAAACCCTACAGGAAACCTCTTTACCGGCAGTGTGGTGAGGTTTTTTGGTTTTGTGGTGGGTTTTTGTTTTCTCCTGAGTTTGCTTGGTTTCAGCTCACCTGTTACATGGATGCATTCCTTCAAAGTTTCTGGGTGGGAGCGCTGATCCTGTTGTATGCTGCTTTTTGTAGTTTGCTGAGCAGTTCAGTCACCGTCAGGGGCCTGGTGTGCTGGCTGCTTGTGCAGGAAGAGTCCAAGTACCTTTTGCATTATTCAGTGGAAAGTCTTTCAGCAGACTTTTCTGTTACAGTGGAAATCAAACTCTAATAGCAGATAAAGCCAGAACACAGCTGAAGTGTAACAAAATTAAAATTAAAAAATGTTGAAAACTCTTTGGCAGTGTCCTTCGTCTCTGACGCTGTCAGCTGCCCTAATTTTGCTGCCACTGACAGGAAGGGACGTTCTGTCACTACAGCAGTGGGCGGGAAGTTTGTCCAAACTGGATCCTTCTGTGAGTCCTGCATTGATATTTCACCAAAAATAGCTTCTTGTGGTCCTCCAGGAGCTAATGCGGGGCATATTTCCAAGGGGAAAGTTTGAATGTTTAGCTGTCTCTTCTAGATTGGGGCACAGACCAGACATAACATGCATCTGTATTCCCGTGTCTTGCTGCACTCCCTGGCTATGTGCCAGGTTAGAGCCTTAGATGTAATAGCTCTCAGCACCAGAGGAGTTTCTAGCAGTTGCTTTTCATGCCTCTTACTCTCTCCTCCGCCTCTGAAGCTAGCTCTTAGTCCTTGTGATGAGAAACGAGTTCTCTGGTTTGGGCAGCTTTTGGTAGCTGGGACTCCAGCCAGCTTCAGCCTTTTGCCAACTCACAAGGACAGGGCAGGTTGGGAAAGCAAACAAACTGTACTGAATGCCAGCAGGGCAGCTTCTTGTGTCACAGCAAATACAAGGCTTGACCTTGCCACTGGAATATTAACTCTCTGTTGGTGCATGCTCTGGACAACTTTATAAGAAATTTTCTTCCGAGTACTAGCAATAATATGCCTTTCAAACGTGTGTCCTTTCATTGATTCCTTTCTACTTGTTGGAGATGGAGAAACTACTAGACTGTCCCAGACAGAAAACTCTAATTTGTGTTGACTTGTGTTTTCCTAGGACTATTCTACTTTTATTGAAAAACTAGCCTAGTTCTTCTAGGCTCATTGTTGGGGATATTAGCGGGTCTTGAAAGAAGTCTTGAGGCTTGTAAAAAACATCATATTAGTGGAGCTCTGTGAGCATGTTCTGAGATGGCTCCCAGGCAAGGTCCCTTATACTCTATGAGAGTTTTTACCTCTGAGCATCTCCTCCTATTTTCTCCATGTCGTTTATTCCCCACCTGCACTATCGTGAGGACATCTGACTGGTAAGGCTTATTGGCTGACAGCCCGGTTGTACCGGGCCCTTGAAGGTTCTGGTCTTGCATTGCTTGTTGAAAGAAACATGTCTCCACTCCCCTCAGGGCCTGAATAAAACACGCATTGGGATTTTTTCAGTCATCCAACGTAAGCATGTAACTTTGCTAGTTGGTCTCCTCAAGTTCTTTTTAAAGTTGTTGAATACAGATAAGTATGAAGAAGGTAATGTAGAAGGAGGCTGGGTGGCCCTCTGGAAGAACCCCTCTCTTCACTCAGTACAGAAGAAGCTTAGGGTGACTAGCTGACTAGTTCAGCCTGATAAATGACATGATTAAAGTTGAGTGGTGTCAATACCTACCTTATAAATCAACCTGCAAAGACATCTCACTAAAGCCAGGCTGCTGTTAATGTTATTGAGTGAAACAATAAAGTTGCACAGCCATCTGTCAAATCAATGTCAAATCTAACCATTTAGACTTAATATTGGACTGGAGTTAAGTAGTCACATTTAGTAACTGTCAATGCATGCAAAAAAATAAATTGTCCTCTGTGAATTCTGCCTCTGTGGCTGTCTGTCTAGCTGTGTACCGTCACCAAGGAATTTGTCCAAAGGCAATCTGATGTATGTTTCTTAGTATGTGTCTTCTACCTGCCCTTCCTTCTGAAGGTTTTTATTCCTGGCAGTGGGGAGTTACATTTCATGGCTGTTGCTACCCCTAGGTCCCAGCCCAGGCTCTGTATTGGACAAGCCTATTTATGCATCAGGGATAGCTGCATAAGATGTGTATTCACTTCTTTTTCTGCATTTTGCAAACCAGTATACTAAATTAAGCTGAAATCAGCAATGATTTACATTAGTAAACAGACTGTAGGTTGTAGGGAGGCGTGAGTATTTGTGCTATTCAGCTGTCCTTGCTGCTTGCAGGGGGGATCTCTAGCAGAAAGGCAGGAAAAAGGATGTGGTTTCAGCCTTCCCTGGAGACAACCGTAAATATCAGTTCTCACATAGGGGATGCTAGGATGTGGATCTGGTCAGCCTGCTGTTTATACTAACTATGCTTCCTGCATGGTAAGTGGAGGGAAATGCTTCATCTAAAAGTAACATTATTTCTGTGAATGGCTGATCGCTTTGGTACAGACATCTCAGTAATTGGACAGCAGGACTGGTGGCACTAATTGCATTTTCTTCCTCTTTGACTTTTGTAGGTATGTGCTGTTACATAGCAGTTGCATGTGAAGAGAAGACGGAGTGGAAGTCGCTGTCACAGGATCCTGTCCTTCTAAGCTGGGCCTGAAGAGTTCAGCAAGCTGACTGGTGTGAGTACCCTGAAGCGGAGGGGAAGGAGCACGTCACTGGGAAACCTCATCTTGACTTGGGGCACCAAAATTGCGTTTATCTCTATCACTTGCAGTAGTTTTTCTTCCTAGTAGCAGCCTACCTGCGTTGTGCAGCAGAAAGCTACATGTTGGTGAGAGCACCGCTGTATTATATGGGGTTTTTTTGGTAGGTGAGCCAGTCAGAAGCTCCAGTTCTTGAAAGAGGATCAAGGTCCAAGTGCTATTTTTGTGGTGAATCACGGATGCATTAGATAAAACATAGCAGTCTCAGCAAGGATTAAATTCACCTTTGCCACCATTAGATGTGTTCCTTGTTTACTATCTGCATTTGTGACATCCTTTTCTGTTTATTTTGATGCTGGTGCCAGTAAATATTTTGTGACTCAGTCTAGGTCAGAAACATACGGAAGTAGTGGGATTTTGGAATTGGAGTGAGGGTTAGGTTTTAGGATAAAGACCAAAGCTTAGCAGTTGGCCTTGAATAGGCTACAAATCCAGGTTTAGCGCTGGTGCTTTCCTGCACAGCAATAGGGAGCTGGATTCATTGCCTCATCTGTAAGAGGCCATTGGGTTAGGTTTGAGTGGGTGTTGGGATGTGTGACTTGACTTGGTGTAGTTTTAGAGCAGACAGGAGCTGTTGGACTGGGACCAGAGTTTGGGGGGAATTGTGGAGCTGATAACATAGCATAAGGTCAGATCCCCAAGGGGCTGCTGGGCTAGATTTAGAGTAGCTGCAGACAGGACAGCTACAAAGACAGGTGAAGCTGATTTTTTTTTTTCTTTTCTTTAGAGAAGATGGTGTGGGGTCTTTGGTACCGTTTGGTCTAAGATTTAAGTCCTGGGTTGAAAGAGACTTGACAGTTCTGAGATAAGGTTTGATATTCTTTCTTGCCTGAGGCAAAAGCGCCTCAGCCTTTGAGAACTCTGCATTGAAGCAGAAGTCTTAGACACAATCAAGGCTGAGGCTCACATGTCAAGCTCTTGAGACCATTTTTTCCCCTTAGGATGACTCTGATTATGGAGCCTGTTTGTGATCAGGAAGGCAGAGGTCAAAGCAGCAGTTACAGAAGTCTGAATCTCTGGCATCCCAGAAATGGCAAATACAGCTCTTTTGGGCCACTTCTTTCTTTGCTTCTAAAAAGGCTGAAAGCATCAGGGGAGTGGTCTCTCCTCTTTCTCCCCTTCTCTCTCCTCTGCACGGGTGCACTAGTGGTCTCAAATTTCAGGTCCGTATGATCATCTCAACTCCTTTCCCATATAACACTGTACCTGATGTTTGTCTCCATGCCAGAGTCGCATCCATACTGACAATCACAATGTCAAGAGTTGCTTATCTCTCTCTCCTCCAGTGATACAGAGCCCTTCCAGTAAGGCTGCATGAATCTCTTGCATGCTGAACATGCAGAGGCTTTTGTCAGCCTGACTGCACTGTGTCTTTTATGAACTAGTCCTCCCTGAGGAGTGAAAGTCCAGGCTGTTGAAGAGGAAGCTGGAGAAGCTTTTGGGAAGTATCAAGCCAAGTTTTGTGTCATTCTTTTCCTGCTGCCTTATAAGCAAAATCACACAGACCCCACTGTTGAACTGGCACAATTACTTGGTCTTTTCTAGAGATGGGCTGTTTTACACCAGGCCTGAATATGATCCTGTGCTTTGGCTGCAAGAGGGAGGGAAGCTCTCTCCCCTCAGTTTGGCTGCTTTAGAGGGAAGGGAATGCGGTACTTGGTTCTCCTCCGGCCAGAAAGATGCAGTCAGGCATTGATCTGGAAAACGATCATATCCAAGAAGCCTTGATTCTCAGAGACATGCCTAGGAGCCGCAGTGCTTCATGGTTGTGCTGTGGCTGACCTATGTCATCAACCAAGTGATGACATCTCCTTTCTTTCTTCCCTTATCCCTGATGCCTGCTCAATCTTACTGGCTGTCAAGTGACATGAAGGCATGGCACATCTGTGCTTCAAGGAGTACATAGCATTGAGTACCAGGGCCTGCATAGCCCATGTAGGAGTTTGGAGGAGAATGGCTTACTCATTACATGACCCCCATTCCAGGTTAGGTGGAGTGCTAAATGGCTCTTTTTACATTACCTTTTTATATGAGAAAAAATATTTGCTCTTCTGTAGTCTGATGACTCTTTTCCTTTAGTTGGAGGCTCATGGGAATGCAGGGAAGTGCTTGTATACCACACTATTTTGCATTTGTTGTCTTTTAAGATCTAATTAAGGCATTGTGTTGGTTTCTAACGTGACCTGCAATGCATGCTGCAGATCGACTAGTCACTTCAGACCTTTAGTCTGGGCATCTGGCACTTAGCAGAGATAAAACAATTCCAGGCCTGACAAGCTGGACCAAAGGCACAGAGGGGGAAAAAAACTATCTAGCCAGTGCACCAGGAAGCAAAGTAAGTCTATGAAAACACAGTGAGGAAATCTTGACTGTATATTTTGCTGTCATAGGTGGGGGAGGCAAAGTGCAGAAAAAGCTACCAAGTAGGTCCAAGGCTCTCTAATTGTTTCTCCCGCAAAGGAGAAAAACTGCCCTTAGTGCATGCACAGAACTATTGCAGAGGTTGCTAAAGAGCTGCTGTTCTCACTGATGGCCAGATTTCCCAGGGCTTGCTGGTCAATAACTGCTGCCTTATTCAGTTCCCGAATTCATCGCTTCAAGAAACAGGCTGCTGTAAGGTGCAACAAGTCCTCCTTTTGCTACTTCCCCTGGGGACAGAGCAGGATGTCTTCTAGAGGAAGGTGTTGCCCAGAATGTCATTTTGGCTCCAGCCAGCTGGTCACACCAGCTCCACACCGGCTCTGCCCATCTTATACTTATAAAAGAGGTTTAAATGGTGCAGCGCTGTGCCAGAAACCAGAGCAGTAACAGTGAGAGTGAGTTTATAGAAAGCAGGAAGATGGAGTTTTCATTTTTTCCATTGAACTTTTGGGAACAGATGGAGAGTCGATGAGGCAGAGATGCTGGAAGGGACAGTATGTTTCAAATGTTTTCCTTAATGTCTTCCCAATCTGCTCATAGATTCATAGCTCCTGCCTGTTCAGTACAGGGCAGTTAGTATAGGATGTGAAAACTTCAACGGCCCCGGGCCTCCAGAGGTGGATGTTCCCCAAGGCCTTTTGAGCTATGTTTTTTGGGCTAAGGAACTTTTGACACAAAGGGTCGTGGGAGCAGCTCATGGCCTGATGGACAACATCTTTGTTTACTTCATTCCAAGTCACCACAGTGAAGAGTCTGGACTTCCTGGATAGAGACAATGACCCAGGAGCATCTTGACTGAGCCCTGTACTGATGCTAATAGGCCAGTCCTGCCTCTCTAAATGGCCAATTTTATTTTTTTTTAATCTCGTTAGAAGCCAAGAAGAATCTAATCAGAGCCCAGCAGTGCACTGAGCAGCAGTCATTAGCATTACTTAGTCATCCAGTTGCTGTTTCTTTGCTCTGACAAGAAATGGTGCTGTGGAGGGGATGGGCGAAGGTTAGCTTTTGTCTTCCTCTCCTTTAAGAGGTTCAAGCACGTTGCCTCTTAAAACACCTATACCCAAGTGTTACCCTTAGAGGACAGATTTAAAGTCAGACAGGCCTTCAAAACTCTGTGGCAGCCACAGTTTGAGGGAAATGAATCATCGAGAAGGGGGAACTTAAACCCTCATTAACTCCCAAAGGCAATGACTTTTGGCTGTGAACTGTGAGATATGATTATTCTCTCATTAGCTTTCATAGTTACAAATGTAACTGGTTAATAATCCCAGCCAGCTGGCTGAGTTAGAGGCAAATCCAAATTCCTCCTCAGCCTGGTGTTTTGGGCTAGATCTTTACTTACTAATGACGCACACAGCAAGTACGTTGGGCAGAACTGCTGGGACTTAATTTCCATGAATGCCCGGGCTTGTCTGCTGGAAGACATGTTGCTTCTTTTGGCTCCGTAGTTCTGTTCCTGGAGAACAGAGGATCAGCTGTGGGTAGCCTGATTTGATATTTGCTTGTCTTTAGCAATTAGGGTGCAGGGAAAAGCACTGCAGGAAAATACTGAGATGGAGAGAGAGAGCACAGTCTGAATGTTCTTTGCTGCTTCTGCTAGTTCTGCTTAGTTCCCTTCTTTACTGCACTCCTACCTCTCCTTTTTTACCCTCGCCAACCTACCAAATTGCTGTCATTGGAAGAGGCAGTAAGCTCTGGGGCTGGCCCAGAGATTATGCTAAGTATCTGAGTATTTTGAGTCTGAAGAAAAATGAGAGAATTTTACAAAAATCATCTTCCTTGCATAGGAGCAATATAGGACATGATTTTGTCCTGACCGTACCTTAAGGTTAATTTAAGCTTTACGGCACAAAGGTTAAGAGCACTGGTAAACAACTAGTTCCATTAGAAAAGTTTTTAATATTGATTGGGCTGTATTCTGTTTCCTTCACAGCCAGCAGTGCCTTTCATTGAATGAAGTGCTGGTTGGATCAGTAAAGATGGCTCTGGCCTAAACTAAACTTGTTATATAAAGTGCCATTGATGGTCTTCTGTAGTAGAGGAACTGAGCCTGGGTTCTCCTGCCACACGCAATCCGGTGATCAATGAGCTTAATCCTTGTGTCCCATGCCCCAGTTTGGCACATATGCCACAAATCACAGCATGCAAGTTTTTTTTCCATTGTGCCTGGGTGTAAGTGGCAGTACAGGGTACAAAGGGCTGGAGATGCTTATGTGCAGATGGGGGTGCATGTTTTGTTGATTGCATGCTGTAACTGCCATTAATTTTCTTGGGACTTCAGTAAGCATAGCTGAACTCTTAAGTTTTTCCCTGGCAGTGTTGTATTTAGCAGGTCCTGAATTCCACAAAATTGCTTGGACCAGGGTCAGCAACTGCTCAAGGTAGATAGGCTAGGTTATACTTTTATGCATGAGAGTTTAAATAGGTCAGCAGATCAGTGGGAGCTGGGAGAAACTGCTACTCAGGTGACTGCAAACAGCTGATCACTCCCAGCTTGTGTTGGTGTGAGGCAGTGCTTTCCAGCTCCTGCTGAGTTCTCCACTCAGTAGAAGACAGCAGCAGGAGTGATGCCTCTCACAGTTGTCTCCCTTAAGATGCTGTAGATCCCAAATCCTGGTAAACTGTGATCCTACCACATAGTATTTTTTTTTAGTTTTAAATGAGGGACCAGCAGTCTACAGCATATCCCTTATCTCCAACAGCCAGAAGGGACACTAGGACAGTTCTTTAGTCTTCAGCAAGGAAGCCAAATTATGCATTTGCTTTTCTCAGACATTTGAGAAAATTTTCTAACAGTTTGTCTTGTAGCCTGTGCTGTTCTTTCTGTACACTTAGCAGGTTATGTGCTTCCACTGGATTAATACACACATTATTGTTACAAGGGCCTCTTGCTAGCCCTTAACTTCTTCTGCCCTGTAGACTTGCTCCTACTGGCAGATTAAGTTCCTATCTAGAGCTCTTAAAAGACCTTTATACATCTTTACAAGGAATTTTGCTCAGTCTCTCTTGACAGTCTGAACCCCTTCATGCCATGCAGATTCAGCTGTAAGTGCTTCCTGAGTCCTTGTGCAGTTGCACTAAGCTGCCTGGCAGGTTGTAGGGGCTGCTGGCAGCAGTATTCCATTCTGTGGTGACACTGGTTCCCATAGCTTTCAGGTGGGGAGGACTGAGCTGCAGAGTTCAGGCTCAGGTCTGAGGCATCCAAGGGGATCTGGGTGTCGGGAGCTTTGGGGCAAGCTAGGGCTCATCTCTGATAGCAGGGAGGGTGCTGTAAAACTATCCTAACCAGAACATGGGTGGCTGTTTTGTAACAAAGCAGAAGCTCCAGCCCAGCAGGGCGAGGATGCTGGGTGAATGAGTTTGTGCTCGTTCACAGTACTGGGTGGAACTCTAGCAGCAGCGTGTTATTTTGGCTGAGTTTTGTTTTGCAATTCAAACCCCAGAAGTCAGAGGGAAATGAACTAAAAGCATGAGCATGATGTAAGTTTGCTTGCCTTCCTCCTCCGTCTGCAGAACCAAGTAAGCTCAATCACTTTTTCTTAGCATCTCCTGGATCTGTCAGAAGTACCTCCTTTTCTAAACTGCATGTCATAGGACCTCTTTGACCTCTTCTGGTGGCTGGAAAGCCCAGCCCCATGGCATATTGGGGTGGCATAAAAGAAGTAGAATGGCTGTGTGACATTTATCAAAACACAAAAACTGTATGGATTATGCAGCAAACTCTCCAGGGTAGCTTATAACTGGAACAACCCACTCCCTCTAGTGAAAGGATTTGTGTATGACTTTGGTAGCAAAACAGACGTGATGAGGGTAGGCTTGTCCGGTGGCTACTAGAGCAGTGGTCCAGAACATCCTAGAACTGGCATCTGCCCCTGTTATGCCAAGACTTCCTTTGTTGTGCAAATTGTTTTGTCCCTTTTGCTATTTCCTTCAGCTGTTATAGTGATGTTGTCTTTTGCAAAGACATGGCTATTATGGGGGAAAAATACAGCCGTGATTGTGCAGCAGTTAGGTGCCAAGAAAATTGCAATGCATAGTATGCTATTACTGTGGGTTGATGGTAAAACAGCAACACTTCATAAAGCTTTTTATCCTGCGCTCAAGGTTGACTTTGGAAACAACCAAGCTATGTGGCTGTGCAGCCGTGCAAAGCTTGCTGCCCAGTTCTCCCTTCACCCAAGTGGAATAGCAAATTCTGTGAAAATTCAATTTTCCATCCAAGTGGTTGTAGCAGAAACTTCTACCTCCTCGCCAAGCTGTTTGAAGGTTGTCTAAGCTGGTTCCTGCAAAGACCAGAAGTGTTTCAGACCCAATCCTTGACCTGAACTTTCCTAAGTTTGGACCTGAGCCAGCTCCTGGATCCTTCCTTACTTTCTCTCTCCCTAGGTGCCATTCTTTCATTCACTAGCTGTTGTTTTTACAGTATGGTTTCTGCTCTTTCAACATTTTAATCATGGTCATTTTTAATACCTGAAGACAAACTATCAGAGGCTTGTTTATAAACCCCTGCTACACAGCACGCAGGGCTTCCAACTGACACACTCTCATGTGGTCCAGGCTCCCCAACAGACGTGAAGGAGATCAAGGAGGTTATCTTCGGGTGGTGAGGGAGGTCTCCTGTTGTGTACTGTTGTATAAACAAGTATGTTTCAAGTAATTAGAGCTGGTGATGACTGCACAGCTTACTTTGGACAATGTTGCAGGCTTTTTTGTTGGCTTTCCTGGTTTGCTGTTGAGAACAACATGGTGTTTTTTTTAGGTTTTTTTGCTGAGAGGACAGTAGGGTCTGGCCATTCAAAGCATACTATTTTCCATCATTCTTTATTCTGACTATTGATATGTCTGAAATAACCCTCTTCCTCCTCCACGCAAACCAAATACACCTGACTTTTAAAGGGGCTGGAGTCTAAACCTAGATTCAGACCTGAATTTTACAAATAGCCTCTGATATCTGCTGGGGTAGATGAAACCAAAACCCCAGATACAAGCTCCCCAGCATTAGTCTTTTGGGACGTGGTAGTAAATGTGGGCTCGGGGGCCCTTTGTTTACTCTAATTAGAACTACCACTGAGGTATGGAATTGGTCTTAAATGGAGTAAGATAGAGCAGCATTTTCCAACCTCGTCTAGCCCCTTAGCCAATATACCAAGTCAGAATTGTGGCTATACTGGCTAACAATTAAATGCTTCATTTGGTGGGAGGTAAGTATTGGGATGCTAAAAGGTGTATTGGGGAGGAGAAAGGGGAGCTTCTGTTGCTGACAGAACCTCAGCATTTCACCGTGCATCGGTATGGGTTTACGTGTGTAGGTATTCGGCGACCTTTGTTCTGTGTCCTTCACTAACATTTTACTGAAAGAATCTGAAGTTAGAGTAAGCGTTGACCCACACAGTAACCTTTGATCTATGCCCTTCTGCAATCAGCAACTCTTGCCATCTGTCTTGCTTTCTAGGTCTTGTTTGAATGCTGAGATGCTCACCTTGCAATAATTTTCGGTACATTATTTCAATCTGTGAGTTTGGCAGCAGATCAATGCCTGTACATGCATATTTGAGGAATCAAAATCCAGAGACAGGCTGCAGACGGAGACACTCTGGACTGTCAGTCACGAAAGCCAGCAGTGCTTGGTGCACTGGTTGCTGTGGTCTGGTGACAAAGGACAGTACCAAGAGACTTGAGTCTCTCTTTCAAGTTATTTCCACTATTAAGCCACCACTTGGTCTTGCATGAACCAGCCTCCAAGGTCTGATTTCAGGAAGGCTTGGTCCCGGTCATTTGTTCTGGAGACATTCACTGTGGAAGGAAGGGCAATCCTGTGCTGCTACTCACCTTCCTTGCCAACAGGCTGCCCAGACCTGGGGATGTGTGAGTATACCCTCGCCCTCCTAAAAGCTGGCACCAGCTCCACTCCAGAGCAAGTCTTGGGCTTTCTAAAGGGGAGCCAAGCTGCACTGTAGTGGGGACACTCCACTCTAGGGACACCCTAGTACAGTTTGTGGCTTAAAAGCTCCTTTGATGCCTGTTACGATGCCCACGGAGTGGGCATGTAATAGCCATGCAAGCAGTTAGTTTCACTTTGTGTCATGTCAGGTATTTATGCTACAAATCTCAGCTGCCAAGTGCAGAAACTTTAGCTGCCCCTTCAGCTCCTAGCCATTGAAATAGGATCTGCTATGTCCAGTGCTAATGAAAATATTCCTTCCTTGACAAGCAGATGCTGCATGTTTAAAAAAAAAAAAAAAAAAGAAAAAGAAAAAGGTGCTTTTTTGCTTTTTCAAGTACTTTCTCTGTACTTCAATATTTCTTCAAGGTCTGCCTGTCACTTCCCTTCTGAAGTGCATTCCATACCCATGCTAGCATGGAGTGTCACCTCCAACCTTTTTCTCTTTCCTTTCCCCAGCTCCAGAGCTGCAGGAAGAGTCAGTGTCTCTCCTGATGACAGTGGCAGGGGAGTGACAGGCAGGCTGGGTGGGGGTGGCTGATGGTGAGCAAGCCTAGTGACAGGATGGGGTGACTAAGAACCAGCTGGCTAATTAAAGCACAGCAGTAGGAGGAGCAAAGTATTTAAGGGTGCCAGAGAGAGAGAGAGAGATGCCTCCACAAATTTCTTGTTACACCTCAGCAGCCAAGTGACTGGGCAACACAGTGAAAGGTTTCCTTAACTCTTTCGTGCCTCTTATGGAGTGAAATCAAGGGACTAAGAAAATGGCACCATTAACTGAAAAGCCTGAATCAAGGTAAGGACACTGGTATGTTTGTTATGTTTTGACACTGGTCAAAGCCAGCCCTCCTAGAGCTGCTGTGAGCTGAACTCCCAGGACTTTACATGGCACTGGCATATGTTAATGTGCACTGAGTGAGTAGGTCTGTTGGGGCAGCACACAGCGATTTTCAGATTGCTTCTTTCACTTGGATAGGTATTTCCAGTTGCTGCTTGAAAAGAGAGGAGCTACCAAGGTAGTCATTACATGGGTTTGTGTTCTCATTAAGGGAAACAGGCAGGTCCTTGCCTCCTTACCCTAATGACTGGATCTTTCTCCTGACTACTTTTATGGGAAGGAGGGATTGAAAGCAATTCCTGAATGCTGATTCTGAGGCTGTTGCTAAAATGAAAGTGATGAGAATGGATGTGGAATTCTCAGCAATATGTGAATTTGATCACCTGAGGCTAGAGGAATCGGAGGGAAGTGAAATGAGGACTGGCGTCAGGAATGTGACTTTCTGCTATTTCTGGAGACACTTTTTAATGTCTGACTGTTGCTTAACCCGGCAGTTTGGTTTTCTCAGAGCGTTTCCAGTACTGAGTAGGGGAGCAGTCACTGTGTTCTTCATTCCAGCGTGTAGGTGCCTTTAGAGGCAGCACAGTCCAACAAGGCTTAGCAAGCCAGCACTCCAGCCTGAATTCCCTGGCAGGCACAGGTTTGCTGTCTGGCCTTGGATGCGTGACAGTGGCCAGCCTTCTGAGTTTTACTGGAACCTTTTTGTGCCTGATATTCAGGTACATGAATCCGTTCCCTGGCAATTTTTCTGGTGTAGCAATGCCTCCAGGTTGGCAAAGGCTAAGGAGAGTGACCCTGTCTAATTTCAGCTTGCATCCCCAGGCTTGTCAAAGGTGCCTTGGAAGTATTGTATGCCTGGCTCCCCATATGCGTTTGCTAGACTTAGCTTTATGTGGTTCCCTGGAGGTCATTGCAGTTGTGTGCAAATGAGACCAACTCTCAAACTGGTTTTGCTTATTCTGAAAATATAAAAAGCAACCTGTAAGACTGATACATGCACTTTGTTACACTGTGCCAGCTCAGCTGATTTCAGATGTTGTGTAGAATAGAGGCCTGAATCCTTCCATCGCTGCGTAAAATAGGAGTATGACTTATATACCTGGAAAAGTGTTAGCTGTTGCTTAGTGAGTGTTTGTGCAGAGCTTCAAAACAGCTACTGCTAGCAGAGGTCGTAACTGAAAATTAATGTTTGGTGTGGTTGCTGCAGTGAGTACTCATTAATGGCTGTGCAATTCCTCTGCCTTACACAACTAGGAATCTCGGGATGTGTCTGGGATGGTATAAGGTGGTCTGTAGCATTAAAGTATCTGGTTTATATGTCAGAGGTGCATCAGAATCTTCTCTCTACCCTTGTTTTTGTGAAATGTTTGTAATCTGGATTTGAACTTTGTGACACTAGTCAATCTCTAATTAGTATTTCTACTTAATGCAACTTCCTCTTATTTACTGCTTCACTGTTTGAGAGTGTGTGACAGAGGTGAAGACAGCCTTTGTAGTCTTTGTTATACAAAATCATGCACGAGAAGCTGCTGGATGTTGTTTAGATGATCTAATTGATCATATTTATAGAATGCCATTCATTGTAGTAAATGCAATGTAGTGTTTGTGTCCCTCAATCCGGTGGTCAGCTGAATGGATCCATTGTTATACATAATTAGGGCTTCTGGAATTTAGGTCTGTTTATTTACAGCCATTTTTCCGCAGAGGCACAAGTGGCCCCGTATCAGAGGTGTACAGAGAGTTAAGTGCAGTACGCTGAGCACCCCAGCTGCACAGCTCTTACACGCTGTCTCACAACAGCTTGAACTCAATGAATCTTCTATTTCTTCCAGCTGTAGTATAAAACCAGCATCCTCTTGGCTAGGTGCAGTCATTGCAGATTGTCTGAAAGATTTCCCTTTTGCAAAAAGGTAAATCTGGTGTCATAGAATTAATTACCCCTTAACTGTAAACAAATCCCAATTTCAGTGGTTACAAGCTCCCTGCCCAAATTCCTGTATGAATCTCAGTTGAGTTAAGTGTCCTGAACGGTCCCAGGTTGCAGTATGCTGTTAAATCATTTACAGCTTTCCCTCTGGAGTTGGTGACCTGCGAGCTGTGCACAGTGAGTTCCCCTGTACAGAATGTACGTGAGCTTGTTTGTAAAGTGCTTCCGTCTATGAGGCGTTAGCATACGTATCACAGATAAATCTGAGCAGAAATCTCAACTTCTGCTGCTCTCAAATGCTCTGCCTTGTGTCTCCTGCTAAGATGAATATAAGATTTTGTTTAAAATATCCTAGAAATTTTTATTTTTCTTTCAGAAGCTTTAAAATGTACACGGGAGCTGCTTGGGCATATGGGTGTGGCACAAAGGCATTCATTTCTTTAGCAGACGTGAATGATAAACAGGGCACAGCTACTGTCACCATGATCTCAGGCATCAAATACAAAAAACAGAAGGCAGTCATGACCAGACTGGGGAGGAAGTCAAAGCCCAGTTACAGTGTATTTAAAATCTATTGTCACGAGAAGAAATGTTTTTGACTGTAAGGCTACTGATAAGAGCAGTTAACTTATCCAGAGGGAACCAGTGATGCACTGCGTGTCAAGTTACTCTTCTGTCTGCTTTGTGCCAAACAACCCTCTGGATGGCTGTTTTCCATGCTCTGTGTCCGTAGCAGAGCAGGAGGCTGTTGGCTCAAGCAGGAGTCACCTTTCACCCCCACAACCCTGCAGGTGTAAGTCATTGTCACTTAATGAAGGTTCAGTGGCTGATGGGAAATTATTCCAGCCTGTTTCTTTTCAAGGGAGGACCCTGGAGACATCAAATCACTATCTGAACTAGCACTGACCGTAGAATTGGCTTTAGTAGACAGGGCAGAATTAGAACGGACCAAAAAAGCTGATTTACCTTTTAAACTTTGCTTTTCAGCTGTTCAGCATGTCAGCTGTAGGCTTTGCTCTCTGATTCTGTGACATTAAGCAGAGTTTAGCTTTGGACCGCCAACCTTTTAAAATCTTCCGCTATTTGCTAGATTTTAATGAGATGGGTGACAACATGCAAACCAATTGCTTTGGAAATGCTTGTTTACAGGCTTGCAAAATAAACACCCAGAGGTGCAATCGCTTTCTAAAAATGAGCGGATGGGGGTGAGTGCAAGGAGGAAGAGCTGCTTAAACAGAAAAATTGTGTTAGTGCAAAATAATTTAGCTGTAGCTGTTCATCAATTAAATTTAGGTTGCAAATCAGAAACAGCATTCAAGCCATAAGAGGAATGAGTTCTGGAGCAGGCTTCCAGGAGGAGCAGTGGAGGCAGGAAACCTTACCAGTGTTAAGCTGGAATGTGAAATGTTCTTGCACAGGATTGTATGACACATTTGCCTGCAATAGCATGGGAGTAGGCCTGATGACCCACGAGATCCTTTTCTGCCCCCTGCTCCAAAAGTGGTGACCTTGAACTGAGTTAACTCAGGTTGCAGCTAAACTTTGTTTACTCTGAAGTTGATGACTGTAAGATGACTTAGTTCAAAAGCATCTCTGAGTTCTTAAAGCCATATCTCTAGTTTACATTTCCTATGACTTTTATTATTCAGAGTGGCACATTTCTCTTGAATTGCACAAAAACTGGCACATATGCCCCAGATAACTTGATTTTGCCCATTAGGAAGGAAACAAACATGCACCATATTTAAAAAAAAAAAAAAAGGCAGCGATACTGCATATGAAATGTGCTATGTTTGTTTATTCTAACAGCTGTAAGTTCAATTATTTGTAAGAACACCTTATCCAAGCTCGTGTTCTCTGCTGCCTTTTGTTTCATTTAGTGAGCTTTCACTGCTCTCTCTCTCTCTGCAGTCTTAACACTCGCTGAAGAGTGTGGGAAGGCTGTTGTCTTGTACAGAATTGGTATGGTTCTTCTGTGTGCGCTGCTTGCTTATTCATAGTCTTTTCATGACATTTATTCTTAGGAGCATAATGTCTTCTGAAGGAATGACAGGATGTTCTTTAACCCTTAAAATAAAAATGACAGGCAATATATTTCTCTCTGTATTTCAGGATAAGAGAATGATGATATTTGGAGAGAGAGCTGATTGCCTGGGTTAACCTGGAGCTGCCTCCTGTATTCTAGTTATTTTTTCCTGCCACATTTTATGTGATACAAAGTGAGAAGTACGGAAGGGATGTGCTTTCTAGCCAGTTCCTTTAAGCAGAGGAACCTCCTGGTAGGAGGCACTGGCTGCAGTGCAGCCCTTTGCCCACTTTCCAGATTTGGGACTCCACATTGCTGGCATGGCTGCTTGAACAGAGCATCTGGGTCGGGGACACTGGTGGCAATGTGAGAAAGGGTCTGAGCCAGGGGATAAAAAAATGAGTGCTGTTAGTGGTGTGTGAGACCTGACCAGGTGAAAAGTAAGTTTTGTGATTGCTGATCATCCCTTAAGTCTGAAAGCTTACCATTTTTCTAAAAGTCTCAACTCCTAGATTATACTAATATAAATAAGAACTTGATTTTTCATTTAAGTGCAGCCACAAAACACTTGTATATGTACAGAGCTCTTGTATATGGAGAGAAAATGTTGAAACGTAAAAAAACTCGGAACTGAGAAAATAAAGCAGGAGTCCAAATCTCAGGAATATAAGGGACCTGCCCAATAAGTTTTGAATGCTCATCTCATGTTTAGCAATTGTTTTAAAATCCTATGCAAGTCATCAGAGCTGTCAATAATAACAAAAGAAGAAACAAAAGGAAATGACTTTTCCCCACGCCATGCACATCAGACCACCAAAAATAACCACCGCCTGTGACTCTTAGCTGAGATACCAGTGACTTAAGAGCGTGTGTCCTTACTCGGAACTATTAATGAGCTGTTTGTTACCCCCTGCCATTGTAGGGGGAGTACTCGAATGTTTAGAGCATGTGAGATAATCCAGAGATGTGCTGTGCAGAAGTAGTTGCCACTTATCTGCATTCTTCCTAAATAGGCTTCTAAATGCACTGCTCTCTTTTCCACACCAAGTAGGGAAGGAGCTGCAGCCTTGGAAGAAATGTGCTGGGGGTGAAAGGGAGGAAGGAAGCGTTAAACATCCGTCTAGAGGTGTGACCGAACTGGCAAGGAGCTGGTGGATGTTACATAGGGACACTGGCATGTTCAGGGTTACAGCTGCTGGCTTATGCCCTGAGGAATTCATTACCTTTCATTGTGTTTTGAATGTCTGCAGCTTTGAAGCCTTTGTTGCTCTGTCTGTCACATTTCAGGAAAGGCATAAATTCCAGTCTGGCAAGGAGACACTGGTTAGCTGGTTAGAGCAGGGAGCTGGAGGGAGACACTGGGAGGTTTTGGAGTTTTTTGTTTGTTTGTTTGTTTTTTAATTTGTTTTGTTTTGCCGGATCTGGCAGTACCAGTTTCTCTGTTTTTAATACTGACACCAGGGAGTTTAATTTTTGGTTCCTTTTGAAAGGCTCCCTTCTGAAGCGTTGCTGTGCATACTTGCATGTATGTCTCCAGGAACGGCTTGGCTGTGTCTACAGGATGTTCTTGAGGGGAACTGGGAGCAGCAAATGTTTCTAGGTTCACCTGCTCCCACAGCCAGCCTGTCTGGCCAACCTGGCAGGGACTGCTCTGTCTACGTCTGTACCATTCAGACACTCACGGCACACTGACTTACAGCATGTACCTTCCCACCAGTTACAGAGGGCAACGCTTTGCTATATTGGGGCTGTGGAGCCAAATGTGCTACCTGGCTGGACCGTGTATCTGGTCCCAAGAGCAGCCTTAAGGCTAAGATAGTCCTAATAGGACTTCAGTATGTGGTTTGGGTTAAGCGTATGGGAGACAGGTAGAATGACTCTGTAGCCCTGATGTAAAAAGGCACTGAAACATGTTTGCAGCTCCAAATGTGCACCATAATTTCCTCAATCTAAACAACAGTTATTTCTACCTGTACGCAGCAAATCTGTATGCAGATCCTCAACTAATCAAAATCAACTTTTAGATGGAGTTTCTGGAGTTACAGTGCTCAGGATTGGTTGTGCTCATCCCAAGCACACTGAATCCGTTCTGTGTATGGGAACCTGCATTAAGTAAGTGTTCATTTGAGTGCTTGAATAATGCTGATTAGTTTCACAGTAAATGAACACTGAATGCTTTTTATTTTAATTGAATTCCATAATTGCTAGTAAGTGTGGGGATATGTGGAAAAGCCGCTTTTCTAGATCTAGCTCTAATGAGTTTGTACACCTCCTCCATTTAATTTTAGCAAACTTACTTCTTTAATTATCACTTTATTTTTAACCTCAAATCATTTCTTGTGAAAAGTAATTTGTTCTTTTAAGGCCAAATAATTGTGCTTTTCTTGGTGTGAATTCTTTCCTTAATGCTTTTCTTAATGCAATGAAAGCCAGTGCTTCACACTGTAAGCAATGTCAAGGCTCTTGAGTCAAAAAGACATCACTGAAATCAGAATTTTATGGCAGTTGTGATGTCACTGTTTCTAAACAGAGATGAGACAGTTTAAAAAGTATAAAGCTTGGGGTCACAAGTTTAATTGCTCGGATACTGCCATTGTGGAAGGGGGCCTGTGTTGCTCTGGGATTGCAGCAGCAGTGGATGCTGCCTTTGCCCAGGCATGTGAGCTAGTATTTACTCTTTCCTCTCCTGAAAAGGTAATACACTAGATCTTCCCCCCACCCCCCGCCTGTTTTATCTTGTATACCAGAGGAAGGCATGCAACTTCTTGGGGATGCTTGGAGTGGAAGAAACTTTCTGTTGACTTGCATGAAGCCCATGGAGAGGGCCAGTGCCGAGTCAAAACTTCTGGGTACCAGCAACCTCCTCAGCTTCAGAATGGCTTTAATCCTAAAGCTGAGTTGAGACGTACTGCAATACTGCCCCTTCTTGTAGTTTTCTCCCTGCCCTATGGAGGGACTTGAATTTATCCAGTGAGCTTAACTCATAACAGTTTTCCATATGTAGAAGAGTGTGATATTGCTACAAACCTCCTTAGCCTGGATAGCCTATAATTTTAACCTGTTTCTTTCTGCTTTGCTTGAACTAAGGCATCTTGCTGTAACAGAAGCATACGGAGATCAGAAAGACCATTATTATTAAGTACATTTGCCTAAATTTTCAGGCTGTGTCAACCATTAGAATTTCAGGGTACTTACTGGTAGTATGAAATGGTAGAAAGAAAAAGCAGATACTGTACAGGCAGGCCAAGTCAGGCAGCAGACCTTTAAGTTGGGCTCAGGATTTTTGTTGACCCATTTTAGACTGCGCCCTCCACTTCACATTGTGTTTTACTGGGATCAGCTTGGAGTTAGGCTGCATCCTGCTGAGCCTCCACGAACTCATGATGTAGATCTTATGTGGATATTTTAATGAAGAAAATATTTAAATAATTAAGTGTTGGCAGCTATTGCTAGGGGGTATGCTGGAGAGCCCAGATATTGGCTGGTTTTACAGGCTGCTGCTGTACTATATTTGCTTGTTGAATTTTCTTTTCTTTCCTTTTGAGTATCTGTTGAACATGCTCATTATATTCTGGCTGGTATGAAACAAATGCTAGTTAAGAATGGGGATGCCTGAGGCAAGAGAGCAAATTCAATTCCCTGAAGGTTTCCACCTCTTACAATGTTCCACTGCTGCCTCCAGTTCATGTAACAGGAAAACAAGTATCTCCAGCTCTCTTCAGTTTCTTGTTTCTCTGAGCCAATTTTTCCCTATACTTCACAGATTAGGGTCTTTGTTTATGCATGATTTCACAGCTTCAGATACCTATTTCTATTTGTGTCATGGAAGCCATTAATTGGCTGGAGTTACACTTTATCTCACTCTCTTTAGCACTAACTTTTGAGGGGGGAAAAAAGATTGGAACACAAAATTGAAGGGTTTATAATTCAGCCTAGGACCTTCAGAGAGTTGAGAGATCTTGGCAAACACGGGCTTGTTTTGTAGAAATGCCGCTCTTTGACTATTCAAACGAACATCTGTGGTGTGACATTGAAACCTGTTCGTTCGCTGCAGGTGTCAGGTCCCCACAGGAGTGGGCACTGGGTATGAATAGGCCCCACAGTTGTCCTCCATAGACTGTCATGACCATGAAAACTGACTTTTTTCTCCTCCGGTCCCCATCTGGTAGTTTTTCTCTTGGGTTGGTAATTTCACTGCCTTTGGTCCCAGGAGGATTAAAGCTTCTAATTTTAAAGTTTCACTTACTGGAGTCTGATCCTGAAAATATCAGCAACACTGCAGGACTGGAAATGATTGGTGTGGAAGTTAATATGCGTTTCAACAAATATATCTCTTCTGTATTGTAACATCTTTCAAAGGAGAGACTGACTTTGATCTGAGCAACAGGTCGCCTTGAAATCCGGCAGTGGTCTAAGTTGAGGGTTTTAGCTTAAAGCTTTTAGTCTCACTGAGGTATTTTTTATTTTTTCTTAAAGGTGATGTACATTTTATATATTAGAAGCTAGCCAGATTTGCACTTTGCTGTATGTGGACTCTTGGGCTTTAACCAGTATCTTATGATTTAATGTTGAGGGTTAGTCTTAAAGTCTGAAAGTAGTACCTATATTGGGTGGAAATACTCTTTAATTTCTGATAATTATCAGCAAAAAATGTAACTGGTGGTTTACATAAATCCATTTGGGTTTTGAAACTAAATTTTTTGAACAAACCGTGACTATTACCTTGACTTTCTTGATGAATGTTCAGCATCATGTCCAGTGCTGTCTGGGCAGACATGAAATATAGCGTAACCATTCTGCCTTTCACTTTAAACAGAGATAAACAAAATCCAGACGTGAAAAAGGCAAGTCCCTCCGCCACAATGAGCTCTGGTAAGTCTGTGTTGTTTTCCACTTGCCCTCATTGGCATTCCTTTTTATTAGAAGAAATATTCCTGTCTGTTTCTGATGCAATTACTCTTCTTTTTTTTTTTTTTTTTTTTTTTTTTTTTTGGACTCTTCTTCTGCCTTCCAGAAAAGAGTCAAAGCCCTTGAAAGCTCAGGGAATCTGACTGTTAAAGCAACAGTGAAATGGCTTCGTTGTAAAAAGCGTCCTGGCTTTGTCTTTGTGGTTTCAATTTGGCCCATAATGCTCGAAAATGACTAGAAGCATCTTGAGCTGGAGTAGGTCACTTTAGCTTCTTTCACTTTGGAATACAAGAATTCAAAATTATCGATTACCTGAAAAAATTATCTGAAAGAATTTCATGTGTTTTAGTAGGGGTGAATGCAAAGTTTGACATCTGGATAGGAAAAAGTCAGCTGTTCAAAGAAAAATGAGGGACCAGGAAATGGGGGCTGGTTGGGAAGAGGAAAACTTTTCGGCTTGTCTGGGTAACAGGCTAAATCAGAGTGAAAAACAAAGCAGATGCCATACTGAAGTGCCGTATGTAGGACCTGTGGAATAATATTCCCACTTGATTTTAGCACCTTATTAAGTCTCAGCTGGACTATTGTGTCCAGTTTGTAGCACCACATTTTGAGAAAAATGTCAACCATTTGGACAGAGTCCAGAGGAAAGGTAGGAGACTAATCGGGGTCTAAAAACGATGAATTTGGGAATTGGGCTTAAGCATTGATAGGTTTCCAGGTTGTGAAGCACTGGAACAGGTTGCTGTAGGGTGATGCTGGAAGTTTGTAAGAACTCGGTCGGCAAATATTGGTCAGCAGTGACAGAGGTAGATTTATTTCTGCCATGGGTCAGGAACATAGCTTTAGATGACCCTTGGAGGTCCTTTCTAGCACTATCTTCTGTGTTTCTCTGAATTCACAAGAGCCAGTTTTATTCGTGTCAGCCGAGGATGTTGCAGACTTGAAAAATCTTTCTTGAAAATCTCGTCACTGAGCTGGATGCCATATGCACATACAGAGACAGTCCCTGTTTAAAAGAGGCTACAATCCAGGTAGGCAGAGGGAAAGGAGAAACAGGGGTGTCATCCAAGGGAGTTTTGTGTCTCCAAGCAACATCTCCTGAGATAGTAGGAATACTTCCTAGTTCCTGACCCATGGCATCCCCTCGTAGTCAGAGGTTAAATTCAGTTGCAGAGGTTTTAACCCAGAAGTAATCTGCTTCTTCATTTATCTTACAGAACACGAAGAAATTGATGTTGCAAAAACTGTTGTCAATGGTCTGAGCAGCAATGGACAAGAAAAAGGTGGGTTAAGAGCTTCAGAGACATCTCTGCAGCTCCCCCTGCATGTCAGCTGTGTGATGTGGTTGATTTCCCCGGACGTTCACTACAGCAGGGGTTTCCAAATTTAGTTTGCTTGGCGACTGATACAAGAAAAGCCTTGTGCTGCACCATACCAGCAGCAGCAGCATTTCTTAGCTGAACAAGCGTTCTTTGTCTCTTAAAGGTGGCAGGCTGGATTTGCCTCTTCGTATATTTTTAGTGCTGTTTTGAGGAAAGCTGTGCACTACTTGTAGTACTTGTGGGCACCTGTGAATCAGTATCTTAGTGTGTTTGGACACCATGGGTTTGTGGGTGCCTATGTGTGAATCCTGTTAACTTCAGTAGGAGGTGAAGGTTTGAGCCCAGGATTAAAGGGCAGGAACTAACCATTTAAGTAATTAAAAAAAAAATCTGTCATTAGCAACAACGATTTAAAACCCAAAGTTACCTAAACAAACCAGTCTTCATGTTAACATCAGCAGGTTTGCAGTGCCCTTTATAGCATTCAATATTGTATAGTGATGGTGTGTGTTTTGGCAGGGTGAAAGTATGTGGTTGTATGGGTTGGTTTTCTACTGGTTTCATTTCCTTTCTTTTCCTTTTATGTCTTCTTATAGTGGTTAGTATTTTGACTGCATTGTGGATGGATGGATTCAGTCAGTTACAGAGCAGAACAGAATTAGGATTGTTTCCTAAACCACAGGCTGTTTGGATTTGGGATCTATTGTATTTGCAGGGTCTCTGGTGCTCAGGGAGGAGCATGGAGAACAGGGTTTGATTTGGGTTTCTCTTTTATAAAAAAAAAAAAAAAAGAATTTAGAACAATCCCATCAAATTAAAAATTAATGATTTTATGAGGTTTGAAAAAATTCTGTGAAGCTCTTCCCCCATCCTTTTGCTTGAGAGCCCTTTTCTAAGTTGAAGTCTGTGCTTTCCAGTTTTGCCAGGGACCAGAAAGATCTGCCACAAGAGGGGGTGTACACACCACCCTGATGTCAAAGCCTCCCTCAAGCTGGCCCAGTATCGGTGTGTAAAGTATTAGAAATGTGGTTCCTCTTACTCCTGATCTTGCAGGCCTGAGAGATGGCATGGAATGTGAGGAGGCATCTAGCATTTTTCAGTTAATACATGCAGAAAGCTAATAGGTTTTAAAGGAGAAAATTCTGGCTCTGCAGAAATCAAAAGTGCAACTCAAGTTATTCTGGTAGAGCCATGATTTACAAGATGTTTATCTTGCCAGATCCTGTTGAGCTTCACCTCTGAGTGGTTTTGCCTTTGCCTTTTTTTACCAGCTCCCCTCCCTTTTTTCTTTTTTTTTTTTTTTTTTTTTTAAGACTTCCACATTAGCTGCAGTACAGAGACTGAGAGAGAAAATACCAACTGTTTTGGACAGTTTTGTAACAATTGCTACAGTTTTGCACAGTGTGATGTATGGTTTTCCCCGATGTCACTACATCTAGTATAGTTAGTGTGCTAGCTGATGGAGTCCAGTAGAAATCTCTTCAATTTACTGTTTAAATGGATGGATTTTTTTTTTTTTTTAAACGGGTATTTTCATGCTACCCTTTGACATGGGACTGTTTTCAAGATTATTTCACATTTTGTTTCCTTCTGTTGCTGAACTTGTAAAATGTGCCATAAAATCCAGAATTCATGTAATGTGGCTAGTTTTAATGTTCCTCTCTCAACTTTTCAATCCTGTTTTTTTCACTTTGTTTTAACTGAGCCATATTAATGTTAACTTAACATTTTTATTTTTGCATGTAGTGTATCTTAGCTAAATGATTACACTAAAATTTTTTGATGGCTTCTAAAAACTAATGCTTCCAGATTCTTTTTGCCTGCAGCATAGTGGCAGTCAGCAGTTAGTCAATTCAGTAAGCAGTTCTGTATGCTGCATAAAACAGACACGTCCTGAATGAGGGCGAACGAAGGGATATTTTTAACGGTTGCATCACTGCTCTCTGGACTGCTTTTGTATTTGAAATTTCCTGCTATTGTGTCTCCAAGTACATTAGAAAATTTTGTGGCATGCTTCCCAAACTCTGTTCTTCCCTTTTTGGATGTGCCATTTACACTTTTGTGTTTGCAGCTGTTGACGTCCCTTTATGTACACGCTCTATTTCTGCCGTTAAAATAATCCCTGTGAAGAAAGTGAAAAGTTCTCCTCACCTAGTGCTGCCTACAGGTATCTTCTTCCTTTCTCCCCCCCGCCATGCATTAGTTGGCCATCATTCTTTCTCTCTCTCCCCCCTGCCCCGCTTCACCCACGCGCTTTGGCTAGTTTTCAGCTTCGTCCTCTTCTCACTGTTTCCAGAGCTGCAGATTTCATCAGTAGGTAATAAAGTTAGCTCTTGATGGCATAATACACTGTTCTCAATTATGCTGCTCCTCTGCAGACATAATTGTGTCTGCTTGAATCTGGGATCATTGTGAGCTCTTCTGCTAATGCTTGGTTATGAATAATATTGTTATTACAGCCTTGTTTTGAACCAAACTCCTGATGAACCAGAGAATGTTTCCTGCCTATCTTTAGTCTTTATGAAAGTAAATGGATGTCAGAGATGGTATTTTACATGTTCAAGCATCATTCAATGTTGGTGGGATGGTTTTGTTTTTCTGTATATACATTGACTTTACAGAATCTTTATATGGATAAATAAGGATGTTAGGCTGTCTGTCACCCCCTTCCCAAGCACATGTTTTCCCACTAAAAGTACAAGATTATTTTTGTACTTTGCGGGATTTGGACAGTCAGACTAGTCTAGCTGATACTGCTTGTCTCTCCTAATATGTCACACGTCCTCTGTTGGACTAGTACAGTGCTAATATGTTTATTACCATCTGCTGGATTTCTGTTGCTGAGAGATTCAGTTTTTTGTTTTCTGTCACTTCACTTAAATTGTGAGGGAATTCAACATCTTAGGTATTTGTCTTCCTCTCCCAAATTGAAATAGTCTGACTATTTTATTTTCAAACCTTTTCAAAACATTTTAATTTTGTTGAGTTCAGAACATTTTTTCTGATTCTTATTGTTTTGATTCAGTATACAGGTTTAATATGTTATATGAAAATAAAAAGTGTTTTGATTCCCAAATTTGATTCTTCTCCAATATGATGGAGACATTTATGGCATGGTGAACTAAGTGTTTCCATTTCTCTTAAGTGCCTGTGAAGGGAATCTAGGTGCAGGAGCATAGGAGAACAGCTACCCTGCACTCTCTGTGGATGTCTAAATCAGGCCTGGTGACTCCCAACAGTGTGTCCAAGCCTCAGAGTTACAGCACTCTTGAAACTGGAGTCCGAGAGCTTAAACCTTTGTCCTGTGGTTTGAAAGTGGGTCCGTAGAGTTCTCAGGCTGCATGTTGTGCAGATGGGAACGATAGCTGGAACTGGACTCTGGGCAAAAGGAATCTTGACCCTATCTGGATCATGCGAAAATCAGTCAGAGAAGTCAACTTCTATTTCACCAGGCATGTGGGTGACCTTAAGGCATGATCAGTTGTGTGGTGTGAGTGCAAATATGGCATATTTAAGGATTAAGCAGCATTTGATATCTCTGTGTGGATAGTCTTTCCCCTCACAGAGGCTGCCTCAATGCTGCCTAAAGGAACTAAAGTCTGAACTGTAGGAAAGTATCCTCTGATTCGCTACTTATTCCATCCTTTCTCCAGTCCTAAGTGTGGATCTGAAGCTATGCTTTTTGTGAAAGCCCTAAAGCGTTGGAAGCCCACGTAAAAGCTTGAACTGCGGCGATTCCAGCGTAGAGGGCTTTCGATGTGAGCCAGGTGTTTGACGTTGGTTGAGTCTTTCCCCTTACTGCTGTTGTCCATCTGGCACTATTGATGTTTCCCTATATCGCGGCCACCTTGGCTGTGGTTTGTGTGTTTTGCAACCTTAGCTGAGGTGTTGTCACGGTCTCTAGGCACTGTACTGGTGTGGATTTAATGGGGCATTATCGTACTGAAATCAGCCAGGGAATATTGATCTGCGCAAACGTGGGCTGTTGTCAGGGCAATAAGAAGCAGTCTTTGCTCCCTCTGCCCAGTCTGAAGGCATAACTTTCATTATAGTAACAGTTCCTAGAGAGGAGCTGCATCCCTCCCTGTGCAGAGATAGCATGATCCTCACCCCATTAAAATAAAAATCATTGTGTTGTCATTTGTGTAACACAGCATATGCTCAGTACCTCTTCAGGCTCCCTGCGCGGTGTCATGGTAGGGCTAGTACCTCTGTTTAGGTAGGTCAAAGTGAAGTCTGATGGCAGCTGCAGGATCAGTAATAGTGCATGAGAAAGGGAGGTGATGTGTTTTCCTGTGGAAGTAGCTTGGATAAGTAAGAGACTCTTTAGGCTTATTGTTTCTATAGGTATCTTAGCGGAAACAACTCTCTGGAAGGATTTTAAGTAAGGGGAGGAAGATAGCCTTGAAGTACTGGTTTGTTATTACTTAATAGGATGACAGGAGGGAAAAAAAAAACAAATCCATGGACTGAAGTGCACAAAGGTAAGCCTGCACAGAAGTTGTGCTGGATCGGGCGTCAGAAAGGATGCTAGCATGATCTGATGTCTGGCTCACAGGCTGATCTGAACAGGTATATGTTAAAACTCCTTTTAGCTTTTGGGATTTGGGTTCCTATGTCAGAAGGTGAAACACTGCCGTGAAACGGGGAGAGATGGCAAGGAGGTGGCTTGCAGTACCCTGCCTTTAGATCATATTCAGCATAGTTACAAGATTTTATCCTCCAGTGGTCATAAGACTTCTTTTTTCTCTTTCAATCCTGCACAAAAGGCATTTTTAAGGCTTCAGCACACAAATTGTATTGCTTTATACCACTGAGACATCCCTATAGAAGAGCCACAGGTATAATGGTAGTATGTCCTTGCTAGTACAATATCTCCACACAAAGCAGACCAAATAAAGCAAACGGACCTGTGAAATTTGGTTCAAGCACTCATCCATTTTTCCTCCTTTCTGCAGCTCTGTTACACTGACTCAGAACTTACTTCTACATTCATCAGTTACATGAATATGAAACTGCTTTGATTTCTCAATGCTTTAAATCCAGAGCTAATCTTCATCTCCATAAACGTTACTAGATTGATTCACCCAGAGGCAGCCGTGCTAAAATTACTCCGTAGAGCTCTGATGGCTCCTGATAGCTTTGTATCATCTGTTTCAATGTGTCTCCACTGTGTATGTGCATTTCCTGTAGAAACGGATCCCACTAAAGTCTGCAGCGGAAAAGGAGCTGTGACCCTCCGGGCATCTCCAGCCTACGAAGAGAATCAGAATATCACTTCGCCATGTCCTCAGGTTGTTGAGCAACCTGAAAGTAAGTGGGTGGAAGGTTAACTGGAATATGTTACTCACAATAAGATCAAGTGAGCTCAGTCTGGGGTCTTGGGGTGACTTTTTTAAGCTACGATTTAAAGCCCAAAATCCCATAGCGTAGTTGGAAACCTCTTGCAAGAACCAGACCAGTGGAGGGAAACTGACTCCTGTTCTCTCCTAGTGCAGGTTTCATGACTCCTCACTCATTGGCGTAAGTTTGTTTACAGCTCCCTTCTGCTGTCAGGAGTGCCAAAAACTCTCAGACTTTTTTTTTTTTTTTTTTTTTCTCTCCTGGAAGGCCCATGTCACCTCCTTTTATCCCAGGCGTGAGGTGGAACAGAAAGGGCAAGTGGTGCTACTGCCACCATAGCATTCACTTGGGTTGTCAAGGGAGCGGGGACAGCGTCCCAGACAGACAATGTTGTCACAGAGTTCTGCCATCTTTTAATAGCAGACATGTAATTACTTAATTGTAGGAGACAGGCAAAGCATAACAAACCTGGCCAGCGTCGTGGGTCTGGCAGAGAGGATGAACTCCCAAAGGGAAGATGCCGTTAAGGGGGGAGGGGGTCGAACTTGCTCTTGAAAGCAAAGCATATATCGTTTCTGACTGTATTGTTGGACAAAGGGCAATTTCATTAATTCCAGCCCCAATGTGCTACTTTCTGCTCTGTCTTCTCCTCCCATTCTGCTCCACCCGTGACCTACCCTCTTTTCATGCTTGCCATTCTGTGTTTCTTCACTCCTACCCCCCACCATTGCCTCTCTCCTTTCTGTTGATGGCTTCATAAATTTCCAGCAGCCTGAATGGCAATGAGCCCATTACTATGGAAATCAGCTCATTAATACTTCCTTTTCTTACTCTCTCAGTTGCTTTATGAAATGTACTTTGGAGCTGGAAGAGCTTTTTGCATGTAACTTAAACAGCAAAATGGGTAGAGGGGTGGGGAGGTGTCCAGTGGGAGGTGAGTAAATAGGTGATGAGACCAATGCACCTAGCTGCAGGGACTGGGTAGTAAAGTGACATCATATTTTATAACTCCCTTCATGCGCATGCACTTAGTCTACAAAACCTGAACCATTTGTTGGCAGTCCTTTATCTCAGTTAATCATATATAGTGATGTTAATAAGGGATAGATATGTCTTCATAGCCGTATCATGGCTGAATACGGGGTCCCTACATTTCCAGTAATTGGGATGTCAAGCTGCAGCTTTAGAAAGTAGCTAGCTGGGCTGCCTTTTTGCCTCTGAAATAAGAATGTCAATGAACAATTGTTTCTTCATTGCTCTGAATGAATTGCCTTGTGTTTACAAAGGTCAGAAACAAGGAGGGCATCATGTTTAGGGCTGGTCTCTATGGTAATTAGGCAGCCCTGTCAGAAAGCATTTTATGTGTGAAATGAAGTAGCTCGACACTTTAACTTCAATTGGTACATGTTTTCTGTAAATGTAATGGTTTATTTTTTTTCCCCTTTCTTTTCCTTTATGCCTGTCCTCCACCCCCACCGCTTCTATCCCTCCTTTCTGTGAAACGCTTAGGTCTGGAGCCAGAAAACCCAGAAACAGGTACAAACATTGGCTGCTATGTTGTTGCTTCTGTTGCTTTCTTGGAAATATTTCTTGTTGCCTGGGAAAAAAAAAAAAAAAGGAAGAAAAGAGTCCCCTCCTTTCGCTCATTCTGTAGCTGGAGGGAATCCTCTGTAATCTGAGTTTTGCTTCCTCTTGTAGATGATTGGAGGTCGTCATCTAACACTGATGCCAATGGGGATGCCCAGCCATCTTCTCTGGCTGCCAAGGGTTATAGGAGTGTGCGTCCGAACCTTTCCTCAGACAACAAGCCACAGGTAAGCCTTTCTTCTGTGACCCTGAGGGTGATCATCTGGGTTCAAGCACTGGATTCATGGTCAGGAGTCCTGGGTTGACCTCCAAATTTTGCTGCAATCTTGGGTAAGTTGCTGTGCCTCAGCTTTTCCTACCTTTAAAATGGGGGCAACACTGATGTCAGCCAAGTGCTGGGGAGCTCGTGTATTCAGGCACACCACAGTGTTTCCTTGGTGGATGAAGGAGGAGGACAACGCTCTTTGTTTGCGAGAAAAAAGGTGAAGTAGTCATCTATTACTGTTTTGCCTTTTTGTTGGTCTGTTTCCTAGAGGTTGCTGCAAGCTGAAAGCAGAGTTACACCCTACATTAAAAAACAAGATATTGGGGAAATGCCTTTAATTTTTAACACTGTAACTGATACAGGCCAACAAGGGAAAAGTTATTTGTACCTGAAGGTAAATTGTTGAAGTCAATGTCTTAAGAGAAGTGTAATTTCATCCTTTTTCTTTTGGATGGTTGGTCTGCACAGAAGCAGTCTGAAAGCTGATAAGGAAACCCTTCGTTAGAAACCACTTTCTTGTTTGAAACAAAGTCCCTTTAAAGCCTTGTACCCTGTCAGGGTGACTGCTCTCATCATCAGGGACCTACAGCAATGCCACAGGACAGACACCGTTCCTGAAATTGTAAGTGAAAGTGGAAGAAGGCGCAACTCAGATGAAGGCATGGGAAGGAGCGGCACCCTGAAGGAGAGACCCATTTACTGCCTGATACTTAGAGCTGTCCTGTAGTCATTAATCTTGTTGATGAACAGAGAGAGCGCTGATGCACATAGTACTTCTTATAGAAGTCCAAACTAAGCTGTGAAATGGAAGAAAATGGAAAACAGCAATTGCAGGCGATTAATTGGTATTTCCTTATAACACTACGTAGTGGTAAAGTGAGGCTTCACCTAACCTAGGGAAATATTGTGGCACTCTGAAGACTCCAGACTGAAACTACTGTCCTTAAGTAATCAAAAGGAGTGAGCCTGTTCCAGAACCAGAAGCTTTTCAGAAGGAGCACTTACCAATGCACTTCTTCACTCCCTTACACATCAGAAAAGGGGGGGAAAGAGGGGCAGCACAAGGACAGTAGATTTCGGGACAGCACCTGTGATTTTATGAAGCTATTCTAGGTCTATATCTGTGTAATAAGAGGTGCTGGCCACAACCTGTCATATGTGGATGAATTTTAAAGGAGGTATTTTTTTCAGATTTGAATGTTGCAAGCTGTTTAAAGGCATCTTCATTCTCTGGTTTTGGCCATTTTAGCGGCAGTTTAGCCAGCCTTTGCCTATAAAGATATGAAAACAGGGTGTGGGTAAAACCTACTTTCATAGTCTCCAGAGGGTTAATTTGCAAGAATGCAGGGAACTACTGTTCACTAGGTGGGTGTTTCAGTTCTCTTCCTTTCAGTAGTTTATAGTTTTCAGCTACTGGCAACAAAGCAATAAATAAAAGGAAACCTCTCTATTGCTGAGTTATTTTACTTCAAAACAGTTTGGCTTTTAGAAAAAAATCACTGTAATTGGAGTTGGAGTTGCAGTCAGCAGGCAGTTGTGGAGTTAGCAACCTATATGTTGCAAAGTACCAAAAACAGTAAAGCTTTTTTTTATTATTTACTAGAAGCAGGATTTCTCTGTCAGTGATCTTGATTCTGGAGGCATATTCTTATGAACTCAGTTCCTCAAGAAACTGTAGTTGTTCTGGTCTTCCTGAAATCATTTTCAGGACTGAAAAATCCTGAAGAGAATTCAAGAGCTAGCTTTTAGAAGGAAGAAATGCTGACTCTTTACTTAGCCAGCTGTGGCAGGCTGTAGTACTCACATGAGGTCTGCTTCATTAGCACTGGTGAAACTTCACAATGTTCATTTTTTGGCAGTGTACTTAACATGAAGCAGAGATGGCCTAGAGCTCTGAATTTGGCTTTGTGCTTCAAATGTCCCCGGTGCTGGGAAGTATTTAGTTACACAGGCATGAGCCTGGGTTTAGTTAGGCAGGATGTTAAATCTTGACTCAGGCTTTCCCAGGGGCATGGTGGGTATTGCTGTGCAGGCCTCTCAAAACAATACAGCACTGAGATTTATTTAGCCCAGAGAGAGAAACACGCAGGCAAGGACTTGAGAGCTGGGTAGGGTTTGCCTGCTGCAGTGAGCAGTGCTAAGAAAGAGAGAACGTGTGAGATGATGTGTGTGAGTGAGTTCTGCACTGGCCTTCCAGATACTGTATTTGCTTTTTGTTCTTGCTGTATTAAAACCTGCTTAACCCAAGTCTAATGACCGAATTCATTCTTCAAATTTATTTATTTTTTCCTACCTTTTTCCTTTCATTTGGTGTTGCTTCCTCTCTCCCTCTCTTCTTTCTTGACTCTGCCTGGGCAGGCCCCTGCTCCTCCCCGTCCTCCTCTTCCCAAAGAGGAAAGCTTTGCATGGCGTCCTCGCACTGACACTAAAGCGACCAACCTGTTGCCAGTGCCCATCATGGACTGCGTGTACCTGAATGCACCCAAGCCTTATACGCAACGTGCATCACCAAGTGCCAGTGCACGGTGTTATTTCTCATCACCTACCCCCTACGGGGCTGTCCCCAGTGGGAAGAAAGGCTTGCCAGCAGGGCACTCTCCCTCTTCAGGCCCCAAAGATGAGGTGCATGCTGGGCAGCCACTCTTGGGAGGTCGCTCCTCATCGGATGCATCATCAATACAACGTAACCCTGACAGGGCAGATCCCAGTAGTAAGGCTGGAATGAATTCCAGTCATGAGACGAAGGCAGATAAAAAGGTCACCAAACTATATGTAGCTTGTTTATCTAACAGCACTTGCTCAGCCGCGTCTGAAAATTCCACTGGCACTGCACATGACCCAGCAGCCAGCACCAGTTTGGGCGCTGAGCTCACTCAGGCACCAGCTACCAACATTGTTTCCTCTGTAACAGATACTGGAAAGTCTCTTCCTGCTCCTCCTCCTCCTCCTATTCCTCCCAGGCCGTACTTTTACATTGTCCTCAGTAAAGACGCAGTTAGTTATGATGCGGGCCAACCTTCCTGGACTCAGTCATCACCTCCGCAAGCTGTGAGGGACAGAGTGCTAGAGCCCCAGAGCACAGCTGCCACAGAGGACAGGATGAGAAAAGAGCCTTACCTTACTCAGCAGCGACAGCCACCGTACAAGGCAATGGGACGCAGCATGGTACATGTTTTCTCCATAACCTTGTTTTCTTTCAGCCGTGTGAACGGTTCTTTAATTCATTACAATGTTCCCTTAATGCTTTATTCCCATCCTACCTAATTTCTGAGCCCTCCTTGTGCCACCTGAGTCTTGTGGTCTTCTACTTGATAATACGTAACACCCTATGCGCGCCCCCCCAACATTGATCTGTGTGTTCGTGCGTGTGTGGTGTTTGTAGGGGGTTGGGTTGGGATGGCGAGGATCTTTCTATTTTAGGGAGGTGTAAACGAAGCAAACTCTGTAAGGTGATGGTTAGTGCTTCTCAAGTGATGGTGAATGCAGAGCTGTTCTGTGGTTTGGTTTAGCCTCACTGCACAGAACTGGGGAAGAGGGGTGGTGAGGGGAAGTAAGATTTTTGTGTGTTCATAGAGGCCAGGGCTGCAAGCCTGAAGAATTATGTCTCCCTAAGGAAAGAAAATCTGTTGGGCTTCATATCGTTTTGGGTGCATCCTTGCATGACACTATATGGCTGCGTTAGACTAAAGTACCAATCTCCCCCGTTGCATAACAACACCTTGTTTCCTACAGGATGCCACTGCCACCACCACAGCTCAGCCTGGGGTTATAGTAGTCCCCCTCCTTCAGGTTAATCCAGACAGACAGCAAGAAGGCAGCTCCAGCACTCCACCACCGCCTCTGGTTCCTTTCGGGCAAGGCTCCGTATTCCCTGAGACTGTTTCTCCTGGCTCACCCTTGACTTTTCCGACTCTAGATGATTTCATTCCCCCACATCTCCAGAGGGGTTCCCACCATAACCAAGCACCCTCTGCATCTGGCACATTACCCTCTGTTTACCCGAAACTGCCATTCTTCTCATCACCACCTTCACTTGTCCCTCCAGTCACGGGGGCTTTGCACAGGGGCTTGAAGCCTGAAATCACTGGAGTCATCTCACATACAGTAAGCTTGCCAAGTACCTTCCTCGCCCTTTTCCTAAATTTATATTCCCAGATTAAAATTACTTTCTCCTTGCAATACTAAACTTGAGAGAGGAGTGATGACTCACTCCCTGCCAGCAGCATGACAACTGAAACCTTGTTTATGTCCTGTGCTAGTGCATGCGTGTTGCCTGCCTTGTGCAGCTTTGAAATTTCTATTGACTTCTTGAAACAACATTTGACTGTCTGTCTTTGTGCCCATTCTGCTAGGGGATGCACACCTTAAGAGTCTTCACAGGATTTGCTCAGAATAATGAAATCTGTATAAACAGAATAGCTGCAACTAACTGATCTCTTCGGGCTCTTTTAATAGCATCCTTAATTGTGTTTGAATAACATTTAAAGCACCAACAGTAGACCAGTTAAAGGTTAGGGCTGGCTTTCTGTTCCACTTGGAGCCACAAGACCATATGGTCTCTACACAAATCCCTGCTGAAATCAGTGTAAGATTGCTGCCAGTATCCAATGACCTACAAGCAATAATATCAGTTACTGAGCTAAGAGTCTTCCAAGCATGTAGATGCTATGGGATAGATTAGGGGGAGAGTGTCTCTTCAATTTGGAATTGCTTGTCTTAGAAAATTTTGAAGAATTCAATCCGCAACAGTTTTAGCTTGGAATTTACTGTGTTCTTCTTGGATTAGGTTTTGTTTCTCTTTAAGCTCATCACCTGTTTTAAAAAGTCCTCAAGGACAAGGAGGAAAAGTAGCTCTCTGTTAAAGTTGCAGAGGAGGCAAAAAGTATCTGACCCTCCTCGTACTGGAAGTTTTACAACCACTATTTTTTTAATATGGTTGCTTGTAAGGACAAGTAATAAGTTCATCAGAAACCCCCTCCTCTCATGATAATGCTTTCTCTTCCCTCTGACTCTGCAGGGATCTAGCAAACAAGCATGTGGGGGGGAAAAAGAAAAAAACAACCAAGGATGATATTTTCTAAAGCTCTCGGCATTGGCCTTTCTGCTTCTGTTGAAATTGGTGGGTTTTTACTGCAGAGACCAATGAAAGTTTGGGGTATTTTTTTTCCTTTTTTTTTTTTTTTTTTTTTTTTTTTTTTTTTTTTAAATGGAGCCTATCTGCAAGCTCCAGAAACATTCAGCAGGCATCCAAATCATAGAGGAGGAGTAGTGGAAATTTTGTTGTACCTGATTTTCATGAGATGAGAGTTTTGAAACATTTTTGGGCATGCTCACTTCAGGCATGTAGTCACAGAGCTGTTTTCCACAATGATTTAAATGGTCTTTGTTCACCCACTTTGGTGACTTAGCTGGGGTTGCTGAGCTTATCCTGATCTGACATCCCTCTTCTTTGAGGAGTTCTTTATATTTTAGTTATCAAAGTGAAGCTCAAACCCAACTCTCTCATGCTTCTCCTTTTCCCAAATTGCATTATTTGGAATATTATCACAGATAGCAAAATGGGGCTGGGTCTCTCTCTTAGGGACATCTATTTCTGAAGACCATTGATTCTTTTCTGTCCTCATGAAATGTCCACAGCCTGATCAGATGCTGCTTGCAGCAAGATCACCTCCATCCAGCAGAACAGGATTGTTCTTTCCTATTTCCCCTCTAGGTTGGAGAGACTGTAGATGCTTGTTCTGGTTATGGCCAATTCTCACCATGATTTATCTCTGAGCTCTGGTGCTAGGCCTCACTCTGGCCCCTGTTCAGCCCACTGCCTGATGCTCTGTCCTTTCCCCTGACGCTGGTGGTTATGAAGGCCATGGAGTTGCACTTGGCCAGAAAAGCCAGGAGCAGGGATTCTTCTGGAGCCATATTCTGTGCATATTTAGGGGTTTTTTAATAGTGATGAAAATTCCCCTGAATGCTCAGCTCCATTTTACAGATCAGTGGCCTTCAGCATTTCAGTGTGACAGTGGAGTAGCAGGGGTGCAGAAATCTGGTACACTGTTCCATGCTCTCTTTATTTGGATGCTCATTCCCCATTAACGGTAATTGTGTGTCCAAATTCCTTAAGAAGCTTTAAAAAAAATCTCAGCCTAAACTGGTACACACAGTCTTAGTCATCGTCCCTTCTTTGTCTTTTCCCTTTACTACCAACAAAAGCCTGGTATCCCCAGACTGAGATTTTTCAAAGATGAACTAGTTTTTAAAGTGTCCCTACTGACGCAGCCTGTATTTCTACAGAACAGCCAGAGCTGTGGTGATACCAGAGGTGGGTTTGAAATAAGCAAACAATGGAGCTGGATGCTTTATGAGAGCAAGAGCAGCTTGCTATCTGTGCAGCAGCAAAGCCATGTTGAGTATCTTCCTTGCTAGAGTCCTACTTTTTACCCTCTATCAGTTTTGGTGTTTTTGTATTTCATTATTTTGACCAGGTAGGTGTCACACCATTTCCTCAGTGATAGTGCTAACCTTATTCCTCGGACCCAACCAGCTGCAGTAATGTTTCACTCCAGAATTGCATGAGTTTTGCATGTCTGACTTCTTGCTATGAAAGGAATACTTCTAAAACAAATGTTTGTGTATGTACATATCCGGGGAAAGATGTCTGTGTCTTCCCCCCAACCAGATTTGCTCATTTCTGGCACCCTTTCTTTGCTCCAGGGAGTCTGCTGGATGAATTTAGTGCCTCCTTTTGGGGTTGGAGTTGTGAAACCCAACACCAAATAATTATAGTACTGCCTTAGCAAACTAATTGCATTAACAACAAGCAGGGTACGTACAAGGAGCAGGGTAACATTCGTGCTTATGCCTTTTTTACTAAAATTTGCTGTGATTATGCTTCTCATTCAGCTTAAAATGTTGGTTGCTTCCCCCCCCCCCCAGATTTTCCCAGTGTAGCAGCCTTCTGTATGCTGCTAATAATGTGTTGCTCTCCTTTTCAGGACCCAGGTCCTGTGCTAAACGAAGTGCCCCAGCCTGGCACTGGCACTGACTATCCAACCTCCTTCACTTCAATCAACAAGTCTTCCTCTGCCTATCCCTCTACCACAATCGTCAATCCCACTATTGTCCTCTTGCAGCACAATCGAGGTAAGGAGACTTGCATATTTGTGGCTCAGTCTGAGCAACCTGTTGTGCTACAAGGAACTGGAGAATGTGTGTGCCGTGGACAATTAAGTCCAGACTACTAAGAGCTAACAAAGCTGCCTCCAGAAAGTTGTAGTGACTGGAGCGTACAACAGGCAAGTAAGAGGTTAGAGGCATGGGACAATGCCTACTTTTTCTAATTAAAACTTGTGGCTCAGAAGCCATTCTGAGGTTGGGGAAGAGGCTTATAACTGGGCTAGACATATGAATAAGCTATTGCAGGGTAACAGCTTATACCCCATCAGGTGTCCTGTCATGGTGGAAAAGGGGGTATGGTCGCATCTATCTGTCAGTAGAAGCAAGGTAGCTTGAGATAGGTTCTCCCTCACTGGAAAAGGGGATATGTTACTTCCCAGCTACTGCACTGTGAAAGCAGCCATATTTTCAGTTACTGTGAGAGAGATTTGACCTCTGAATTCTCAGCTGAATTTACCGAATGGTAAATAATCTGTTTGCCCATAAGTTTCAACTTGGCAATTTGTTCCTCTATCCATAGCTGGATCAACTCAGACTCATACTGCAGTAGTCCTTGAGGTCTGGGTTTGCATATGAATGAAACAACCTTGTTTGAGCACTCCCATGTTTACTAATCTAAGCCTTTCTCTGCCTCACAGCAGTTCCCTCTGAATGGATAGTGGCATCTCTTTACCGCTGGCATTAGAGGGAAACTTTGCTTCTCCTTTTTAGTTCTCCTGGTGGCTGGCGTTACCCCAGCCTCCCAGTTCATTGTGCATCACTAAAGACTGTAGCTTATAAAGGGCCACACAGATGCCGTCCAATTTGCCTTGGTTTCCAGTGGACTAAGGAAACTCCAGGACAGGCAGATTCTAATCTACAATGCTACGACTTGCCTTTTGCAAAGAAAAATAAATAAAATCAGAAAACAGGGGCAAGGCCTGCACTCCTTATATTGTAGTCACTCTAATTACAGGCGTGCATTGATGTGCTCCTTTGCAGCCCCTCATGTATTTTTTTTCGGTGCCTTTTTAAAACAGACTTCAGTCTTTGATCCTGAAGATAGTGTCCTCACCGTAGCCCAGATGATTATAGGGGTAACAAGTGGGTTATCTCTTCCTTTTTGCCAGCATCTGAAGCAACTTTGCTTCTGTGCTTCTGAATGAGGGTGTATGGATTCTTCAACTGCTTGAAGAGGAGAAAATATTATTTGAGGCATCCTTTTTTATCTCAAAGCTTTTTGTTGAGTTTCTTGAGGTGGGATACTCCTTTTGGTTGTTTTTGCATTAAATTTGGAGCATTTCAGTGTGTACCACACAAGGATATTTTCTATCCGTAGATTTTAAGAGACACAGATCTGTATAATATGACGATCCACACACACTGGCTCTGAGACAACTGATGTCAAATTGTTCTGTTTACTAATTACCTGCACAGTTAACAATTTGTCCTGCCGAATATGTCTTGTCTCTGACCATTAGCACTCGTGATACCGTTCCTGATAGACTGAAGAGCCTTCTCTCATCACATTTTTATTGACTGTGATATGCGGCCTGATAAGCAACTTGATCAAGTCTGTGAAGTATCTCATTCTAATGTGTGTTTTTCAGTCTTTATTAGTCAAACTTGTAATTTGCAAGAATCATATTGAACTGGTTTAACAAGGCATCTTAGTTATCAATCTGTATCGCATGTGTTGTACTATGTATTTATTAGTAAAATCCCATATAAGTCATTACAATATTTTTTCTGGCATTATTGTCAACTTGACAGACACATGTCCCAGCCATCACACTAATGCTTTTCGAAGGCTGTCACAACATTTGCTTTCTTCTTTGTCCTGTGGAGTTTCCTTTGTATTCCAAGACATACTGAGGATGAATGTTAATGGTCCAATGAGCTGCTCTCTCCATAACTGCTCTCTTAAGAGCAGAAAACTGCTGTAAAACTCTTCAGTACAGTTTATATGAATGTGCTAATTTTCAAGCATCTGACCTCAGTTGTTGTCATTCAGCATAGTCCTTAGTTACTGTTGAAGTAGAAAGTATTTCTCCATCAGGTGGCAGGATGTCAGACTTTTTTCTCTTTTTTTTTTTTTCTTCTTTCAAATGCAGAATGGAAATAGTAATTGGATGTGTCATCTTTTCTTCCCTCTTATTAACAGTTCCACTGTGCTTATTTGGTAAAAGAACAAGATTATTGCTAGGTTTCTGTTTATTCTTCACGTACCTCAAAACCTATTTTTGAGTCTCTGAGACATTCTGTTAATTCTTTTACTTCCATTGTCATTTTCTTTCACATCCCAGCATATGTTACCTACTCATAGGTATACATTTTCTTAGTTTTCCATCCTTTTATGTGTTGAGGGCTTCTTACAGTTCCTTATGCTTCCATTCCTATCTAGGTTTTATCCCAGCATAGCATTAAGATTTCTTTGTGCTAACTTAGTGTTTTTAAATGGTTCTCGGATCTTAGTTATCTATTATGTTTCTGTCTGGCTGACATGATTCATATTTGGTTTCATCTTTATGGACCTTATCTATTCAAAACTGGTTTGGTCTCATGGCATATAACAAATTGTTACTAGGTTATGATCCACCTTCCCCTGAATGGTTAATTATGTTTTGTGCTGAAATCAATTCCGTCATGTCAAGATGAGGTTTAATATAAATTCCTCTTGTGTGCTATGAAATACCCTCTGAATTAGAAATTTCCAGGTCATTTTAATGCTGGCAGTCTGAGATCGCCAGTAGTTTAGCTAGTCTTCCAGATGGATAATGTGGCTTGCTTTCTCCTCAGTGGATTATTGAGTGCTTTTTAAGAAGCTGGTTATCTTATTTTCTGGAGTGACTGTTGTAGCAGACATCACCTACTGTCCTATTTTATGCTTTATCTGCTAGTTCATTAATCTGTAAGCATGTAAGACCCTTTGATTTGGAGCTATCAGAGACTTAGAAAAAAGTAACAGCATTTGAAGCACAGGAACTACACTATATCCTTTTTTTGTCTGCTCGATCTTACTCAGTAAGTTGTGATGAGACATCTCAGAATTTTTTCTACTGGATTTCAGTAATACCAACTGAATAAGATTTATGCTTATAAACAAGCAATTTCAGATCCTCTTGTTCATTCCTAGCACCAAGGTAAGAATTTGTTCCCTTCGTATCTGTTGGTGTCTTGATTAATTTTCTTTTTGACACCTTTATTTTGCACTAAATGTGCATGTACTCGAATACTTGTTTCCTCTTCCCCTTCTGTTACTGGTTTCAAGTGCTAATCTCCTCCAGTGCTCCCCCCTTGGGGAACTTCGAAGGCATCTATAATCATTTCTTCACTGTTGCCAGCAGTTATATTGCTCTGCTTGACCCTTTCAGTGGGAAGCCTACAAGTTTTTGGCCTTTGCTTACAGTCCCAAAACACAAGATCAAGGGTGAAAGCCTCAGTTAGCTGGTATGTGCCTGGGGCTACAAGCTGGCTCTGGTCAGGTAGGAGAGTGAAATAGCAGACTCCTACTCCTGCTTCTATCCATCAGCAGCTCTCCTTCCTACTCAGAGACATAAGTGAAAAGGAAACCTCCTCTTCATGTAAAAAGTACTTTTTTTTTTTTTTTTTCATGAAAAGTCTATTCATCCATGATATTCTCTTCCCTGTGGAAGAAGAGATAGGAAAGAGCCTTCAAGCATCGACTCTCTAAACCACATGTTTTTGTCAGGAGACTGTAGTGACTGAACACAATTCTCCTTAGCGAAGGTGGTGGCTGAAGCTGAGATCATCCTCACTTGCATCTTTTCTCCTTCCTCATAATACAGCAGCCTACCCCGATGGCCTGCTTAGAAGAGTGAACCCTGCAGCAGGTGGTTCCCATCTACTTTTCAAGTTCAGATTGCTAACCCTTCCTTTTACCCATTGCACGTAGGGGTTTGGTTCATATGTTGGCAGCTCTCATGTGAGCATAATGCACACCAGCAGCTTGCCATCGGTGGTTAGCAGAGCAGAAGTGTTGGGGTTAAAGAACAAAGTTCATAGGTATTAGTGAGGGAGCTGCACTTAGTGAGGAGAAATATTGGTCTCCCTTGCTGAGATGATCCACTTAGTACAAATATCCAGTGAAGATGGGTTCTGCTAGCAAACAGTGTACACCTGGAGGGTTGTTAACTACTGCAGACTTGCTTGGCAAGTGTCCCACGCCACCCCAAAGCACAGTTATTTCCTGCGCAGGCATTGCATGGCATGGTTTATTATGAATATATAACAGGTGTGATTAATATATTAAAGTTTTGAAATCTTTGTATTAACAATATGAACTTTCAAGAGTGTTTGTATTTTGTATGTCAGTAAAATAGTTTATTCTTTTCAAATGGCTTCCATGCTTTAAATGAAAGGATTAATTGCTAGGGAGTAGAAAGAGCAGAGAACAGAGCACTAAGAATTCTTGGTTTATTCCCAGCCCTGACTTGGGCAAGTCATTTGGGCATCCCTTTAGAAAGCAGCTGTGAGCATCAACTTCAGGGTGGTCAAACATGCTGGAAGATACCACAAATGTCCTAGTCTGGGAACTCAGTATGAAAGACCCTAAACCAAGGGGACCATTCTGAGAATCAAAGCCTTAACCAAGCTGTGTCTGTGCGCAAATCACTGAATCTGTGGCTCGGTAGTATGTGATGAGACTCAGCAAGCACCAACAGCAACTCGATCCTTTCCTATATCCCTTCGAAATACTACGGCATTATTGTTTCAAAATGTACTTCATGCTAATGGTAACAGAGTTAGTTGTCAAGTTGTTTGACTCTGAGTCCTTATGTTTTTCGAATTGTCTCCTGTCCAACTTTTTTCATTCTCTGATATTAAGGAAAAAAAAAAGTGCTCTTTGCAAATGTATTGGTCGCTGCATCATGAGATTTATATTATTCCACGAGGCTGCTGTGTGGAGAAGGGACTGTGGGCTGTCACTTTGGCAGGGTGTTTGAAAACAGATTCTCTCCAGCAGCTGCTGCCATTCTGTCTACAGCGTATTTCTTGCCTGTCAGAAATGCAGCACCAGAGCACTTGCTGTTTATCTCACCCATTTGTTCTGTATTTCTTTTTGTTTTGTTTCTTCCTTTACCACAGAACAGCAAAAAAGGCTTAGTAGCCTGGCAGGTATGATGTGAGAGGTCTGCTACCCCCCAGCTGCTGCCTCTGCTGGAGCAAAGCTGCTGCTGTGTTAGCTTGTGGAGTACCTTTAGCAAACACACTTCCCAAGAACTGCAAAGGAATTAGTATAAATATTTGTCCTGGCTTAGCCCATGTCACTGAATGTTCGATTTCAGTCTTTTCTCCAAATGCTACCTGTGTAGCCACATGTTAATATACCAAAACCCTAAATTACTCGTCTGTTCCTCCTAAGTCATAAGATTTTCATACAGTTTGATTGTTCTAGCTGACTTTTGGGGCTGCCTTTTGAGTGTTTAGGTTTATACCCTTAGGGCACATTTTCAAGTTTCTCTACACAGCCATTGTTGTTAGTTTTGCTTGTGGTGAGGGGAGAGGAAGAGAAATAAAAATAAGTATTTACATGACTCCAAGGGCAGAAGTATTTGTGCCAGATGTCAAGAAATAGATGATAAAATTGTAGCGTGCAGGTATGCATGTGTGCTGTCACCCTCCTCTCCCTGGGCAGCTCTCTGCTCTTGCAGTGGGTGTGAGATTCTCTCCTTGAAAGAAGAGCAAGTTGTTTTCCTGCTCATCTTTCCCTCCCCACACCCCAAACAGAAGTAGCTCAGTCTGCAGTGGGCATTGTAGGAACGCTGCATTATGTACCACTTGCCCATATTATTATTCTTTGGTTATGGCCATGGCAGAGTAAATGAAGAGGTGGGAGAGAAGAGAGTCATAGACAGTGCCTAAGCACTTTAAATATCACAAATAGAAACACAGGGAAGCCAATACTGCATGCTCTTGTTCTGCTGCATGGGCCCTGGACTAGCGGAGCGTGTCCCATAAGGACAGTGTCTGCCCATGAGGCACCTGCTGACCTGGTCCGACTTCATCCACCAGGTTCCTTCGGCTGCAACACCAGCCTGTCCCTCCTCGCTGCTGCCACCCTGCTGAGGTGACAGGCTGCATAACAGCTTACACCGGTTTCTCTCAGTTCCTTCCCTTAGTGTAGGTGTTGTCTGATCGGACACCACTCAGCTGCGAGTTTAACACTTGCCTGCAAATCGGGACAGAGGTTTCCTGTTGGTTTTCCCTCTTGCAAGGTGTTTCCTTTCGTTATCAGGAACTTATTTGTTTTCTAAACTAGAGATAGCCACAGAGCAGTTTGTTACAGCCTGAATGATCCTCAGTCTGGGAGGGTGAAGCGTGTTGTGGCACAGCTGGGTCTGCACCTGCTCTCAGTGTACCAAAACAACCAGACAAAGCTGCTGGCTGCCACCTCTCCCTCTGCTTTTTATGTCCTGTTGGTCACAGCAGAAAAACTTTCTTGCTGTGCAACCCTATATATTGCTGCTGCTCTTGAAAAAGGATGGGTTAGGTGCCATGGAGTGTGCTGACTGGTGCAATCTAGTTATTTGGGTGTTTAGGCACCAAATTTGGCTCTCTGATTTTTTAAATACCTCAAAGCCTGATATATACCGCCATAAACTCTTTTGAAATCATTGGAGCTGCATGGCAAATAAGTCAGTGTGAAGTTTAGCTGTCATTCTCCAAGTTGTAGGGTATTGTAGGAAATCTGTGGTGAAAGATGTCTGCTTTAGTTCCTCCCTCTGCAAAGACACCTGTGCAGCAGGTGTCTGTGTTTGCAGTATCAGCTGAGCAGCCAAACTGGACCAGCAGCTAAGCTGGACCTCTTGGTTGAGTCCTATGGACCTAGGCAGGACTTACCTGGCAGGGTGCACAGGGAGGGAGGGCTTGCCCTAATACAACTCATGCTGTCAGACAGGCCTTTCCTGTCTCCAGGGCTGTCAGTCCAGCACCTTGAACCAGTTCTATGTGCACTCCAAAAAATATTTTTGAGAACTCCTTCAAAATACATTTAACTGGCTGGTAGATTTTCCCCCTAGCTATGCCACGCTAGATAGCTCCCAGCCTTCACGTTATGGTATTAAAGATGTGAATTCATGACTGGGACATGGCTGGCACAGGCCAGATGGTGGGGTTTATTTTTGCTAAATCATCAAAATAAAGATTTTCCTTAGATCGTGGCTGTGGCACTGGGAAATCAGATTGTGATACATTTACCCTGTTGTTTACATCTATATTAGGTATTTTGAATATTATCGTCATCATTTCAGCTGGAGTCTGCCTGGCAAACAGCCAACCACTTTTCCAGTGCAGGGAGCTAGGGAATCAAAGAGAAAAAATATATATTTGCCAGTCCTGTTAGAGAAGGACTTTGTGACCTTCTCTGGCATTGAATTCTTTAGTCTGCAGAAAATAATGACTTTTCTAGACCAGAAGCTCAAGACTTGTAACATCAGCAGTGCCAACGATAAGTAATGAAGGAAAGCTGTGACCTTTCCTAAAGTTTGCATCTTCTCCACATCCTCATCCACATCCAAAAACTCACTTTCTTTTGGTCTTCAAGGTCATGGAAGAATGGTCTACTTTCAGTTGCTCTTTCCATGCTCTGTTCCTAGAGGCTTAGTAGTTTAGTAGTGGAAATGGACCAAATACTTCCTACAAAATGGAGAGCCCTGTACACCAGGAACACGAAAGGACCAAAAGACAATGCACACATGTTCATAGGGAAAGGAAATAGGATGAAAATGCTAAACAAGGATTTAATAGATGCTTTGCCCCATTTTGGACATTTATAAACATTATTTCAATTTTTCTTAAAGAGGAGGAAGGCTTAAAGTTTGATGGTAATTTCAAACCAACCACTCAAACACAAATCCTTCACATACTGAGTTTCGCAGGACAGAATTGTGTTTGCTCAAGGTACCAACAGACCGATGCTTTGTTATGCATGAGCCTTTCCTCTTCTAACTGCCCCCTTCAGATTTCTGCACATTTAATGGCTTTGGGCAGTATGGTGATGTGCATGTGAATAAACATCTCTCTCTCTCTCTCTCTCTCTCTCTCTCTCTCTCTCTCTCTCTCTCTCTTCAATGCATGCAGTGATGTAAAAAAGATAGGACTTGGCAAAGTCTTGATGAGGCAGACTGTAAAATCACAGGTATTTCCTCTCCAGAAAATCCACACAAAAAAGTCCTCAGCAGAGCCTAAGGGTTGCTGTGCTGCAGCTCTCCAGAGCACAGTAGAGCTTCAGAGCAACCTGAGCTCCCTTGGTTCCTTGGCCAGTGGTGGTGGTGGTGCCTGCTGCTACATGTGGGCGTCAGGCAGGCAGCATCAAGGAATTCCAGGTGGAAGCAAGGCGATCTGGAACAATTAGTTGTCTCCCCCCATCATTGCAGACTCATGATCAAGAGGAATCATGCGTATGCTTAAAGAACAGTGGAATTTGTTGTTTACAAATTCTGGTTAGTGCACAAAGATGAATTGGAAGCATCATATGCTGACTGTAATGAATGGGATTGTCAGGCAGGTGAGTGCAAGCTGTTAAAAGTAGTGTTCCACTACCACATAGGATGCTCCATTAGATTGAAATCACCAGCAGAAAAAGATGTCTAGGAGACTGTATCACTGATGCTTTTTGATGAAGAATGAGATTGCAGAGTTGCTAATTAGTCAAAAAGACACAAAAAACCAACTGCCAAACAGTCCTTGAAACCAAAATTTTTCATTGTCTTATGTGAGAGCTGAGACTGTCATGAGATGTGTGAAGGTAGCTACCTGAGGGATGCTAGCCTGCTCTTGCTGGCATCAAACATTTCCTTGGTCGATTTCCTTCAGTCCAGATGCTAACCACAGCTAGCAGTGACACAGTCTGTCTCATCAACTACTTGCTAGAATTTTTGCCTTAAAAGAGTGGAATATGGTGATGTGGTGAAATGCTGGGATGAGGTAAGAATCCCCCATTGTCATTTCCAGATTCAGTGCCAGACAGACTAGTTTCTGATAAAGTTGATTCAGCACTCGTACGGGACAAGCCGGTTCAGGAGACAGTACCAAGTGAGAAGAAGGCAATGGAGAAGAGAAGCATTGTCAAGAGCCCTCAGCACATGGCTGATACTTCTGTCGATGATATTGGCATTCCACTGAGGGTAAGACAACACTGAGCATGTGGTCGATGCACAATATCTGGGCCAGGTTCTGCCTACCTGAGCACTCGGGGAATTCACTAAAGCTCCAGAGACTGCAGAGATTTAAGGGAAGATAGAATTCTAGTTCCAATGTATTTTATTATGAACACTTCCATTTGCTGTCAATGACCTGTTTCAGCTGCCTCAGGGGGGAAAAAATTAAAAATTAATATCTCTTTTCATAATATTTGAGAATATTGTTTTCTGCTCTTCTCTGTTATTCACAGCTAGCAGCTAAGGGAGAGTTTTGTCTCATTTTAGCCATCTTAAAGGCAGATATCTCTTTTATACAACATGTTTAAGTTCATTCAGTGTTCAGGGAAAATTATCATTAAAAGAATTATTAACCTATTGTTACAACTAGTGTCTGGAGTGACACTAAACGTTTCTAACTATTCATTGAATACTTAGGAAATTGGTACATATGACTAAAATAGGCAAGATGCCTACTTTTAGATGTCAAATCAGATTAATATGCAAAACCTTCCACACAATCTACAGTTCTACACAGGTTACAATCTAGCCCTGCAAATCTTATGCATTATTAGTAATTTGAGTGAAACCTGTAGCTTCATTACATATGAGATTATATATCTGAGTGAAATCACTTATATTTCAAAGTATTCATTTCATATAGCCTTCATATAGCAGAGTGTAAATGTTTTTCGTTGCTGAAAGATTTGTAAGAACTTTGAAAGGCTGGTAGAATTCATGGTTGTGATTATTTATGTGTATATTTATTTTTCCAATAGAACACAGACAGATCAAAGGACTGGTACAAGACGATGTTCAAACAGATCCACAAGCTAAATAGAGGTACTGTAACACAGATGGTTTTTATTTACTTTAAAAGACCACCTCAATAACATTTTGTTTCATTCATGTGAAGAATTATACTGGATGTTAAATGGAAGTGTTTTATGTTAACTAGTGTTTGTTCTGCACCACAGAACTCAACCAATGTATTTGAAATCTCTGAAGTCAAAGGTGAGAGAACAGTGAAGTCCAAAGAAAGGTCTGAGTTGTTCTGAAAGGTGAACTGCAGTGCCCTTATGAAATCAAGAGTACTATTTGAGATCAGAAAGCTGCTAATAATTCCATACTTAGAGAAAATAGATCCCTGAACTCCAGTTTTAGCAGCTAACCCCACCCCACACAGTTTTAAAGGACAGTAGGTTATCATTGAAACTGCTCTGTGTATAAGAGAAAACTTTTTACACTGTAAAGCTTTAGTACCTGCATAACAAAGCTTGATTTGAAGCTCACTGAAACCAATGAAAAGGTTTCCATTGATTTTTGGTGAGTTCAGAATCTGAACCCTGCTTTTTCAAAACCTTAAATTTTCTCCTTTCAAAACCTAAAATTGTGGTGAGCACTTGCAAACTTGGTAGTGGTGCACTTTCAAGGGATCCCCTACTTCGGGGCATGTCTGTGCCTGGCTGCTGATACATTCATGTTTTTTCTTCGTGTGAGAAATGGCTGCAGTAGCATTTGCAAACTGAACCCTCTGAACAGCCTGATGTGCAGGCAAATGCAATTCAGAACTGCGCTTATATAATAAAACATAGAGCATGCAAAACTGGAGCTGTATTTGCCGCTGCAGGTGCTTTCATGATGAGCTTTATGCATAGATAGATGCTGTGTTGTATTGGATGGAATGAGAAAGAGTTGAACTGTTTCCTAATCCCAGTGCTCCTAACAGAGGTTCTTCAGCTCAGCCAGAGCCTGTGCTTCAGAAGGAGGAGAATGAGTTCAGTCTCCTTGGCTTCCAGGATCTCTCGCAGGGCCCAGACATGCAAGGCAGTAATGAGCAGAGAGGCATCTAGGTTGTGTCATGCTAGAACATCAGCATGAGAGGGACTGTTCTGCGGTCAGCTTGTATGGATTCTTGTCTCTCCCTTCTTCCCCTTTAAATCTGTCCTCTCTGTTCTTTTTTGCAAATCGTGTTCCTCTCCTTAGACACTCCTGAAGAAAACCCTTATTGCCCTACCTACATATTTCCTGAACTTCCTGAAATCCAGCAAAAAACTGAAGGTACCAGAAGTTTAGTCAGAGTATCTGTTGTCTTGTGCTTTGAGTTAACTGTACTATAGCACCCTAATAGTAACTAGATTCAGGTTCTAGATTTCCGTTACCCATGTGTTACGCTGGCTGGAAATTCAGTTACACCCAGTATACCTTCTTGTGTGATGCATAAAATAACTAAATTTTTGCTAATCCATTAATCTTTTTTTAAAGTATGATGCCATTTACTCTATTATTATTAAAATATGCAATAAAATCATACGGTGATATGAAATTGGGGGATGAAGCAGTACCTCCACTTCACTGTGGATAGTCTCAAAATCCACTGCTTTTCTCTGCTGCAGAAGACAATCCTTATTCTCCTACATACCAGTTTCCTGCGTCTACTCCTAGTCCTATCTCTGAAGGTAATAATAAAGGACCATATATATTTTTCTGCACAAATGCTGCCTTATCCATTTATTTTCTTCCTGGAGTTTTTTCTAGTTGCTGAGCATTATGCTGCCTCATAATAATTTGCTGCACTCTAAGCGTTGCCTTGACTGTATGATGCCTTTTTGGCTTTGCAGTGCTCCTCTGGCTTTGTAACTAGTATTTGACTAATGCTACAGACTTGGGGTTTGCTTGGTTTTATGCGCTTATCAGTTATATTGAGCCATGTGCGTGCAGTGATTATTTAACATGCCTAGAATGCTGACTTACATGTAAAGATGTGGTTTAACTGAGATTTCTCCTCCCCGCCCCTTTCGGATCAATACATTTCTTTAATTATTTACTTCTGATTTTGAATATTAACACAGTATTAGGGCCAGACCCAAAATGCCACTGAAGCCTATTGGTAAAAAGACTGCTTGCTTCAGTGGGTTTTGGATCAGTCCCTCAATGTAGTCTTCTAAAATAAATATAACTTGGTAACATAGGTTCAGGGCTGGCCTTAGGTGCACTTGGCATATCTAGGCAAGGGCAGAGTTTGACAGTCTCATCAGCACATCTTACGACTTGAAATAATGCTGTCTTATCCTCTTCATGTGCTCAGCAGATTCCTTTAAACTTCATGTACAAACCAGAATCCTTTGCAGTCATGTCTCAGGGATGGTGAAATAGCATCTATTGCAGTGATAATTGTGTAACTGTGTGCATATGCATGAAAACATATATGAGAAACACTGCAATCCGCTGCACACATTGGACAGACAGACAGACATTTCCTGATTGGGAAATTGTTGTTGGTGACAGCCTTGTTGACTTGGTGCTTTGGTGTCACTTTAGATCCTGCAATTTAGGAACTTGCCTACTTAGCCTGTGCCTCAAGGCAACCCTGGTGAGACTGTTAATTAACCATTTCATTCAATGTTTATATTAGACATCTGGTGAGTACTGTGTAAGAAGAAAACATACAATATGCGTTCTAGCTGAGATGCTCAAAGACGACTAGGAGATGTAAGGTGCATTTCACTGTTAAAATGAATGTGGACTAGTGTCATACAGGTATCTAAGATACTTGCTCATTTCTTGGTGAAACCTATAGGTGAAGAGTCCTGTCGTGGAAATCATAATGCAGTGTAAATTATTTTCTATTGGCAGAATGGTATGTGGGTATGGATGAGAGAGAAACAAAGAGTCCCAGTAACTAATTGATAAAGAAGTTTTATGGAAACTCAATTTTCGTGTTTGTAATGAAGTTTGAAAATGCATTTTGCTCTTGTCTGAACTAACACAGTTTGCAAAACCAATGATGACAATATATTAAGAGTCTGGTTTCCTGTAAATGTCCCCTATGCACTTAGGAATGTGCGTTATGAAAGTAATTTGCTGGTTTAGATAGTTAAAGGTTTTTTTGGACGCAACACTTGCTGAAAATAAAATCTCAATATGTTGGGAAATGTTTCTCTAATATTTGCCTGGATTCTTTCCTTCATAAGGAATCTGGAACATCTGATGATGTAGGTGGGTTGGAGTGCACGTTTCATGTTTAGAAAACATTTCAAAGCTACATACTTGGTGGCAAAGTGTTTATACAGAGATGAATTGAAGCCTCAATTTCATACAATCAGTGTCAGAGCTTTTTGCTTTGGATTGATGCATAGGATCTCTTAGAAACATCAAGATTTGGGCTCCCCTCTAAAATACCTTTAGAGACTCTAGAAACATAGAGAATATGGCCAATCCATGAAAAAAAAACCAAACCCAAACTTGCAGATTCTCTAGGAACTACAGGGGAACAGCCTCTTCTCGCTAAAGGAATCAGATTTTCAAACTACAAACTGGTGATACCCTGCTCCATTAAGGAGGGTCCCACAGATAGAATGCAGCTCTGAGAGCCAAGAGATCTTGTTTTAATGCTCATTTCTGATTTACACTTTAATCTTTATGAAGTCATTCCAGATTTCTGTGTTTCAGTATTCCTTGCTGTGAAAAGGGAAGAAATGTAGACACTCTTTTTCATAAGAATAAGAGACAAAACATACCTGTTCTCCTTATTATTGTAGATATTAGAATATAGCAATTGGAAAATAGCACTTATCTGAAATGAATTTTTTATTGTATGGTTTTCCTATCTGAATGATGAGCTATAATGATTACTGATATTTCTCTTCAAGTAAGTACATCAGTTTTTTCATTGATCACCAGCACTAAATAAGACTATGAGAGGTGAATGGCTGTGAAGATAGTTTTAGACATTTGTTCATCTGTATTTGTAGGGACCGAGAGTTTTGTGATTTACGAAGTATTTTGTTATCTGAATAAACTCAACTTTTATATAGGAGTACCAGTCAATTTTGTCAACAATTCAGTGTAATAACATTAAATAAATATTTGTTTTCTGTCATTTAGGTTTAAAATATGGGAATTGGCCTGAAAATTAACCTTCACTATTTTTTAACCTGAAGGTTATGATAAGCACACCAGAGTCAATAACCATCTGTTTGGAACTTAAACCTTCTAATTCATTCACCAAGAGAACTCAGCAGAGAGGCTAAAAGTTAAGACTTCTTTGAGCCTTCCTGAAAGGCTTGCTTAAGGCTTGAGTGCAATTTCAGGTCAACTGTGTTAGCCAGACTGGTTTTTCCAGCAGATGAGATTGGCTGTAGCGGCTGATTGATGTCCTCCTTGAGACAAGATCTGGAAATTGTTTCAATTTGTTGATCGGCATTGCTAAATTCACGTAACAATTTTTTAGTATGTTCTTTTCTTATCTAGCTTATTCTAGCTTCATCTATTTTGTTTTTCTGTCTTTTTATCTCTGTCACTTTTAGTGGTTTCTTCACAGAGGTGTTAGTAATACCTTTGCTCACAGTTCTCTTTGCAGTCATTGCTTTGTACTTTCCTGCATTTTGCCTTGGAAGTCCTGTAGATGTCTCATATGCACATCCCTGCAAGTTTGAACCCTCATCAACAGAGAAAGGTGATGGGCCTGTGGGTCCAGTTTCCAGCTCTGATCCCAACTCCCCCTGCTACTACCTGCAATTCATTGAGGATTCATTCCAAAGCCTGTTGAAGATGGTGGAAAGATACCGCTAGGTTTTTGATCAAGTTAAAGTCTCTCTGGCCATCACCTGTAGAGTGGGGGGTGGTAATGTTGCCATCCTCCCACCTTCTTTTTGGGCACATCTGCCTTGTGCGCTACAGTACCATGTTATCTTTGAATAAGGCAGTATGTGGTTCCGCAGCCCAAGGCAGCAGTTGTGTCCTGGGAACGACATTGCTGTGTTGATGCAGCGTAGTGCTTTCACTGTCAAAGAGAGAAGGTTGTTCAGCTTAGGGGCCAGACCACACCACTCAGTTACACTGATGTCATTGCTAGCTCTTTTAGAGCTGCTTGAATATCTCTATTGTATTCTATAGATGTGTCGTTCCTATTTAAAAAGTAGGCTCTTCAGAACAAGGACAGTCCCTTGGTGCAAGTATACATGTGTGTCTCATGCCAGGAACGTTATCTGCACTTAAAAGATAATCTGAGTCAGTGAACATACTTCAACTCGGTGTGCAAGTTAATACAAGGAAGATGTCCCAGCGATTATCACGTGTGACTGGGAGCAGGACTCCTCAGCTCTATTACTGTGTCTAGCACCTAATGAGTTATTTTAGGCATATACTACAGCTTTTAGATCCTCTATTTATCTTTAAGCTTTTGATAAAGTGGATCTAATAACCCTTGCTGTAGAGGAGTTTTATGATTAAAAAGTGATTGTTTTCTAAAGTGTTTTGAGAGCCTGGAGAAGCGTATTAGTGTAAGTAGTACATTAATATTTATATCCAATCTAGGAATTATATTTAAATGCAATTTAAACCTCATTGGGATTTTCTTTTTTAGGATCCTCTCTCTGTAGTAAGTATTGGGCATATCACTCAAATTATGGCCAATGTATTAGTAGAAGAAATGAAAAGGATCTCTGGCACTGCTTCTCTGGGGCTTTTTCAGCTCACTTGCAAAATGCTTTTGTCTTTCAGATGAAGATTCTGATTCATACTCTCCTCGTTATTCTTATTCTGAGGACAGTAAGTAATTCACATTTCTTGCGTAATCTGTCAAACAGACAGGGCATGTAAAGCATGTATTTATTTGCCTCCTATCCCATTCACCAATATTCCTATATTTGACTTATCCTACAGGCAGAACCCAGCTTTCAGTTCCCCGCTCCAAGAGTGAGGCGGACAATATTGATTCAGAGAAGGTCGTTAAGAGGTCTGCCACTTTGCCACTGCCAAACCGTACTTCATCGCTGAAATCAAGCCCAGAAAGGTGACCTGAACTAAGATATATTTGGATCAGTACTGGAAGAATCTCTGAAAGCTGCAAATGGGAAGGGAACAAAGGTGGAAGTTTTAGGTCCAGGAGTCCAGTTAAACTTTTTGGGGGAAGTGGAGATGTAGTTTTGACTCTGACTCTTCTGCTAGGCAGCAGTGAACTCCTTCATTGTCACAGCGCGGTCCCCCATTTTGTCTGTCTTTTTTTACCAGGCATCCCACAGTCTGTTGCATAGTTTCCTGCCTGGGTGAGGAGTGTTTCCCTGGGTGTCATGCCTATACAGTGCCTACCACAGAGGCACAGTGGAAACTCTTGGCTCAGTGTGACACTGTAAAGACACCTCAGAATACAAGCAAGTAGCAATAATTGTGAAGAAGCAAAATTTGGATTTATGTTGAGGCTTGGTAAAAGTTTTGTTACGTTTTCCATCTCTGAGGAGTCCCACCCATATGAAATTTATTGGAAGTAGGTTCTAGTTAGCAGTGTCATTTCTGATCTTTCAGGATGACTTCCCTCCTGCTTTTTTGCTTTGTTTATTACCATTTATTTTAAACCTCTTTGTAACAGTAATGAATGCATTTAACAAATGAAGGGAAAGCAGAATGAGCAATTAATATTTTATGTCCTGCTGAATTCTCTCAGCTCGTGAACTCCTCCCTCCCTCACCCAACTTCCACATGCTCTTAATGTTTTTCACTTGCTGCCTCAAATGAGCAATGCCATAATTCGAGATTGCTAATTCAGTGAGCATCTCAGGCCACCGGATCAGGAGACAAAGTTTGCTGATAGAACGTGTCTTCCTTACGCAGGAGTTGAAGGCATGGTACATTGGCCCTCTGAGAAAACTCTTGCAAATGGAAGGATTACAATAATTAGTGCTTCCTGTTATCTAGTGACAGAAGAGTGTTTCATGAGGGAGAAGTTTCTCTGGGGTTGGAATCTTAAGCAATCAAGTTTATTCTAGACAGCAAAGATCAACCTTGTTGAAATTTGTACACTGTTTGTAGGCCAGTCATTTTGGCTGTCATCTTGCCTTACTTAAAAAAAACAAAACAAAACAAAACAACACTAAAAATTTAAATTGATTGTCTCTGCCCCTCTTAAGCCAGTGGAGAGAGTTTGGGCAACTCAGTGGGTTGTTCCTATCCTAAACCAGGTCAGTAAGGTAAGTGGGAGGAAACCTGGAGCAGCAGCTTTCGTTAGATGCCTCACTTTTGTTTGGTGAATGCTTGGTGAGATGAATCCACATACAACACTGCCCATCAAAGGGAACATATCAAGAGCAAGATCAGAATTAGTTTACCTGCTTAAATGGCCTGATTTCTGGGCTTTTTCAGGGGCATTGGTTATTCTGTATGAGGTGTTCGAATATATTACTTTTCAGAGGAGCTGGATGTTGTAGGATACGGACCCCGAGTGCTTTGTGACTACTATTGGCTGAACTGTGCCGGTGTGGACACTGCACAAAATCTTAGTGGTTTGGATAGTCAATGGGCTGTTCTTAGCCACCTTTAGATATACCAGTCAGGTAATTCGTTCATGTCTCTAGAAAAGACCCCCTCTTGGACCTCAGAGTGGCCCCAGAATCCAGAGCAGTAGTAGTCAGGTAATCAGTGATGTGGCTAAAATGAAGAAGTTTAGCAAAAGAGATGTAATCTGAGTTCTGCTCAAAGTTTGGACATGTTCGTATTTGTGAGCTTAGTTGAAGCCCATCACTAAACTATTTCCAATCAGATACGGAAGTCTGGAGGTTTATTGAAATTACTTGGAATTTCTTCTGCTCTGCTCCAATAGTTTCTTCCCTCTCTGCTCCAATAGTTTCAGCAGCTGAGCTGTATCAGACTCTGCCTGCTATAGATAAACAAATATATGCCCAGAGCCCTGTCTGAACTGTTCCTCTTGCAGCAGGCTCCTTTCCTAGATTAAAAAAAGTACCCTGATTAAACCACGATTAACAGGGAAAGGCGCCTGTCAAAAGGAAGTACTTGTCTCCACGGAAACCACAGTGTTCTGGGTTAATTGATCTTTCTTTCCTCAGGACTGACTGGGAGCCTCCAGACAAGAAGGTGGACACCAGAAAATACCGTGCAGAGCCCAGGAGCATTTATGACTATCAGCCAGGAAAGTCCTCAGTTCTGAACAATGAAAAGATGGTAATGTTTGTGTTAATCCTAGTTTGTGGCTTTATCCTATGATTGTAAAATAATCCCCAAGTGCTTGTCCAGTTCCATTTGGATAGGATTCCTTATGCTTATATTGCAGTGCTCGTGTGATGTATTTCCTGTATATTTTGTTTTGAAAACTGTTTTGCATAACTTCCTAACATTTTTGTTCTCTATAAAGCAAGATCCAGGGGGACTGAGAGGCTTCTTTCCTTTTGGACGTGTTGTTTTCTGTGTTAAGTATGGATCACTAACCCTAGTTTTTAATCCATGTTTGACACTGTGACCTGTTCAGCAGCTGTTTTGCCAGCTGTACTTTTTCTAGGGCACAGCATTAGTCGATGCAAGAGGGTTGAAGTCATTATGCAACAAAGCAGGCTGGTTCAGTTTCTATGTTCCTCTGATGCTTTAAACACCAAAGACTAATTTTTAGAGTGCCTGTAATGTGCCTCAGGGGATGCCTCTTAGGTGCATTAGGACATGACCATTCCCCTGGGCTGCTCTCTTCCTCAGCTGGATCTCACCACTTCTGTGGCAGAGGTGGCAGAACTGAATGGGAGCTGGCTCCCCAGCTGTTATGCCAGTGTTTAACCTGGAGCATTAAGTGAGCTGTTAACAATTTCAGCTTGAATTAGTAAGTAATACTGTGAATTGTGACAGCTAGGGGACATACAAAGGTCTCATTCTGCAGGCATGGCTGAGAAGTGATGCTAACCTGGTCATAAATCACCACAGCTCACTTAAGGTGTCCTTTAGTGGTACAAGTGTGACACTCTTAAGTGCTAGAAAATACTGAATGAGGTTACTAGTGAATAGCCAGTTTAGTACATAAAGATATAATTGTTCTATATAGGCATTAATTTGAAGGATTCAATTAGAAGCACTGACTGCATGTGAGATTCCAAATGTAAACTGGACTTTGTGCCTTAACAGCTCAGGCATTGATCCATGCATGGAGCAGGTAAAGGAATGCTCCTGAAAAACCTGCCAAGGATTTTACACAAGAGTGAACAGCAATTTAAATCAATAGAAATGTAAGAATCCAGTCTGATCTGGGACCTGATGTTTCTCCTTAGTATTTTGGTGGGTTTTATTTTTTCCTTCCAAGTGCAATCAAGGTGCATCACTTTTTGGAGATCCTGCAACCAACTTCTTTTCACACCCATGTCCCTTCATTGACTTCAACAAAGTTGCTCCTGATAGGAGCGTGATGCTAGTGCTTATTGAAGTGGGCGATGGATGACTCTCTCTTGATGCTACTGGGCGTTGGCTCAACCTATTAGAGAAGTGCCAGTGAGGAGTGGTTTGAACACAGTATGACATCTCCGTTCCTGCAGTCCATCCTGGAGCAAGATTTCTGCTGACTTAAGTGGCAATTTTGTCTCACGGTAAACAGCCAAGATTAAACTTTGCGGCAAAAGGCCTGCTTCATCTGTGTACTTAAGCCTTTGCAAAGGGTCTGTCATCACCAGTGGCACTGTTTACATGTTCAGACTTCATCAGGTACTTAATTGAGCTGTTGAATCGGAGTCTAAAAGCCACAAGCAGGACCATCATCAGCGTAATTGAGAAAAATTATACAGAGCTCATCAAAACCAAGAAGAATGAGATAGCTGTGTTCCTTCCAATGTTATTTTTTGAGCTTTAATTTCAAGCTATAGATCACAGAAGAAAGAAGGTCTTGAAATAGTGGCTTTGTGGTCTCCATCAGTCTCCTTAAATACAACAGTAATACAGTGGTTAGCGACTAGACCTTTCAAGGAGGCTGCAGGAGATTTGTGGACATCTCCTGGTAATCACACCCAGAGCTGTGACTATCAGAATCCCAATTCAAAACCATTTCAGAGCAATGAAGAGCCTCCCGTTGACGTCAGTGGGCTTTTTTTTAATGTAAAGGCAGTTACATAACAAGATGAGTACTTCTAGTTGGAGTGCAGTAACGACAAAAATGGAGGCATTGCTTCTATTTTGCCTTTAAGGAATAGCCAAATCTTCCTCCAGGCCATTGGAGATCAAACACGATGTAACCATTTATCTTTCAGATTGAAGCATTGCCCCTCTTTCAGCATCAATCATGCCTAATGGCTGTGGCAGAGTCTGGGACACCTAGCAAAGCCCAGCACTGTTGGGAACTCCCCCCTGCCTCAGTAACCCCCTCACAGGACGATTTGCATCAGGACACTTTGTGTTGGCCTTCTGTGAATGTGTGTGGCTCGTTGCTTGTTGTGATGGAGCACTTGAGATCACACTGGCATATCAGACATAATGTATTTCTGTTTTTAATGCACTGAGATCCATTATGTCTAAGATTAGGTACACTGAAATGTAAGAGTTAGCTAGATATCTTTTGGGGAGTGACACCTCATATCCCTCAGCAGTGGACTTTATTCTCTTATTTCACCAGTAGTGTTTTTAAACAGCTACAACTATTTCAACTTTTTTTGTTTCATTAAAACAGATTGTATGAACAAAAGGGAATTTCCTTTTCAACTGTACTGTTTTCTGTTCTGTCTGATTTTCCTTTGTTGTGGTTTTGTCTGATTCTCTAACATTTATTTGTGAAGAAATGAGTAATATTGTCTCTCTATCCATCCCTTCAGAGATCTTTCAGGGATGTGCTCTCTCTGACTTGTGTCTGCTTTGATTTAGAAAACCACCTTTCACTCTGTTTGCAGTGTATAGAACAGGGTTTCTCACATATTCATGTGCTGTTAAAGATGCAGTATTTGATTCAGGTCTCACTGAATCTCTCTTTTTTAACCAAATGAAGATTAAAAATCTTTTTTAAAGTACATGCAGCTTTGGACTCGATGGAAGTGTCTGACAGTAGGACTGAGGGACTGGTTGACTCCTAGCTCTTCCATTGAGTCTCCCTGTGACTCTGGGCAAGCTGCATAATCTCTCTCTGTGTGGGTCTCCTGATCTGTAAAATGCAATTCATTCATATTCATGTTGCTCACAATGATGCCATTAGGCTTAACTGATGTTTGCAAAGCAGTTCATGGCCTTTGTGAGAGAAGTGCTATAGAAATTCCAAAATATAAGGCTAAATATCTACATTTTAGAATGGAAACCATGGGATCTGCATCTCTAACAGTCCCTTTTCGTGTATTCTTTGCATAATGTTATCCTTCTCTTTCTTCCATTCCCCTATCACCAACTCCTTTAGACTCGGGAAATAAGCCCAGAAGAGATAGATTTAAAGAATGAACCTTGGTATAAATTCTTTTCGGAATTGGAGTTTGGGAAACCGGTAAGTTTGATAGTTGCGATGACCAATGAAGTCAACCTGCCCTTTTTTTTTTTTTTTTTTTTTTTAAATGATTGTCACATCTCTTTGCTAGGCCCTAAACCTGGAACAGCTGCCTTATTCATTTAAAAATGTGATTGTTCATAATATCATCCCGGTACTGATGTAAAGCAGCCGTTCTGTGACCACTTTAAGTATTTTGAAACCATTTACAAACACTCCCCACCTTCCAGCCATATGTATCAACAAGGCAATTTTTTTTTCACACATCATAGTTCAAGCTGCATTTTTGTTGTTAACATCAGAAGTAATGCCCTGTTCTCATTATTGAAAGTCCCTATTCAAAGCCTTTATTCTCCCTCTGCCTAACAAGATCCAGGATGGCTGATAGGTAGCTTTAAGTCAAGGAGAATCATTCCTTTATTCCTGGCCTTGGCTTGTAAACTGTAGGTCGGTAATTTCCAGCTATCCATAAACAGATCATGACCCTGTTTCCTGCTCATTTCCTTATACATGTAGCTGTCCACTGCCTAAATAGAGTGCATCAGTCTGTGTTGAATAGCCCTTGCCATTCCCTGAAACCAAAGAAGTCTGAGAACAGTGTGCTTTCTTTTCAAATGGAGCTGTGTTGCTATGTGTAGGGGGGAAAAAAAAAAAGCCTTGATTTCCCATTCTGGAAAAAGATGAAGGAAAGCTTAATTATTCCATAGGACAAAGGACATTTTGATGGAGGGAATACATCAGTGGTCATGGCTACTGGAAAAAATGTGACTTTAAAGCATTTTATGGCCTGGTTCTTACTGATAAAACACTGCTGACTTCATTATCGAATACTGTTTGATAAGCTACTCTTACTGCACCAGAGGGTCAGTATCAACCTCTTGCATCTATTCAGGTATAGTGGTTGTTTCTCCTTTCTCCTTGAGGTCAGTTGTCAAATGCCCATGCACACCATTTTTGAGTGCTGCTGAGATTTCCCTGCATGTACAACAAAACAGAAATACATCTTAAGGTTTAGTACTGGCTTCAAAAGCAACTGCACATAGACACCAGAGAGCAGGTTTTCTTTAAATCTAGTCTTTGTTCTCACAGAGGCAACAGAATTCCTCTGCACAGAATGTAGCTGCGTGAGGTTGGGTGCCCGGTCTGACCGTATCATAGAAATAGTGTAATTTTTGCTGAAAAACAAACATGTACAGTGGCTGGGTAGTCCATTCTGTCATAGAAAACTATGTTTTATAGCTATGGACCTTCCATCCTAAGCTAAAGAAGGAGCTTCAACAGTGTTTGAGATGAGACCCCCTAACTTTTAGGCAGTAGAAGTCAGATAAATCCCACCTCACTGAGGCTTTTAAGTGATGTCAGTCTAAGAAACCCTTCACAAGTTGTCATGGTTTAAGATTTCCACAAAGCAAGAAGAAACCTGCTTCTCTTTTCTACCGTGTAATTAATAGCCATATGCTCTTGGAATGAATGAAGGTTTGTCATCTCTATGATCCTTCGAGTTAGTGTAAGTTAATGGAAAAAAGTGTCAGAGAAAGGAGAACATTTATGCCCTTGGGCCTTTCTAGAAGTGAGGGTATATCTGTTCCTTAGAAGTGTGTGTTTGTGCTTTTAGTCATGCAGCCTTGGCCTTACTTAGAAGAGGGCATTTCAGGCTACAGCAGCAATCCATCTCTCGTTCAGCAGAGCATCTGTTCTGGTGACAAGTTCCCCACCTTGCTCAGGGCACTGTTGCTAAGGGCTGCTTTCGTACAGCTTGTGTTGAAATGATATCCCATGTCAACTTACTCTAGCTCCAAAGCCATGCAACTATGCTCCCTGATCAACTACGCCAACCCATGAATGTGATACTATGTACGTAGTGCTTTGGCATTACATCAGGCACTTGAGTTGAGGATGTCATTTCAGACTTTTACAGCTACCTGCTCTGGAACATGACAGAAATTCAGCAAAGCTCCCTGTGAGCTTCGTTACCTGAGCCAAAAGAGCATGGTTTATGTAGCTTTGCTTACTCAGGTCACAAGAGGACCAGATTTTTGTGACCAGCTAGTGGCTAAGCCCCATGCCTAATCAGAGCGTTTTAATGGACGTTTACCAGCACCTGGGATTTTCAAAGATTCTCTGTTTGTCCCAGCTTTTTTTTCCAATGCTGGAGATAATGTGTACTTATACAGGATAATTTCCACTGGCTTTCTGACTTTATTTGCAGCTATATGACATGGGCAGGAAAATCCTTGGTAAAAGGAAGCACAGGATTCTTGTTGAACCTGTGGGTGTTGCACTCCAAACACATCAATGACCAGGATGGGGCTTTCCCCATTGAGGAAAGAGCATGCACTTCCTAAGGCAGCTGAAGCGACACTTTGCTGGACCAGCATCCCAGATGCATTTCTAGGCCAGTCCGTGGACAGGCACGTGCCCTGCAGACAGGTAGACCAATCTCTGCAGCATGGATGTTTTTTCAGTGTGCTGCTGAGACTGAGTCCCCACGCAGTCTGTCCTTCCTTCCTCCTGACCTGTGGCTCCACAGCTCCATGGAGCCCATCCACAAAACTTGACATTCGGTCAGTCTAGAGCTCAGTTGTCTTCCATTGTGATTGTGGGCTCACACACATGGGCACTTTCTCCCAGCCCTTCCTGAGACAGCTCTAAGTAACCTCTTTGTTATAAATGGAGAAGCAGGGGGACTGGAAAAAGGGGTGCATGTCCTGCCTTCTCACCTCCTTGCCTCCAGTTCCTCCCTTCACATCTCAAAACTAACTCTTTGCAGCACCATCTACCTACCTGCAGCTGCTGATCTGATGGATAAGAAATAGGTATTTATGGTGTTTGCAATCCACATAGTGGCTGTCCAAATATAGAAGTGGGCTGGATTCAAACTACCGATCCAGGCAGTCTAGAAACCAGAAGGAATTTACACCAAGACCCAAGTGCTGTAGCTCAGTCTCGCCTTTGATAAACTGACACTAGGAGGTTCCCTGTCAGTGACTCAGAGACAATCTAGTCACAGAAGTCAGTATGGACATGTAGGATGATGCTAAGCTTGCCAACCAACAGAGGTTATTTTTGTTTGGAAACAGAGCAAATGTATTCTGATTTCACAAAGTAAGAATAAAGTCTCTTTGAGCATATCAGTGAGAGGTGCATATCTGGTGAAATGAGGATATTAGCGTGGCATTATTTGGATAGGAGTGTCAGGACAAACGTCTTTCAATAATCCTCCTGGATATTTACATGTGCATCCAAACAGGAAAATCCTATTTTGAAATTGGTGCCTTCACCTATAGGATGAATTTTAAATAACAAGGTCCCAAACTTCCATGTTTCCCACTCTCTCCACCAACCCCCCCCACAAACAAGCCCCCAAACCAGTGAAATAATAACAACTCTGCATTCTCATTGCCCCACAATGCCACCACTGGAAATTCAGCCATTTGTTCACATGGTATGTATTCATAGTCTGGCGGGGGTGGGAAAGATTCTCCCTTTTCTTTATCAAAGGCCCTTGTTTTACCCTTTCCTTTTGAAAAGAAGAATGAGCAAAACAAATGCTTTTTATGACTGTGTGGTTTTTTCCCCGTGTTGCTTTGTTTTTGTGTTAAGAATGCTTTAACCACCAGCTGTGGGCTCCCTCTAGAGAGTCCATAATCCCTTAGAGCACCTTGCAAAAATAGAAATTTCCTCAAACACTACTGAAAACGCCCCCTCCCAGACTGCATGTATGCTCCTTTTGCCTCTCATGATCTCTTGATATTTGTGCTATAGCAGATTTATCCCTCTTTCAATCTCTCTTTCTCTGTTGTGGTTTTTTTTTTTTAATTTCTTTTCAGTGTTGATGCAAATCCCCTATTGTATTCCCCCTCTGTTCTAATCCAGTTTCCATATTCTCTGTGATGTCTTTCCTTATCTTCATTTCCTCATTTCCTTCCTCTGCTTTCCATCAGCCTCCAAAAAAGATTTGGGATTATACTCCTGGAGATTGCTCTATCCTTACTAGAGAGGATAGAAAGGTAATTGTGTCTCACATACGTTGTACTACAGCATCTAGCGCGTATGTATGTGTGTACGTGGTTTTCTTTTTCATTTTTTTTTGGTAGCATTGCTTGGGTTTTGTGTGCTTGTGAGTGATTTTTTTAATTGGGTTTGAGCTCATTAGCCTAACAATTAAGTAGCTAGTAAATTGATTTAATAAGCAATTCTTAAAACATAATCAGCCATAATTTAGAGTGGTGGTTTTGCTATCTTGACTTGCAATGATAATTATACTAACAGCATATTGCATATTGTTACAGTATTTTTTTTTTTTTTTTTACAGGTGGGTTTTATAACTTTATGGTTTGTAGAATTAGATTCTAGCAGGCCTGTGCATCTCTTAATTTTGAATGTTAAATGCCTAAAACTATTTCCTCTGTAATGATTGAAACATGATTAATTACTAGTGAATTTCTGTGTATTGTCCATACCATCTTTGTCTTTTTTCAATTAAAAAGGCTCGCCTTTTTTTTTTTTTTCAAAATTAACATTCCTTTGGTTTCCCCTAACCCTAAGCATTATTTTCCCATTCTTCTTCTCCTTCTTTAACCAGACTGATCTAGAAAAAGACCTCTACCTCTACCAGACTGAGTTAGAGGCAGATTTAGAAAAAATGGAGAAGCTTTATAAAGCGCCACATAAAAAGCCACAGAAGGTATTTCCTATTCTTTTCATGCTGCCAATCCCTGTTTCCAAACTCTCTTGCTCTAATCTGTTCACTGCTGGATGATTATTAAATGAGGTTGGGATAAATAATGGTTCTGACCATTCTGACTGCATGGCTTGCTGTGTCGCTGTCAGAAATAATAGAACGTGATGCTGAGAATCCGGCTTGAAATCCATTTCAGATGCAGTGATTTCCTCTCTCCCCTGTTCCCTTTCAGCTGCCCCCCACCCCCACCCCCGTCCTCCTTTAGGGTTTTGAGTTCAGTGTCTGCAAAAAAACCCTCTCTATTTTTCACATGAATAGGCAGCAGCAATCAGCTTAAAATTCTTGGTTGGGTCACGTCATCATCTCGTGCCTTTCAAGCGTGTTGCCATCTACGTTCCCCTCATACAAGCCCTGCTCTCTGCTAGGAGCTCACGCCTACCCAAGATTTGGATATTCCCAAGAGATTTTACACAATTTTCCTCATGCTGCACCTTGCCATGGCATTCTAGGGCAGGTCAGCTGCTGCTGCTGTTTCGAGGGTCTGCAGGACTTGAACCATGAAATGATAGATTAATTTGGTAACACGCCATTTTTTCTATTTTTTTCTGTTGTTGATTTTTTTTTTTTGAAGCTGCGGCATTTCACCAGGACTTGAAAAGGCTGCTTTTTCAAACCCAAGATTTGCTTTTTCTTCCTACATGGGAATCCTCAGATAGATGAGGGGACGCCAAATAGAGCATTTCTTCTAGAATTGCCTTTAATTTTTTAAATAATGTGCCTAGGAAGTGTTAGGTGGATTTAAAGCAAACGGATAAGAACTGGCTTTTGCTATTGAACCTGTGCAGCTGGCATTGCTTCTCTTAAGTAAGGAAACGGAACTGAAATGTTGCTTTTCTTGTTAGTGCTTTGATATTTTTTGAACGCTGAGGAATGTATTGTGCTGCAGAAATGTAATATACCTTTAAAGCAAAGGCGGGCAGTGACCGGTTGGGGGAAAAGCTTGGGGAAATAATTATGAGCATGTGTCTCCTGGTCATGGCCCAGCTGGTTATCTCTTCTTGCTTTTGGCTTTATTCACAATGACTCATTTGCAGACAAAAGAATAGGCGCTGCAAAAAGGCATGGGCTGTGCTAAAAACCTGTCACTGCCCTGAAGGAAGTCAGGAAAATTGTCGCTTTTCTGCAAAGACATTGACAGCTTAAATTGCATTTAGACTTAAACCTCAATGTCTCCTAAAAGCTAATATTCAAGCAATAGATGTAAAATTACTTAAGCAAGCCTTTTTCTTTCTCCTCACATGTAAGTGTGTATCAATGACTCCTTTGTTTGGACTTTTGCAGAACACAGCAGGTGTTACTCCTCTGGAAACTTCCACAGACCATTCTTCCTAGTAAGTTTTCCAATTGCTTTTTGATGTCTCTTTTACCATTGGAGGGCATGTAGGACAGGGTTTAGGGCATTGGAAGTGGGTTGGCTTTATTTTTTGGTGATGGATATAGACAAATGCATACACCATGAGAATTATACACGTGCTTTAGATGAGTCCAGGTACAATATCTGCTATTTGATCTTGAATGAATTTTGAAGTGATTACATGAGTGATTGCATTGTCTAGGTAAGAATTGCAGATTGTGCTATGCAGTGACTTAAAAAAAAAGGAAGAACAGACCTTTAACTCCATCTTGATGAAGTTTGCAAATTGACCGTAACTTCATACAAGTAACTTTATTGTGTGGAATAAATGAAGTTTGTTTCTGTTACACATGTATGATAGATTGGCTTCCGTTAGATATTCCCAGTTATGAGCACCAGATCAAAAGGATGCTGTTGATGGAAGGCAATAATTTTCCAGCTTCCAGGAAGGGAACAGTGGTAGCAGTAACGATATTTCTCAAAGATCTTATGTGGCACTGCTTTCTCTGGAGGAATATGTGATAAACAGTGTACTCTGTCTAAATGAGTTGTACATGGAGCTGGTTTGTTTTAAAAGAGGAACACAAAAAAAAAAAACCAAAATCCAGAGCAAGATGGTGAGCTGTACTGAGTTACTTGAGCTGTGGAGCCAGCTCCTATTGCAAACCTGCTGCTCCTTGTAATTGGACTGAGTGCTTAATGTTGTCCACAGGGACAGTGATCCCCTCTGTGTGGATGGTTTGTTAGGAAAGGCATGTTCTTCTCCAGATGCCCGTTAATACCACATGTGTTCACCACCCCTCGGGGTCTGCCTTAGAGGTCTCCTGTACTTCTTTCAACTCAGTTCCCTTCTGCCTGTGTTCATTCTGCTGGGAAACTTGCACACTGCTGCGTTTTGTTGGTTGCTCCTGTGACTGTTTACTTTTGTTTTGGTAGGGAGAGAGCAATAAAATAAATGGAAATCTCAGAGATTAGTATAAAAGAATAGCTTATATTTGCCAAAGACTGGTAAGGTTTCTGCCCACAGCAGCACTGTCTGTGTCCTTTCTGACACCACCCAAAGCATGCAGGAGCGCCAGCATCTGAGCCAGTGGAGGGGAAGCAATCTGGGTAGGCTGGGAATGGGACAAAACAGTGAGGCCCAGTGGAGTCATACATTCTTCCCTGCCCTGCCTTTAGAGAGCAGGGAGAAAAGTTACCTGGAGTTTATTGTCTTTTTTGCAGTGTCGCTCCTCCCTCTGTTCACCTGATTCTGATCTTGCAGACTGCCTTGGCCCCCACAGTACTGCTTGCTGGCCCTAATGAGAGAGCAACTGGTAAAGAGACTCTGCCAAATGCCTCCTCTCTCACCCCGAGGTGTATTCCCAAAGGAGGATCATTTTAACCCTTTGTTTTTTAACAACTAGGCTAAAATGCCTTTACCTCCCAGGTGAGGAACTTCAAGGCAGTCATTATTCTCTGCAGCAACTGGCAGGGCTTCCTCAGGAACCTGACAAAGAGAGACACTGGGATAACCCCCAGAAGACACACAGCTCTGTAGCTGTGGTTCTGTTTGAACATTGCCTAGGTTGAAAAAGTGACCATGTTCCCTTTCTCTTTTGTGGTGCTTTTCATGAGCTTTTACTCCAGAAAGTAATTGATGGGACCACATATGACCTAGTTTTCCTTGTCCGGAAACTAAAATCATCTTTGTGATCCAGACGTTGTGTAATTCCACCTCCATAGCCAGTCCTCTGATGTGTTTGAAAGCTTTCTCTTTACCCCATAAGTACAGTGTCTATCCAAAATAAACAGATGCATGTACAAATTTATCCACAACAAGCAGGCGTAACCACAAGCATTTCCACACCCACATAAATTTGAATCAGTCCTGGACATCAGGATGTAAACCAGCTTTCAGAATGTTTCCATGAATTTGCAAATGCCCTATTTTTTTTTATTTTTTCAGACTTTCCAGGAATCATGCTTTGGCCCCAGAATAGCTTTGTGTGAGACTGCATCTTATTCTGAAGAGCCTGGTTGAGCACAAGAACTGATATCAGATGAGCTTAGCTTTTAGGAGAACATTGTCTGCCTGATTTGCTCAGCAAGTCTTTTGTACCTGGAAAGGCCTTTTATACCATGGCATTGGCGGTTATTTTTTTAGAGAGAAAACAGTGAAATCTAGAAATCAGATGTGGAGGCATACTCGTGCTTAGATTCATGACTGAAGAAAGGGATTTGTAATAAATGTCCAGTTTTTAAAGGCCTAAGAAATTCAAATTGTATGCATTTTAACATCATTTTGTTTATATATCTGCATGATAGACCTCAAGTCCAGGATTTTTTATACCCTGTAGCGGAAGCCTGAGGCAAAGCTGAGCAGAACTGTGCACACCTGGGAACATCTTTGGCATTTAAAACAGTAGTGTCTATAGCCCTGTACCATTACTTCTCTGCATGGTCCCTCACTGATGGGCTTGAGAAATTGCTCTGGGAGTCTTGAACTACAGTGTTAACTGGGAGGCTGAACTGGTTGAGATGAACTCCTGAGCAGCTGTGCTTTGTAACCAGAGGACAGACGTGGCTAGTGTTTAAGGAGAGATGACTGGGAGCTGGAAGATATTTGTGCTACTTCCAGTTAGCCACTGAATTTCTTTGTGTCTGCAAAGAAATCATGCATCTGCTCTGTGACTCTGTTGCCTCATCTGTAAAATAAAGGAGGAGTGCTTTCCTGCCACCTGTTTTCTAGGCGGCTGAGCTGGGAGAGTTCCCTCAGGTGGGGAATGCTATGGTAGTGCCAAACCTAGAACATTATCTCAATGTATTCATAACCTCTTCATTCACCACCCGTTCTTCATACACAGGCTATTCTGGGCTCACAAGTGTGGTTTTCTCTTACTTTGCATGAAGCTCTCAGCAAACAGAAGTGACCCACTGGTGTCTCTTCCCCTTTTTTGTGTTTTCCAGCTCCACGTATTCACCCAACTACCATGCAGTGAAGAGGGAGTCAGAACCAGCACTGGGGGACCCTGCTGGCTTGGAGAATGAAAGGCAGATTTACAAGAGTGTGCTGGAAGGTGGAGATATCCCCTTCCAGGGGCTGAGTGGTCTCAAGCGACCTTCTAGCTCTGCTTCCACAAAAGGTAGGTGGTCAGGGCACTAACCTCTTCTCCATTCTGCAGAGTGTCAAAAGCCAGGTGATATGGGGCAAACTGCCACAGGGTTTAGAGTCTTATTCAAGCCAGTTGAGGTTTCCTCTGTCCTTCCTCTTTGCCATCCCCAGTTTTCCCTCCTTTTTTTCTCTCAGCCCACACTGGCCAATGTTTTTCATGACCCCTTAATCTGATCCAGGTTCCTCTTGCCAATAGGGACCAGCTCCCTCCATCTAGCACCTCAGCCACACCCCACACCCTCATGTTCTTCCTCGAGGCTGCTCAGGCTGGCCTTGCTATCTATCCGCTCCCACTGCCTTGCCATGCTAGAGCCCTTCCTTGCCTTTTCTGCTCTTCCTGCTGTGGTATCTCAGCAGGCCACACCATCTCTGCTGGCCTGGCTACCCTGATGTAGCTGGCACCCCGTGCGCTCCACAGCCTCCTGCCTGTGAGGGGTGTGCAGAGAATGCACAGGACACTGTGAACCAGCAATGCCCTGTGGGCTCCGAGAAAGTGAGGCAGCAGAGATGGCTGCATCTCCTCCCCTTTCCTCCCCGCATCGTGGGCTCTCTAGAAGATTAGGGCAAGGAAGAGCCTGACTCCCATCAGGGAGTTGTACTGGGGAATGCATCTCTGAGCCAACTTCAACCTAAAAATGGCTTGAGATGGGGAGAGGACTGGGGAAGGAATGTGTTCGGTTTCTGAACTGCTCTCCCTAAAAATAGTACATCACACCAAAAAGGTCTCTCTCTGTCTCTGTCTTCCAGCTGTTTTCCAGCATTATGTCAGGCCTGTAGGGCAGGGAGTCAAACTGGATCTGGACAAAAAAATCTGTTCAAACAGTTATTGTTCCCCAAACTGCAATTGAACCCAAATGGTTATTTTGACATTTGAGTTTGAACTCAAATTGGAAACAGACCTAAAAACTACAGTCTAAGCTGAACCCAGACTGGATCTGACTTTAAAAAACAATAATGTCCTGATCTGACTCCTTGATTTTTAAAGCAAACATGGCCAACCACATTGTCTGAAGGACACTCAGCTTATTCCTGGTATGGGGAATCTCTAAGCAGGCAGCTCTTGGGCAAGGCCAGCAGATGTGGCCTGCTTGTGCTACCACAGTCAGCCACAGATTGTCTTCTCCCTCCCAGGAATAAACTGTTTGGCAAGCAGTGTGGTGAGATGATAGCAGGTGTGATTACAGGCTTGGTATTAAGCCATATTTGCAATGTTAGTGCCTCTGCATTCTTGCTGACACCCTGATGCTGCCCAGAGTTCAGCTACCCTTTTCCATAGTGCTGCAGCTTCCCTGGAAGCTGATGATGCTTAGCACTTTTTAGGAGGGTACCTTCAAAGTGCTCTAGATCTGCTTCTGGCCAAGCCTCTCATTTTAGAGATATTAGCAACACTTCACCTGCTCCTGTAAGCGCGGCTTGTTGTGCAGTTTCTTCCTGCTTTTCCTTTTTTGGAACTTTGTTTCTTTAAAGTGCATTTTATGAAATCCAAGCATGTTCCTTCTCCTTTCTCAATAGCTTTCTAGCACTTAAGCTAACAGGTTGTATTTATTTTATTCTGCATGCTTACCAGTGGATCGTAAAGGTGGGAATGCTCATATGACTGCACCCTCTTCAGTTAATAGCCGAAACTTTAACGCTAGTCATACCGGTATGTTAGGTCACGCATGTAAACATAAGAAGCCCTTATCAGCTGCAAAAGCCTGCATTACTGAAATCCTCCCTTCTAAATTCAAACCCAAACTAGCAGCTCCAGCTGCTCTTGTGCAGGACAAGAAGGGTATCTTGCTGTCTCATGAGAAAGCTCAAAGCTGCGAAAACCTTCGTAGCTCCATTGCCTTGTTCGATAATAAAAAAGCTTTCATGGTAGACATAGGGGAAAGCATAGAAAACATGTTGATGAAGTCGAAGCAGGAGTATGCCATCAAATCCGGCAGTACCATGAGCCTGCAGGAGTATGGCACCAACTCTAGGAAAGGCTACCTGTTCCCTACCTCCAGGAAGAGTGGGATGGAGTTTACAGTGCTGTATAAAGACATGCATCAGATCAACCGGTCCAGGATCCATTTGGGCACAGTCTCCTCCTGCAGCGTCAGGGATATTGCATCTCAGTTTGAGAATGAAGCAACGGACAGGATGGAGCACAACCTTAGTCGAGAGGATTCAGAGCAGATCCCCAAACACACCGTTTCCTCCCGTATCAGTGCCTTTGAGCAGCTGATCCAGAGATCCCGATCAATGCCCTCGCTTGACTTTTCCACTGGACAAACCAAATTCACTGCTTCTCTGCAGTCTAAAACTTGTCTGAGTTCTGCCTACTCTGCAGAGTTTCTTCTGGATTTGCCAAAAGCACACCAAGAAGAAAAGGATGCTGCCAGCTTGGCAGATAAATCCTCCCACTCCTGCAGTAATGTGGAGGACACGGCTTCGGATGTCAGTGATGCCATCCCTATGGACACGCTTTCAGCTTGCACGGATGAGATAGATCTCCTCTCAAATGCATCCAATGACAGCGGCAGCAGCAGCAGCAACCTCAATGGGCCTCAGAAGCATAAAATCAACAGATGCAAAGGCGCGTGCCCAGCTTCCTACACCAGGTTCACTACCATCCGAAGGCATGAGCAGCAGCAGGCCTCCAGGAACCCTGATTCCAAAGGGGACATCTGTGGGGACAGACACATGCTCCCCAGAAACGTCTACCTAATGAGCCCGCTTCCCTTCCGATTGAAAAAGCCCTTCCAACACAAATCCTGCAGGACTCCACCCCCTGACTGCCCAGGAAGCCTGGCAGTGCCCAGCCCTGAGAACCCAGATGACCCCATACAGCTCCAGGGGAGCATAGGAGACAAGAGTCACCACTCCCAGCACCAACTGTGCTCCAGAAGCAGGCCTCTAGCCCCCAGGCGCCTGTCTTCCTTTGACATTGTGGAGAGGCTTAGCTACTTCCCCACCATGGGATCTAGCCGAGATAGCTTCATGGGCCGGGCTGGCACTCCTGACTCCTTAAACAATGGGAACCCTGTTCCATATGCTCTCTGTCACAGCCTGGACACAAACAACAACCCGCAAAGTGAACTTGGGACGTACCTAGGAGGTGGCTTTTTGTGTTCTTTACTAGTGTCCCTTCATCTGTCTTCTTGCTTTCCTTTCTCCTCCGCTTTTCTTCCACAACCCTTGCATTTTTACTCCCTGCCTTTGCATCCCCTGACTCTCTCTTTTTTTTTTTTTCCCCCTAGTGTGTCTAACGTCCTTTGCGTGTCTTGCTGAGCATTTTTGTTCAGGACTTGTTAACAGCTGCACTTCTGAGAAACGATTTCCACTGCCTTTCTAATCACATCGGGTTCAGTTTGTCTCTCAAGCAACTCCAGGGATGCAAGAATCTCAACATGAGATATATCTAGTCCTGTATCATTTGCACACATGGGAATATAAAACAAACCCAGATGATTTGCTTTAAGGAGCAGTTTCTCAAGGTCTAGTTGTGTGTGCGTGCGTGTGTGTGTGTATTAAACTTTTCTCAACAGTAAAATGCCAAATCATACTTTGATGGCAGTGAATCTTTTCTTCACAAAGTCCTTCTATGTCTTTACTCTTTCCTGTACCGTTATTTTCTCCTTGTTTTGGGATCTTTGTTCACAAGTACAGCCCAAAAGGGAAAAAAAATTAAATGGATAAATTATCAACATCTAATTGGCAATGTGGTCAATGGCAATTGAGAATCCTTACTGTCATAATGGAAACAAATTTTTTAAAAATATCTATTTTTTTCCTTTCTGGTTATGCTAGATAAGCCCATCTGTATTTTAACTTCCTTATGTTGTTTCGAAGTAGATTCAGAATCACCAAGGCATTTTGCACCAGTTGATTACATGGAAACTCCAGAAGAAATTATCCGCAGACGGCATGACGATAAAGAGGTAATGCCCTCCTTTATGGCCCAGTAACAGTTTGCAGCCCCACATACAAGAAATATAGCATTCAGCCATACATAAGGACAGCTTGTATGTCCATGGCTATGTATATTGGAAGTTAGAGGAACAAACTGGAACTAGTATGTTTTAATTTTAATACTACCTCTGCCACTGATTTAACATATAATGTGTAGTCCAGTTTAGCTTTTGTTTAAAATGAACCTGATAGTTCTTATCAATTGCATAAAATGATACATGGGGGCTTTAAAGAATGTAAAAAGGTTGGAGATGTATGTGAGAGTGGTACAACACCCCAGTACTCGCAGATAAAGATGAAATGGTTATTCTGTAAGTGAGTTAAGGTTTTATTGTTCTCCAAGCAAGCCACTTGAGTCGGTATTAATCAAACTGGTGAGAAACAGTGTTTTTCTTGTGGGGGTCCTCAGGTTTTGAACAGCAAACGTAAGATATTTTAAGCTATCAGAAAGTGTGAAGTTTTCCCCCCAGTGCAAACTAGAATTCTTTATGGTGTGTCAAGTTGTTGATGACAGAATGTACCAGTCCTTTTTGAAATGGCTGGGCAACACTGGGACAAGCTGAAATAGTAGGAGAGCCACATAGACTTTTCAGCACTGACTGTATTCAAGCTGAGTTAAAAAAAGAAGTTAGATTTTTAGTGTTAACTTTCTGAGTTACAATAATGTTTATGTGTGCTTTGAAATATGGTGAAACCTGCTCTTAATTCCTATGTGAAAAATATATTTTTGCAGTCTTCTCCTGTGAAACAGTTAATAATCCCCCCACTTCCAAAATCCAGCACGAAAACTCGTGTAAGAGCAAAACTCTGAATTCACTAAGACCTGGTGGATTCAAATGAGTTAGCACAGAGCTGAACTCTTCAGCCTACAGTCAGCCCCAAAAGGTCGAAGAATCTTTCTGCCCAGGTACTCAAGAATGCACATTTCCATTACTGTGCCAGAGGCTTCAGAAGTCCAAAATAATTCTTTGGGCTTTATTTACTTTATTTTACGAAGTGTATTACATGAGCCCAAAGGAAGTATGGGAGAACCTGATACCTGAAGGTGGTTAAGTGCTCTCCCAAGCTCCTTGCAAAGCTCGGGATTTTGGTGCCTCGGAACTGCCTGTGGGGCTGATGTAGGTCTCTTGGAAGTCAATGAGAGAAACTCAGTGTTGGTGAAAGGGGGTTTGAATCAGCCCTCTGCATTATCAGCAGTCTTCTTAGAAGCTCCCAGGACCTGCCCAAAACTTAGAAAAACTCATTGACTTCCATCAACTTTGGATAGATCCTCTGTATGAGCTGGATTTCAGTTATACCATAGTGGTGATGTACTTTCTGTGCTTGCAAAACAAAAGGGTATTGTGTAGTTATTAGAATCAGTATTTTATTTTGAACTGTAAAATCCCAGCTATTTGCTGGGACCTCAGAAATTTTATTTAAGTCACATTTATGGCAGCTTTTGAATGCCTTTAACTAGATGATTTACTGCCCATTTTATGCAATTTTATGGCAGAAACTTTTAGAGGACCAGAGACGGCTTAAACGTGAGCAAGAAGAAGCTGATATTGCAGCTAGAAGGCACACAGGGGTCATTCCAACGCACCATCAGTTTATCACTAATGAGCGATTTGGGGACCTCCTAAATGTAGACGATACAGCAAAGAGGAAATCTGGGTCAGAGGTCTGTTTTAGTTACCTCAGTCTGCTGCTTGACCCAAAGCAATATTTGCCTCTCACAATGTTGTGCTTTAGGCCGACATTAGCTCTTCAGAGAATGTCGTTTGTTATTTTTTTCCACCTTCCCCTTTCCCATTCTGGCTTCATTTAGATCTGCTTTGACTCTTGTGCCTGGTAAATTAATTGGTATCTCTATCAAGCTGCATATGTTAAAGCATGCCTGCTGAGAATTGCTGGTGCACACCTGTGATGCATGCCTTTAAATAGCAGCTACTTTTAGTGAATCAAAGGCATTCTATATCTTTTGCATCATATTGCTACATTGTCTTCTTGTCTGTGCCTTATGCTTAGAAACTTCATGTCTTGTTGATCCTGGCCATGTGACTGTCTCATAGTTTTTTTTAGAAATGGATTGTTTCTTCTCCTCTTGAAAGATGCTTAATGTCCTTTAGAAACAATTGGAAAAAGTCTCAGCATGTTTCACTGCCTACAACGTGGTCGGTCTTTCTGAAAGAGACAAAGGAGGAGGTAGACAGTTTTCCCATGAGCCCAGGGCACTTTTCCCAAGGGCTGGATGCTAGTCCAGGTGTCCTGGCCAAATGCCTTTTCCTGCCTTAGGGATTGCTGCCAGGGCTCTGGACAGCAGCTCTGTTTCCCCAGAGGTGCTGCACTGCTGCGGTGCATGAAGCGGTAACCACGTGGATGGAGTACCCTTGTCTGCCCTTTATATGTAGTTTCAAATGGTCTGGTGCCACATGAATATGACTGCTTCTTATTTTATGCTCTGTTACTGAAATGACTTTAAAATTGTCTGAATATTTTGTGGCCATTAGAAAACCAGCCAAGTAAATCAAGCTTTAAAGCCTAGGCCTGCTGTCAACGTCCTCTTTGGCTTTATAGCCACTGAAGACATTTTTTTAGACACATGCTTAATTTATTCATATTTCCTCCTCACCTTTGTCTCTTTCCTACCAGTTTATACGGAGTACATGGGTCCCATTGCAGGATTCAGCAGGGTCAGGTAATAATCAATAAGACCCACATCACATAAAATCCTACTGTTTTTTTCCCAGCTATTAAATTTTGCTTTTCTGTTCACGTGTCAAGGGAAATTTGGTCCTAGAGCCCCAGTAACTGTAGTTACTGGAGCAGCTTTCATTCACCAATGTTTGCCACATTTAAAAGTTTACTGCTGTTAAATCAATTTTCTGTAGAGCTCTTAATTACTGTTATACTAGAAGTTGGCACTTTTTGCCCTGGTGGGAGAGACCCATCCAGCATATTTGGACTGAAGTACCAGCTGCACACAAGCTTGTAGCAGAATACCTGCATTCAATTTCTTCCCCAGACTAATGTTAGCTATAGAAGAGTTTGGATGCTTTTCCTCAGAAGAGGGTTGAAAACCTAATTATTATTTTAATGTGCTGATTTTTTTTGATCTCTAGATGAGACCTGCTAGAGCCAAGTTTGACTTTAAAGCACAGACGCTAAAGTGAGTACAGCTTGTTACTACTGCCTTGAGTGTTCTTCCTCTGCTTTTTCCCCTAGGATGCAGCATTTATGAAATGTCGTGCAATTGGATTCATGTTTTGTGAGTGTTTTTCCAGGAGCTCAAAGCAAAGGTGTCCATAGTAAGGCAGGGAAAAGTAATATGAATCTTGCAAGTCGTAGCCTCTAAAGGACTTTTAGGAAAATGTATTCTTTCTCAGTGCATCTGTATCCCATGTGATTCTTAGGGCAAACCTGCATTCTTTAGTCTAACAAGCGAGTGCTCTGCTCTGAGGGTGGGTGGAGCGCTCTGGCTGATGTTCCTCCTCGCATCTTGTAAGCAGGACGGCTGTGTGAGACCTTTCGGCAGCAGCTCTGTCACTGCCTTTGTGCTGGAGAAGGATGTGATTCCCCTGCCTAACACCCCTGGTTGTGCTCCAATTTCGGAGCTGGAAGAACTGTGTTGGTCAGTAGCTTACTGTGTAAATCTGCCATACAGATGGTCAGAACATAGATATACAGAACAGCAGCATCCTTTTCACTATGCTAAGCATAACCCAAAGTCTGCAAGAGACTTAAATAGATGCCTAGCTTTAAGCATGTAGGTGGGCCCTTGACTCAAGATTTTCCTGATTTGGGACTTACAAGGGTACAGAGTGGTCACTGCTCCCCTGGCATCTGTGGATACACCAGTGGATGTTTCTGGTGGCATTGTTGTACCTCTGAGCCCTGTTGCGGTCGCTCAGGTGAATCACACAGCACTACTTGTTCTTTTTGGGGAACACTGCTGTGAAGAGGCCTGGAAGGCCTTTCCCTCTGCCTGAGCCTGGGGAAGCTCTCATTTTAACATTGCTGAGGAGGGAAGAAAGAAGAAACAAATTCAGTGAAGGACCTGCTTTTTTTTTTTTTTCCAGGTGCTAATATCTTGGGAATATTTTGTTATATGTTCTATAGGTGATGATTTGTAATGATTTACACAGCATCTCCCCAGCACCTGTAATAAAACTGAGGCAGATGTAAGGTGTAACTGTTGTGTCCCTTGAGCAGAACATAACAGGGTGCCAGACAAAAGTAAAGGAGAGCTTGTGAAAATCATGTTAGGAAAGGCTGGGTTGGTTGTTGTCCTGTGGGGACGCAAGTAGTGGGTTTATGAGCCTAATACAAGCTGCCCACAGTGGGAGTTCCCCGAGCTGCAGACATTCATAATTTTAGCACTGAAGACAGTAGATTGAAGTCCCAGTTGTTAGCCCAGGTGAGGTCAGCGGTTGCACAATCACAGGCTGACCAGAAGTGTAATTGTTGCAGAATCAATATTGGCATGTGAAGGGGTTCATCTAATCAGCAAACTAGCTTCCATTAAAATCACGTGTCTCTTTGGAAGGCACTTGTGACATGACCTGTTTCAAAACAGGCATTGAGCATTGCTCACCATATCCAACGTGGAAAGCAGCCAGTGGCATCTTTTGCTTGAGCTTGACCCCATTGCTGCTGGAGGTTGTGTGGTTAGTAGGGCCCTCATAGGCCAGCTTTTTTGACAGGATGCCCAAAGAGCAAGAGAGTCCCTGCACACCACGATATGAACAGGATAATTCTCAACATGTAGCTGTCACTTTGAGTGGAGCGTGATTTGTATCAACAGGGCTGATGCAGACCTCGGTACCTGCTGGACAGAAAAGGAACACATCTGTTCTCCAGTGAAGTTCTGATGGAGTGCTTGTGTTTCTAACAGGGAACTTCCTCTGCAAAAAGGAGATATTGTTTACATTTACAAGCAGATTGACCAGAACTGGTATGAAGGTGAACACCACGGCAGAGTTGGCATCTTCCCACGATCATACATAGAGGTAGCTGATTTCCTTGCAGGTGTTCTCTTTGCCTACTGCCTTTCTACCAGTGACCAGTTTATGGGCTTTTTGTATGTAACTCATTTGATTCTGTTTGTTGATTCTAGCTCCTCCCACCAGCTGAGAAAGCTCAGCCCAAAAAGCCATCACCATTGCAAGTATTGGAATATGGAGATGCTATTGCTAAGTTCAACTTCAATGGGGATACCCAAGTGGAAATGTCCTTCAGAAAGGTAGGACTTCTGTTCTGTTGATGAATTGAATCCACACAAATGCTGAAGTTTTTTGACACTAGTAACTTGCAGTTTCCCAATGAAAGCCCCAATAAGATGAACTCCCTATTCAGGAAGGATTCCTTCTCGTCACCCATGTTTTTACTCCATAATCATTTAGTGCATTGCAGTGAGAGTGTTGCAGGCAGGCTGAACGAAGAAGTGCCAATTGCTTCTTTAGTGCTAGCTGAGAAGATACTTTGAGCACAAGTGCTTGGAAGCCTGGCTCTGCAAGGCAAATTAGATATTTGGTGACATGTCTCCAGTCTGATCCTCTCCAGTGGAGATGCACACAGTCACATGAGAATGGTGATATAGAAAAGAAGGAAACCAGGTACACCTTCCTCCGTACTACAAGCCAAATCATTGAGCACAGGCAAGCGAGATTCTGCGGTATTGAAGTGACTGGCTAGACCTGACTGCAGAGTGAAGGGATAGGAGTGGGTTGTGTAATGGCTGTTCAGAGCAAAGTCAGCTGTATTTAGATTAAGTAGCAGCATTTCTCCATCTCAAACAGCTTTCTGTTTTGATGCTCAGATTAGATCTTGTCTGTCTTGTCTTTTAATTATACATGAAGGTGGGGCTTGCAGTTTATATTAAGGATCTGGAAGTCACTTCATTTGTCAGCAAAACAGGAGAGAGCATAGAGACACCTAGTTTAAACTGCAGACCTGTGCATACTCCCTATACACCTCATACCCCTGAGAGTCTTGTGGTCAGCCTGAAACTGCTGGTTTCCCTTTTTTTAACTGGCTTTAGCAAGTTTATCAAGGGTCTTGAAAATGTGAGTGTAACTGAGGCTGCAGACAGCCCAAGTCAGCACCAAAAGATCTGCATTTTCTCCTTCTCTGAACTGAAAAATATCATTCACACCCAGAGGTTAGGGTTAGAACCACATAACTGCGAAATGGGAGACTGAGAGCCACCAATTGTTTTACGTCGGCTGCAACAAGATTAAATAAGTAATCTGCTTTGGAACGATGAACCATGTTAAAGTCAGGACTGCATTACTATTCCTTCCCATAGGGTGAAAGGATCACGTTGATTCGACGAGTGGATGAGAATTGGTACGAAGGAAAAATCTCTGGCACCAATCGCCAAGGCATCTTCCCTGTCACTTACGTGGAGGTGCTCAAACGGCCAGTGGTCAAGAATGCCATCGACTATCCTGACCCACCAATGTCCCTCTCCCCTAACCGCAGCATGACAGCTTCACCACAGGTATTTGGACTAGATGCAGCCAGTTACAGCACCTTGCAGACCAGAGGGATGTTGCCATTGCTGTGCAAGAAGCAATAGCTGAAAAAAGCTGTAGCTAAGACTAGTGTTTTGCACAGTAAAAGCCATGTGCTCCCTGTAGTATGCTGCAACTGCAGAAAAAGGTGATGTTTCGTTTACCAGGAAGGTTAATGAATGGGTCATTAGGGGATTTGGAGACTCAGCTTTTCATCTCTCATCTGTAGCTTGAATTCAGGCCAGGTTGAAAGGGCCACAGTTCACAGCTGTCTGAATAAATTTCACTGCCAGAGATGGAATGAATTGGTGATCCAGCTCCTCCTGAGTGTGTGTTTACACTTTACAGACCTCCACTGTGAGGAATGAATTTTTCATTATGACTATTAAAAGGGCTTCATAGACTGTTACAGTCTGTAGGAGTCAATATGTTGATCCCAGTCAGCTTGAATCAAGCTGTATACTTACTCCTGAACTTACGACCACGGTTTTGGGAGACAGGGTCAGGAGAGCGGCCTGTATTATTTGGAATTGGTACTAAATGAATTCAGGTTTTGAGAGCAGGCCAGTCTGGGATCCTCCATGAATATTAGATTCACTATAAACCATACTGCAGTTCAAACCAGAAGTCAAAATGGCAGTAGGTAATTGTATGGGTATCCCAGAATGTTTGCCATGGAAAACATATCAGGGAGGCAGAGAGTCTCTAAATCCCTTTGTTTTGCTCTCATCCTGCAAATACTCATGCTTTTGAAGGTCAGCATATGTTTCTGGGTCACAGCCATGAGGTTCTGGTGCACCCCCCTCTGACACACGGGACCAAAGCAAGGTCATTCTGAGGTCAAGACTGCAAGGAACAAAAGTGGAGAACCAGGATTGGGAGGAAGGGACATACAGTACAGGACGGATGGGACAGGCTGCCATGGCTCATGCCTGGTGTCTGTCTGGGTCTTCCCTAAAAGGAGTGTTTTTATTCTTAGCCGCTGTGTAAAGAGGAAAGACTCGTTGCTTGTTTGGGGTTCCCTGTCAAAGTGGACCTCAGCTGAGCTTTTCTGTTTCAGCTTGGCACTCTCTCCATAGCTGTGACCTGTCTGCCACCAGCTCTCTGCAAGCTTCTGCCTTTGATGGAAGGGATTGTATCCACCCTTTTTTGGTTTCCTTTGCTATTCTTTTGATTCCTGCCCTGGCAAATCAATTCTCTTCCTTACTTTTTTGCCTAACTTGGCAGAGGACTGAGAAATGTTCTGATCAGTGCTAGTGTAGCTGATCTCACTGTATGTCGCTGGTGGTAATAGCTAAGGGCAGAACTCAGTCATGTGTTCTGCCTCTATAGACACAGGACCTACTTTAATCACCTAAAGACCAAATAGCCACAGCTGGCTTTTTTGATCCCTTTCTCCTCCACAGCTTCAGCAATGCAGGTTTCTTGAGGAGCAGGCATTGCTCATGCTAGAGTTGGATAAAGTCAAAATTCATTGCAGCAGTGAATTCTGACTGGGTCCACAGTGTGAGTTGCTGGGGCCTCAGCTATTACTGCCAGGCCAGTCAAATGCTGCACACTGCCATCATGGATGGTGGCTTCAACTGCTCCCTGAGGGACTTAGGGCATATGGTATGAAGTCTAAGGTCTTCCACAAGACATTTTGTGTCTGGGATCCTAGAAAAGGCTGGAGAAGGGTATTAGCAGCACAGATACAGACTGGGCTCTGTGGTTGGAGTAGCTGTGGACAGCGCGTTCTCCAACACAGTGCACCTGTCTATGGAAAACTTATGCACTATGCTTGGTGACAGATCTGCTCCTCTTCACACTCACTCTCTCTCCTTTTACTTTTGCTCGGTCTTTTTGTATTTTCCTTTATTATTTTTTTGTTCATTTCTTTCTTTTTCTCTCCTGCTTTTGTCTCCTTCAAGTCTCCCAGCTCTGAGCTGCTCCACACACCAACTCCTCCGCCTTTGCCTTTTGCGCGCCGCGCCTTATCTCCAGAGGTGCAGGCGGTCACATCTGAGTGGATTGCTCTGACCGTGGGAGTGTCTCCTAGCACCACTCCTGCCATAACTCCTCCATTGCCTCCTCCGCCTGAAGCCTCCCTCTCTCACACTGACTATCTCTCGGCTTCTGCTGCAGCCAGCCCTTCCCCCATGGTCAGCCTCCACCATTCTCATCTCTCTGGCTCCTCGACTCCCAGGTCCACTAAATCCCCATGGCCCTCTTACTCATCCAGACCTCAGTCCTCTGCTCACAGTTCCTGTCAGGCCACTCTGCAAAGCGAAGAAAAGTTTGTTGGCTCCCCTTCTCCCAGCGTGAGCTACTCTAACTCCCCTCGCTGGGCAGTGGAGAGCCCCGAAAGCGTCCTCGCAGAGCAGCGTGACACCACTGGCAGCCAAGCCTGGCTCCAAAAGACTAGAGAGGGCAGCAGCAACCCCGAGCAGGGTGCTTATGCTGTTCCCAAGATCTCTGTCGAGCGTTGCCTGAAACCATCCCAACTAGACATGCGTGTGAGCCCAGAAAAGAGACCTGTGGGTTCCTCTGAGGACAACCAGTTGTGTCAGGAGCTAATGGCTATTGTGCAGGGAGGTAAAACAGAGAAAAGAGGCATGAGGAAAGGTGATCTGGGAAAGTTTCAAAGCGGGGAAAAGAAGGTACTTCTCCTGCATGTGTGTGTGCTGCTCTGAACCCCTGATTTTAACTGGTGTGTTGAGGTTTGTGCTGCTCTGCCGGCCAGGCAGAGCCAGTGGCTGCCACGCGTCGTTTTGGTCTTAGGATCAGACCTTCCAGGGATCACCAGTGGCATTCACTGGATAGCAGATCAAAAGTTTTAGAAGAGGGCTCAGCAGCAGTGTAGTGAAAATTATTTTAGAATAGATAATAACACAGGACTGACTCAATTGGTCACGTCTAATGAGGTGATAGTCCCAGATAGCGGCTATTATCAGATGTGTCAGATGAAAGTATCACACAGGCCTCATGCCCATATATCTCACTGTGTAGAATACAGGCAATTCCTTGCTATTCAGAGATTTTCCAGTGTGCAATGGATCATCTTTGGTAGAATTTATTTGTTCCTCCTAAAGCTAAGGACTGAAAAGCCTTGTAAATGTCAGCCTGGCTCCTAGAATCACAAAAGCTGTCCCCTGTTGATCCTGGAGCCTGTGGTTTAGTGAACCTTAGTCTGGGATGTGCATGACTAAGGGAGGCCTAATTGTTATTTATGCACTAAGTAGAATTTATTACCTTTGCGTTTCCAAAAAGATGTGAAAGGGTCTAGCCACAAATGAGAATTAGACCTAGTGATATTTTTCCCCCAAGAGTTTTTACTTATAAGTAGCTGTATGTTACGAGGAGAAGGAACATGGAGGAACCTTCCAGTAGATTCTACAACATGTCTTCTGCCCCCAGTCTTTGTATAGGAGATCTGCCTTACTTTGCAGCTCTCCGTTGACTTGGGGTCCATTATGGGCTACAGCTAGCCAAAATACATTACAGCACCCCCATGCTACCTTGTATAAGAGTGGAAGTTCGGAGAACTCAAAATCATAGAATTATAAATACTGTCTTGGATGCACTGCAATAGCCTCCATGACATACCCTATATAGCCAACGTTAAATAATGAGGGGTTTCTAGAACTAGGGTTTCTAAGATGACACATTTCACACTGGTAAATCTTATGACAAATTGTTTGATTTCTGCTTGAATCATAACCAGAAGTATTATTGAAAGCTGTATAAAGACTGTGCTGTTTACCATCTGGATATATTTTTAGTAGCATTTTTTACAGGCATAAGCTGCATGTTTAAAACAGAATGAGGTGGTCAGCTCAGACAAACCAACTGGAAACTGCACTTGCCCTTGCATGGAGTTATGTTTGCTGTGTGTGCATCAAATTTACTGGATAGTAGATGCTCTTATCACTAGCAGTGATTGTGATAAGAGAGTGTGTGCCAAGCTGACCAACTTTTCTTTTCTTCAAAAGACTGCAGACTCAAAAGCATTCTCTTCATCTGCTCCTCTCTCTTCCTCTGCCCTCTCTTCCTCTACTGTCACAACACAGCCACCTCCCAGACTTACACGCAGAGTCAATAAGCCACAGGTAATCATCTTTCCCGATTACTGTTCCATTACTTACAGTTGATTCCATGCCATGCCATTGTTTTATCATATGCTTGTTTAGCCATTCATTGATTCCACAGGTGAGATATTTCTCCTGTCATTTAATTCAGAATTTTTATTAAAAAAAAAAAAAAAATCATTTAAAAATTACTTCCAGGCTGTGCAGAAGGGCAGGTATGGGCAAAATCTTCAGCTGGTGCAAATCCACATAGCTCAAGTCTGGGTTTCTGCCAGTTTGTACCAGCTGAGGGTCTGATTTTCTGTTCCTCCAAAGGATTAACCCAGGGCTTACTTAGTTCTGACGTTGAGTTCTTACAGCTTGATTGCATTATAAGGCAGTATTGGTGGTCTTGTTAGCGGGAATGATGTAGTGTGAGGTACTTTGGTTCAGGTTTTGTTTAACCACCTGAGATCAGGATTGAGGGTTTGAGTGTCTCAGAGCTGGAGGGGTAAGGCATACACAACTTGATATCCACAATGTCAGGCACCTGTTCCAGCCTTCTCAGGTAGGATTCAGAGGTTCTCAGCTCTATCGCTGAGAGCTACAAACGTCTTCAAAGAGGAATGTGGTAGGGTCTGTGCAGCATAACCAACTCAGCCTCAGCGCTATGTGACTGGGATGTCCAGGGTCTGGGAACGAGCAGTGCTCGCAGTTCCTGGTGTCTTGTCAGTCCTTTCAGGCAGCTTCCACAAGATGGCAATATTTGAAACAGAAAGCTCACAATTAGCAAAAACTGGACTGAGCTTGTAGTGATCGGTACTGGGGAAGCAATCTTTGGCTTGATCAGTGGACCAGGCAGGCTGCTCATGCAGGATGAGTGTGGGAAGTAGTTGCCAATGTTACTTATTTTCTTGATCAGTTTATGAGAGTGAGATACAGCTTTAACCCTGAAATTTTCCTCTTATCTTTACTCACCTCATTTCCCTCCGATCGTGAGCTTGCACAACTTTTTAATGAACAACCACCTCCTGCTTCCCTTTCAGTTTCAATATCTGAGTCCAATAGGATACATATTCTGCTTCATGTTAAAAATCCACAAAAGTTTTCTGTGTTGGCCTTTCTCCTGACCTCTGATCTGCTTGGTCCTGCTGGTGCTTGCACTGGATGTATGCGATTCAAAAGAGCAGGAGCACAGAGCCACATTTAGGGAAAGATGTTTCTCCCGAGTGCCGACTAGCACGCAGTTCTATTTTGGGTGTTGCACCTGGTTGTAATAGGACCCTGTGGCCTTTCTTTGGAGTCGAAGTCAAGCCAAAATTTGTATTTTATATGCCTTGACAATCAGAGCATTGTCAGTGTCAAGTTAAAGCTGTATGTGACATTATCGGTAGTCTTGGCCTCCTTTCCAGCTCTGAGTCTACAGTTGTTTAGGGAGCAGGAGCGGTATTTATATGTGCAAATGGCTTCTCATTATCTGTGTGACCCATACAGAGGCTGATGGCTTCAGCAGAACTGCAGGTAATACCCTGGAGGCCTTTTCAAAAAATCTGTCACCTTTTCATTGATTTTAATCAAATGAGAAAAGCACTTAGTAGACATGGAAATGAGACATTACATTTGGGTTTTGTTTCCATTACTGTCCATCCCTGGTGTCTGAGGTATTTTACCATTTTGAATTTTAGTTTTCTTTCTCATTATAGAGAACCTCCCCAGTTATGAAATTCTGAACCAGGGCTTTTTGCAGGTTTAAGACCCCTTTGGTACAGGACTGGTGTAAGGACTGCGTTCTTGCCTGTTCTGTTGAGTAATAATATAAAGTGCAATGGCTCTTTTAGCTATTCTGAAGTTGTTCCCTTTTGTTTAGTTTCACAGTCTAAACTAAAAAGAAAAAAGAACAACCCCACAGCATGTGAAAGATATTTCAAGTATAACTTAGAGATAATTTGTTTCAGTATTCCAGTAAAACATGATATTAAGCAGTAATGTAACCTATCTAATTTATTTCAGGGGACCCTCAGAAATTTTCTTGTTTAATTCCTGTTTTACTCTGAGGTCCTCTTAGTGTGACAGTCGGCAGTGGTGCTAGCGAGTGCGTGAGAAGTGCAGCAGCTTTGGCCCTGGGGCCCGACTGCAGCCAGCCGTGGGGTGGGGAAGGCAGGAGTGGCTGGGCGAAGGTCCCTGCATCGCCCAGCAGTGTGAGGGATGTCAGTGGGGGGCTGTCTGCTCCTTTCCGCTTGTACAAAACCACTCAGGCAGAGTGGTGAGTAATTTCACCTGCTTTGTGCTGGTAGAGAGGAGAGCGTATGAGGAGGATGCTCAGACCCCATGTTCCCCAGCACAGACCAGCTATGCTTACTTAGCATGGTCATTACCTAGCACCATCTCCAAGGTAAGCTTTTATCCCCCCCCAGTGGCTTTCTGCTGCTCCGCAGGTCCAGCGCAGTGGTGTTTCTGCCCAGCACATTTATTGTCCAAGCCAGGGCTGCACAGCCTGCAGCAGGTGTTGGTACCTGCTCCCCGTGGGAGATGCATTTTTCTGCTGTAGACACAGCCTTCAGCTTCTGTTCTAGGGGCCAGGGAGTCTCTCCATTGACTTTGACAGCCTTTAGGTCAGGCTGCTCCGCACTGCAGCCTTTTCAGGGTCCTTTGTGAGAGCTCTTTGGCCAGCTTTCCCCTCGCTTTCACCAGAGCTGGGGCTTGGTGTGTGCAGAGGTTTTCCTTTTGGCTGGGTTGGGGAGTCCTCCCTGCTCATGGTTCTCCATTAACGTGTGGGAGCATCACTGCTGATGTGTGCCCTTCTCTGAGGGGATACCAATTTGTCTGTCTTGGCTGTCTTGTCTGTCTGTTAGTCTGTTCTGCTTAGCTTTCTCTTTGCTTATGTAGTCCTTTAACTCCCACCAGAAAGGTATGGAAGAAGACGCACAAACAAGAGCTGCAATGACATGCTGATGACACTTGACATTGCTAGGAGCAGGGAGAGCCCTATTGAGTAGCCCCAGCATCTTTCTCAGGGCTTTTCTAGGCTCTTAACATAGAACCTTTTTCTGATATTCTTGCAAACCTCTGGTGCTCTTTAGATCCATCCTCAAACTCCGTATGAGGTGGAAACAGTGGCCAGCTGTGCTTCAGACTGACAGTACTGCATATTTTTATAGTCTGTAGACATGGAGACATAGACACTTAAGCACCTGCTTAAGTTTATTCACTTAACTTTATTCACTACTAAGTTTATTAACTTAACTTTATTCACTACAAAGGACGTAGTGTGACTGAGGGGGTAGGATTTGAGTTGTCCTCATGGATTGTGAATACTTGGTCACTTTTAATCTCCAGCAGCAGAAGGGCTGGCTCAGTGTTTTGGGGGAACCTCTGTGTTTTACACTTTGGAGCTGTGCCCCACACTCGCTGATTCCTCAGCCACCTCTGGCACCTGGAGCCACTGCTGTAGGTAGTACATAGGCTTCCTGAACCCGTGTTTGAAGAGCATTTGGACCTATAACACCTTTTTTTTTTTTCTTTATTCTCTTCTCTCCCTGCAAGAATAATGTAAGGGGTTTTTTGTTGTTGTTGTTTTTTGTGTTTCTTTTTTTTTTAAAAAAAAAGCTATCTAGGCCATGCTATCACGGTCACTTGTCTGAAGCAGTGGGGTGGTACATTTACAGCCTAAAATTATAGGATCTGACCTGGTCAGGTTTTCATCCTGTTTGGCTAACGCTACATAGCTGCTGACTTTGGGGTGTTTCATCACCTCACTGTAGGACTCTGCTGTAGCCCTGGGAGTTAGTGCAGAGACCCCCACTGCTTTGGTAGGAGCTGCCTGGATCTCTGGAGCAGAGGCCAGAGAGGATCCACTTAGTAGTGCGTCTTGTCAGGAGCTGGGGGCTGCTAGGAGGGCAGGGGACTGCTTGGCCTCTGCCCCTGCCCAGCTGCCTCATGGAAGTCCCCGTGAGGATCCTGCCAGGAAAGGGAACGTGGCCAAGTTTCTGATGCTGGTAGACTGCACCTCCTGGTATTACACATACAAGCCTGCACCACGGAGCATTCAGAGGTAGTGCCAATTTTTTAGCTTTCAAATGACTAATTTAATTCATAGTTATTAATGCTTTTTGGAAGAAAACCTGGGCAGGGAGGTCATAAGTAATCAATGAGAAATGGACCATGTGGTCTTAGGAGCTCATGGAGCAATTCCAGCACTCAATTTATTAGTGTGGAGCAGAGAAACACTTTCGTGAATTAAAAAAAAAAAAAAAATCATTCTTGCAGCTGCCTCTCACCTCAGCCTGGAAATTGGTTTTCCCAGCTAGTTGACCACCTGAGTTAGCTCTGATCTCATCAGATTTCATGCACTATATCCAGTTGGCCTATACAATATTAAATGTCTAATTTGCCTTTTAGGGCTGATGATAGGCAGGAATGATTTCTAGAAAGCCTGTGACAATTTCAGGCTCCACAGTAAATGCTGTGAATGTGAATTCCACTGCAATTAGCCCATCCAACTTACATTTAATTTTCTCTCTATGGAAATATATATGGTAACAGAGCACTGTTTCTTACGGCAGCAATCCCAGATTCCAGCCCCAGACAGTACAGCTGACTACAAAGGAGTTGCTGTGGGGTTGGGTTGGCCTAGAGTGGGTCACAGTCCTCGAGAGAAGAGATGATTTGCTTTGATACAATGATGGCCACAGCTCCAGAGGTCCAACAGATAGTTCAGAGGAGCTTTGAGAACAGGAATTACACAGGGATGAGCTCATCACCCTGCACTGCTCCAAACTCTTTGAGCGTGCTTGGGCTGAAGGTGTCACAAACCTCTTTATCCTCTGCTTCTGCTCTGTCTCGAGATGCTGTGAGAAAGCAAGCCTTTTACTGAAGGGCATTGTTGAAATGAATAAAGAGGAGGAGGGAAAGCATAAAAATTGAGGCCTTTGGAATTTGGGTTAAAAATTGTGTTGAATGATCACAGAAGGTGGCAATGCTCCATATCTTATCCAATCCACTTTGCCAAGTAGTCCTGCAGGTAGTACAAATAACCCTATGCTAGTTCAGACATCCCATTTGCTCACAGCATGCCCCTTGCTTTCAGCAGGAGTTTGAATATGCAAAAAGTGTGCAAAACCAGGCTCCGGATACGTGAGCAACTTTCTCAGTGACCTTCCCTTTCCCTGTAAAACCTCCAACCCCAAACACCGTGATTTTCCTTGCTGTGCCCCGGGACACGCGAGTCCCTGTGAAGAGTTGTGGCTGGGGAGAGAGGCAGGGCAGAGTCCAGAAGCTTCACAGGTGGTGGTGTTTGGAGCTGGGTTTTCCAGTCAGGGCCTCCTCTGACCTGAAGCTCTGCCTCGTTGTGGGAATTAACAGAGCAGCCGAGATCCTCGCGTGGTGCAAGCTAGAGTGATTTTGATGGGGCTACATGGCATTGTGCCTTCTGAGGACCTGAGCTGGTCTTTTTTAAGAAGCAAGCAAGTTACGGTTCTCTTCTGTGTCAAAGTCATTGAGGACTTTGCTAAAAACAGCAGCAGATTCCTCTCAGCATGCTTTTGGCCTTTCAAGTTTGATGGTCTCAAGTATGTGCTTCTGTCCTTGTTTTTTTTTTTTCTCCCCTACAGGAATGCAGTATGACACTATGTACCATTTCTGGTTGTAGCGGTGTCCATAACCTTCCACTCTGATTCCCTGCTCTGAGCTGCTGTTTTGCTGTCACCTTTCTCTTGGCAGCATTCTGTGTGCTGCGGTGCAGTTGCGTTACTGTAGCCTTAATGTCTCTCGTGTAAATGAAAGACCTTGTTGTCCAAGAAGCATCGTGTTGGGGTGGGGAGGGGAAGAGTTGTTAATTTTCTTTTGTTGTCTGCACTCCATTTAATTTTTTTTAATTCTGACCGATATAACATCTGCTAAAATGTCTTCCTTATCATTTGCTTGGTGATCACACAGCCTTCCCACCATTCATTGAGAGCTGGACCAGATCTCACAGAGTCTGAAAAGAGCTATGTGGTAAGGCCACTGTTTAAATCAGATGTGTAGTCCTAGACTCTCTTCACCCAGACAGTAACACCTCAGTAGAGATAAAATGCCAGCACTATTTTTAGCGGCGAAGTAGGTACATATTTATCTACTTGCATATATTGTTTTGTTTGCAACAGAAAAGGGAAATTTAGCAATTGGAAAAACTGTCATGGCCAATGAGGAGTTGAGCTAATTGTGCTGCCAGTCCCTCAGTATAAGTTTAATGAAGCAAAATGCATGAATGGAGCGGCCCGCCTTGCATTCTTGAACTGACTTTGTAGCATTTGTAATGGTGCCACTGCATAACTAATTGCAACCTCTTATGCTGCTGCTTTTAAAAATATATGTATATGTATTTGTTACAAATCTTCAAACTAAATGCCAAATTCTTCTGTATCTTGCCTGTTTTTCCATGCTTACACCTGGATCCCTTCTGCACTCCACTACCTGGATATTTACCTGGATCTACAAATCTTTTTTTTTTTTTTTTTTTTTACTGGACTTACGTGCTGCATCTGGGATGTCCCATCTCTTCTTGTCTATATTTTCCCCTCCCTCCCCCCTGTTGACTGTCCTTTGGGTGTTCTTGGATGTCAATGCTGCCTACCACGCAGGAAGCTGTTTGCAATGAGATCATAAACATTGCAGAAAAGTCTGTTCATTACTGCAGTACTGTTTCTCAGCCTCTTGACTCTCGCCACAAGGTGACCTCTAATGACCATAAACCATCTCTCATCATTTCTCAGCAACCTCAAGCACAGCAGCAAGGAGCCAGCCCTGACAGAAGTCAAACACCACGAGACATGTAAGTCCTTTTGGCTCCCATCTCTTCCAGGGGCCTTGTCTCTGACTGGTGGTGAAGATGGTGTGAAAGCTTCAGCGTTTCAGGAGTTAAATTAGAATTATGGGAAAGTGTCAGCTTTTCTTTAAAGAACAAAAATAGCCATGTATCATCATAATGAGTAGTTTAAAACTGGGACCTTTGTGTCTGTATAGCACCTGAAACAATGACCTCATGATCCAGGACTGGGTCTCCTTTGGGCACTTGATTCATACTGGTTATGGAGACGATCTCAATGTCTTTGTATCCTGAAGCTGAAGACAAATTAATATCCACTGGCTACACCCAGCTCATATGGCATGGGTCAATGTGTTCACCCCTGTTCTTAGCTTCTCAGAGTACAGCAAGCAGTCCCAGCACCAATGCCACTTGGTGCGTGGCTGGCCAGTTCTGCAGATGAATTGATGGCCGAATGATCTGACAGACCAAGGCTGAGATTTTCAAAACTGCGTGGTAGGTTTAAATCTTGAGCTGCCATTAAGCTTGGTGGGACCTTTCCCTGATGGTAGCCTGCACTGTGTGCTGGGGACTGAAGCTCCTTAGCAGTTGGCTCCTGAAAGGAGCCTTTGCTTTCCCCTGCCCCTTTATGCAGAACGGAAAGTCTCACAGCAGCTCTGTTGTCAGTCCCCACAGGCAGCGGATCCAAGCCTCCCCAAATTTGCCCAAAGGTTGTTTCCACTCCATAAGGTTCCTTTCTGATAAATACAGGGTGGCTCTGGTGCAAGTGGTATCTCAGGGCAGCAGTCAACCTTAGATTCTGTTTGCACTATACCTCCTCAGCCATGATTTATCCAGCAACCTTAGTGCAGTAGAGTAGGCAGTATCTTTTTCTGAAGTCCTTCACTGTGCCATTTCGTCATTCATGGCCCTGCCTGTGTGCCTGGGCAAGGGAACAGATGTCTCATTTAGCCCAGGAATGAGTATATCCAGGTTTTGGCTTGCATTCAGTAGGGTGTCTACACTCATGGTCTCTAGGTGCTATACATTAGGAAGACTCTGGATGTTACAGTCTATGGAGACATCTATACGGCAAAAAGGAAACGGAAGCTCTCCACATATCCCACACAGTGCAGGCCTGCCACTTTTTACTGCCATGGCCTTGTGACAACAGCCAGTTTAATGCAGTTGGCTTCCACCTCTCAAATGGAAAACACAGATCCAGACTGCATTGAAGACCATATAATAGGAATTAGAAAAGGGAAGGGAGACGTATCCTTCTGAAGGGATGTCAGGGAAATCCAATGGCTAACGTGCAGTATCTTTCTGGTTTTAGAGTTAGCTACCAAGCCCTCTACAGCTACACTCCTCAGAACGATGATGAGCTGGAACTGAGGGATGGTGACATTGTCGATGTCATGGAGAAATGTGACGACGGCTGGTTTGTGGGTGAGTGTGACACTTGCATGTCAGCAGAGCTTTTTGAGACGCAGATGAGCAATTTTGCAGAGCATCTCAAGTTGCTTTCATTTGCGGGGTCAAAATGGTGGAAAAAAAAAATCAGCTCAACTTTTGTCATAATTTCTCATCTTTTCCTACCAAGAATGCTAAAATTAGGGTGCAGGGTGGTGGAGCTTTGTTCTCCTTGCTAGGTCTCTAGTTTTTCCTTTTTTCTCTCTTAATTTCCCTGTTCCCCTCTTCCTCCTGATCCTTCTTGCTCACACAGATGGCAGAGCAACAGAGGGAACCAAAGAAAGCTGGATTTCTGTAGCTTTTCCAAAGCTGAGGGAGCCATGGCAAGTTACAGAAAGTGGCAAGAAAGAGACGAAGGGAACACATGGATGGGAGTTGCAGTCCCTGAAAATCCAGCCTCATCTGTAGATGTATGTTTAGCAAAATCGAGCCCTTTACCTTCAAAGAATGCAAGTCTGGACAGTGTTCTCCATCTCAACACTGCAAATCTAGGCTTGTTATCTCTTCTGAAGGGAGATTAGCTCATTTACACTGATAGGAGCTTGGCTCTTAGCCTATAGGCCTAGGAGCTTTCACCAGCACCTTTTTAAGTGTTAAAAGGGAAGACCAAAGATGATTAGTAGCAGAACTAGTTGTGATCTTGTCTATACCAAGAGGCTCTTTGACCGGGACCTCTATTTAGTTTTAGAAAGCAATGCCTGCAGATTGCCACCTTTTTAAACCCCTAAGCTTTCCTTGCATGGCTCCATCTTACTCTGGCTTCCTTGTGTTTGATTTTGCGACAGGTACGTCCAGGAGAACAAGGCAATTCGGCACCTTCCCAGGCAACTACGTGAAGCTTCTGTACCTGTAAAATAACAGTGATCCCACCGTGACAGTGATGGGGGTTGTTTTCCAGATGGTGTTTTTAAACAGTGAAGAAACAGACAGTTTATGAATGTAATAGACAAGAGATGAGACGTGTTAGGAGGATGTGGTTATGTGGTACAGTATTGATTTGAATGTGTAGCCCTGCTTCCACGGATTCAGGGTGTGATTTGTTTGCTGAAGAAGAGACAGTTTCTAGTTTACAGTGCTGCCTTTGTGTATTCCTCTCCCCTCCCCAGCAAGAGTTCTGGTGATAATCTTAATTTGTATGGAGTACTTACCTCTGAGAAGGCTTCAGGGAAGCACACGGTATAGGTTTTGTTTGTGTGTTGAGGTAGGGTAGTGCTTTGGGGCAGTATGCAGCCTTGCAGCTGCTCCCTTTCACTGGCAAGGTTCAGGGAGGCCCAGCTCTCTGCCCGGTTTCTGCCTCGCTGAAGACTCACTTTGCTCTGCCTTCAACTTCCATAGAAAACCCTTCCTTCATGTCATGCACCTTAAGGCCCAGCAGAGGCAGAGGACAGCTGATATGGTTAAACTGCAGAGCTCTGTGTGGAAAAGGAGTTTGGGACTGGTGGTTTAATCCAGAGAGGTCAGCCAAAGCATAATGCAAGTGCGCAAAAATCCCAAACCCTTTAATAACGTATTACCTATCTCTGCAGGGTTTTTTTCTTTTGTGCAGGGTGTGTGTGTGTGTGAGTGTATTGTGTGCATCAAAACGAACTGAGTCCTGTTTTTTAAAGGGAAATCAGCCCGGCTTTGACATTTATCTGCACAAAGAACAGAACCAATAAACAGAACATCCGTGAGAGCAAATCCTGTTTATGAGTCCTACGGCCGTTCACTTTCTCTGCTCCTCCTGCCCTGTTGCTGGCCCTAAAGGATCACATGCTTCTCAAAGCATACCCTTTGGGATGAAGACTTTGCTTCTTTTCCGGCATTAAATCTTAGAGGCTCTGATAAATCTGAGCAACATATCACTGAGGGTGCCTTTTTTTTTTTTTTTTTTTTCCTTTTTGGTTACAGTATCGATGGTAGGTCTCAAATAAATACATGCATTTTGGCTGCCTCTTAGTCATACAAAAAGGTCTGATCAGTTTGGAAAGCTGTTCCCAGCAGTTATTACCAGTTACATAGATTTGTATTTCCTTGAGGAAAAAAAAACATGGCTTGGCTGTATGCTTGCCTGTAAATCCACTATGAATACTCTTTTGATAGACATTTTGTTATTAAGAAAAAGCATAAACAAAACCGGTTCTATCAGACTCTGCTTCCTACAGTTACCATACAAATAGCAAAGGGTTAGATTGCTATTTTGTCATAAGCCGTATTTAATAATATAAAATGCCTATTTTTATGCTGATGCTTTTATACAGATTTATTAAGAGTAACTACTACTAACTGTTAGCACGACTTGCAATGTTTTGATAAACTAGCCATGCTCCTGGGTTTGAAATCAAGTAGGCTTGTCTTCCGCCTAGGTCAGTGGAAGAGAAGACTCACTGTCTCAGAAGTTTGACTGTAAATATGTATATTTAACTTTGTACAGACAATGTACTTACCTTGTATAGAAAAATAATTTAAACACATTGAGTGAAGGGAGGAAAAAAAAGGCAGTTGTGAAAGGTTGGGATTTTTTTCCACTTTTATTTAAATTACGGAATTCCATGTATGTTCACGTAAAGAGTTTCAGCACAAAATATCTATTATGAAAGGGTTTCAGATATGACACAAAGTACCACTGTTTCTTTTCTGCAGGAGATACCTTTAATCCTGCATCTTATTTATGGGTTTGTTTTTCTGCTTTGGGTTTGCCCTCCAGTTATTTGCAGCAATATTTAGGCCTGTTGCTAAGATTGGATAACACCAAATTAATCTATCCAGCAAAGTAACATGATGATACTGACTGTATATAACATACTCATTTAAAGGTTTATTTTTTGTTCTTGCTCTTGCCATTTTAAGTCACACACACACACACACACACACACACACACACACACACACACAAACCGCAACTTATTTTTGTGTTGATTTTTTTGTTTCTTATTGCAGTGGATTACTATTTGACAATTAATAAATGGAATTATTGAATTACTATTGTGTTCCTTGTACAAATTATTAAATAAAGTCTATTCCCACTCTTCCTGTAGCAATGCACTTTTGTACTGGTGCCCCTCTGTGGCTGTCTTTGGCTGTGTCCACACTGAGCGGTAGGTGTCTGCCATGGGCTTCCCAAGCATCCTGCACCTGAGGATCCTGCTCGTGACTTGGCCTGACCTCACCGGTTCTCCCACCTGAGCCACAGGAAGGCTGTGACTTTTTCTTGAAGAAACCAAGATATAGAAGCAGAGAAAAAGCTGGTTTCCATCCAGATCTCACTGTAATGCGGGGTCAGGGTGCAGCCACTGTGGCATGCAGGCAGACATGGGAGTGCAGGAACACACCCAAGCCCCCTGGTTTACAGAGGGTCTTTGTGAGTCTCTCTCAGATAAGAAGACCACACAGGTTAAGTAGGACAAGACACCCCAAATGCCACCCTCTATGGGAAGGGATGTCAGTTGATGTTGGGTTTACATCTGCATTTTTAACCCTGACTTGGGTCAAAGGCCATAAGACACTGACTTCTGCAGTAGTTGCACTCTTGACCAGGCAGGTATGGCTGCAGCACTAGTTCAAGGCGTTTGTGCAAGGCCTGTGACGAACACATCACGTCTCCCAGCCCTGCAGCAGGAGAGCTAGCTGGGGCTTTTTGGATGTGCCTCATGTAGGAACAGTTCCCGCAGGAGCAGAGTGAGGGAAGGCCAGAGCTGAGCTGCCTGGGTGGGCTCACTGGGGCTCAGTAGCGCACAAGTACCCCAAAAGCGCACCCTGCACCTCCACACATCTGGCTCCTGCACGCTGCTTTCGGGGGGCTGTGCCCACCCCGAAGGCTGGTCTTTTGCGAGGAGTTTTAACTTCCTTGAGACCTCCACCTCGGACTGAGCCAAAATTGGGCAACGGATTCAAACTCTGCCGTGATGCGACCGGATGGCCAGGCAGACAGATAGACATCGTGGCTGCATTTGCAATGATTTTAGGAAGTCAAATTATAAACAAGCCAATCCTCAGACCAAACTAACAAGACAGCAAAAGCCTCACGCTATTTTACATGTCCTTAGAAATCACATAGACATAAGCCCATTTTTCTGTTTCGTAGGTTATCTTATAAACAAAGCAAAAGGGCAGCCTGACCACCGCTTTGCTGCAGTCACTAGCATCGCTAGCCCTTGCTTTACGGTGCTGTGGCCAGGGAGGGGAGAAAGAGGGACTGACCTATAGCTATCCCACCTCGATATTTACTGATGTCGCTCTCTATCCTAATATACGTGGTAAGGAACAAGCTAGAGATGCTTTTGTGACTGCAGAAGCTGGGTGTGCAGAGAGGGGAAGAGGACCCAGCAGTGTGTCACAGGCCTCTGGCAATCCTCCACACCTGGGGGAAAGGAGCTCTCAGTGTCACTTCCTTCGCTGCCACGAGATGTGTAACAATGTGGTGGAAGAACTACGGCTCTCTGGTAGAGATGAGATTAATAGTCCAGATGCGCGTACCTTGGAAGGAAATAACCCGTGAAATGACAAGTTAATGCAGGAAAAGGGAGGAAGCCAAGAAAGGGGATTACAGAGGCAAAGGCGTGCCTTGCGATGGGATCATTCATGGCTGCGTCTTGTAGGGCCAGCACCTGGGTGATGCACCTCACCCCCACTTGCTGACTGCTCCGCACTCCCTGGCGGTAGCTGAATCCCAGCTGATAAGCCCATACAGAAGAATTCCTTCTTTTGTTGGTGGTACCACCCCTAAGGGGCTAGAGGTAAACAAAACTGCATAAACAAGTGACAAATCAGAGCTAAATTAGGGGAAAGGTAATACATTTCCCAGGCTCCGCCCTCACTCATCAGCTCCCAGCTGGGAAACTGCACACAACGCCACTTATTTCCATCGCCTCCATTAGGTTTCAGAGTTAACACCCCACGGGGCTGGAGCAGAACGAGCCATACTTGCCCGGGAGATGCCGCACCGGGGCAGTCTCGCAGGCGGTTGCCCGCCGGTGCCTTGCTCTGCAGCCGTCCCGCCTTCCGACCGCGGTCAGCTCCGGCGGCGGCAGCGGCGCGGCTCCGCCGGTGGGGGGTGGGACGGGGCAGGAGACGGTCGGGGTTTCCGAAGACCGAAATTCTCGTCCTCCGGCAGCGGCTCGGCCCGGCGAACCTCTCCCGGGAGGGCTCCAGCTCAAAGCGCGGCGGTGCCCGGGCAGCTCTGCCCGCGAGGCGCGACAGCCAGCCCGCCCCCGGCGGGGCCCGGCAGCCGCGGGGCGGGGCCGGCGGGGCGGGGCGGGGCCGGGCCGGGCCGGTGCCGGCGGCGGGGCTGCCGGGCGTCCCGCGAGGTGCAGCCGCGCACATGGGGACACACCGCATCGTGCTGTCGGGCCCCGGGCCCTGGGGCTTCCGCCTGGTGGGCGGCCGGGACTTCGAGCAGCCCCTCACCATCTCCCGGGTAGGGCGCGGCGGCGGCGGCTCGGGGGGGCGGCCGGTGCTGTGGGTCGGGGCCGCCCGGGATGGGCTCGGCTCGGCGGCGGGTCCGGGACCGGGTCCGGGTCCGGGGGAGGCTGGGGCTGGCGGGTGGCTGGTGGTGCAAAGGCAGGGTTGGTGGCACAGCGGTGGCGGGGGGGGAATCTTTTCTTTTTCTCCCCCCTCTCTATTTTTTTTTCAATGTTTATGGAGAAATCCGTAATGGCCCACGCAGCTCCTTAACCTGGCTTTGACCGGAGTCTTCCCTTCTTACCGACCCTCCCTCCTCAGTTTGTCCGTAGCAAACCCCTTCCCGCAAGCAGAGGGAATCCTCTCTGCTCCCGCCAGCCCGTAACTTGGGTTTTGCAGCCCATCCTATGGGAAAGTGGTGTTGAATGCTCCCCTGCTTTTGTTTGCCATGTATAGTTAAAAGAAAAGCCTTTGTTTACAGAAGCCATATTAACCTATGTTAAGTGCCTCTGCCTGTTGCTGTTATAAGTCTTACCCCCGCTTAAAGAAAAATTAGTAAAGAAATGACAATTAAAGTTTCACATCCCAACAGTTTTAGCGGTGTAACTTGATTTGCCCTCCTCTGCTCCAGCGTTTGCCTGTAAAGCGTCAGGGTTCAGTTCCAGCTGCCTCACTTTTCTGTCCACGTACCCACCTGCGCCCAAGCGTCGCTGTGCGCAGGTGCTCCCGCCCCGCTGCCGCCTGCTCCTGGCAGGGAGCTGGGCCCTGCCCCGAGCCGCTCACTGCAGACCCATAAAAAGCAAGGGCAGGTGCGTGCCCGTCCCTTCCTGCGCGGGGGCAATAAACCCCAAAATCCCTGTCCCTTCGTGGCTTTGCGTGGGGTGCGCTGTTCAGCGTCTTGTTGGGGCTGGCCGCTGGCCTCCCTCTAGGCGAGAAGGAATTGCTCCAATTTCCAGCAATCCTGCAAACCAGCGGCGTCCGATGAGCCCCTGGCAGCTCTGGCCTCTGCCGCCACCTTTGCGTGGCTTTGAAGTCCCCATGGGCCCCAGGTGAGGAAGGGCCATGGGAAGCGGGACGTACAAGAACTTGAACTTCTGTGAGCTGCCCTTAAAGAAGAACAGGATGGTGACACTTGTGATTTTTTTCTAAATACCTCCCGCCCTGTGGTCTCCTGCCATGGGGTCCTGCTGCCTGAAGGACCCTGGGTGCCACGGGGGAGGCTGCTGGCTCTGGGACCAGCAGAGCTGGCGAGTGCTGTCAAACACACAGAGGGGGGGAAGGTTATTAATTTTCTGTGTAAGCTCTTTCAATTACAGTAATAATGCCTCATTCTTCTAAAGCATTTTTTGGACATGAAAGCAGCTTTAGCGTAAGGGAAGTGATATTTACTTCATTGTTATTGTAATTGTGCAGTTTCCTTCCAGCGAAAGGCCCTCAGGCAGAAGTATGTCTGAAGTCCTACCTCGCTGCTCTTACCTCTTCTCGTCGCCTTTGTCAGTGCTTATGGGTACATACCAAGGGACATAGATCAGCAAAGCGGCAAAAATAACCACCTCATGAGAAACTGTGACCCTGTAGACTAAAATGTAATAAAATAACCTCTCTGGTGGCGGTGACGTAAATGCTGACAATTGGCAGCTCTTATCACGGCTTTCTCTTGTGGCCCCTCTGACATTTTTAATTTCCCCTCCAAGATTTCAAGCCATTAATCTTTCCTGTAGTTCCGCTCCTAAGGCTCCTGGGCTCGTCCCCTTGGCTCAGGAAAAAAGGTCTCAGCAAATCCTTCCTTCACCATGTAAAAAAAGATCTGGTCCTGTTTTAAAGAGTCTGATCCTCCTTGTGTGGTGACTTTATGGGGCTATAACTTCATTTTTCTTCTTGCTTATTGCATTTGGCACTTGTGCTCTGACCAGAGAGCATTTCTGGGCGTGGAGCCCCCCCTCTTCTCACAGGATGGGGCAAGCTCTGTCAGCAGCATCTGCCAAGGGTTATGAGGGCCTTGGTCCCACTGAGGTGTGAGATGGGTGGGCTACCTGAGGGGAATGAGAGGGTGGGGAGGCTGTAGCCTGTGATGAGAGCATCGCCCTGGGAGCAGGGGAGAATGCGGCCGTCCCTCCCCAGCACTGTTACGTGTTTGCTTTGTGCTGCAGCAGGTAGGCTGTAGGTCCATGGCACAGATGTGCTCGTGGGGAGCGTTGTTCGCGGTGGTGCGCAGGGCTGGGCTGCCCGCCCCGGGGCAGGCGTGCATCCTTGATTGCATGGGGAGCAGCACTGTCCTGCCGCTGCCAGCTGGGAGCGCCGCAATTTGTGTGTGCTACGTGGGGGACAAGCCCCCTCCCGTGTGGCCAGTGGACCCTGGCTCTGCCTCATCCAGGGCTGCCCATCCCATTGATGCACTGATGGGGTCACCCTGCAGCTCCAGGCCTGTGCTGGCATGGTGGGGTGCCAGGAGAGAGACACCCATCCAGTCATGGGCCTGAACTGGGTGTCTTGCAGCTCTCATTGAACCAAGGTGCCTAAATTCAGCCTGTGTTGCCTGCTCAGATTTGGCTTCTGGCAGCGTTGTCCTCATGGTGAGCTCTTGAGCTTGTCTTGGTATTTATGGCCCTCATCACCATTATACCTCAGCTCCTTACTACTAGTGGCTTTTGGTTTCTCAGGCTCCCCTCTGACGCAGGGGGAGTTTATCCCCGTCGTGCTGGTGGGAGGCAGCACCGTGTGAGTTGCCAAGGCAGCTTGTTCCCCAGGGCGGAGTCATTGGAGTTTGGTGCTGCAGTCCGGGCTCCAAGACAGGTGAGGAGCACCAGTGCCATGAATGTGGGAGCCAGCAGAGCAGCCTGCCAGGCTTCTGACTGGCAGCTGCTGCGTGGCACCAATGGCCAGTTGTGCCTTAGGAGAGCAGAAGATGAAACATTATGGTATTTCCACAGCTGCTCTTATCTTTTGTCACTGCCCTACCCCCCCTTTCCACTTGAACTATGTGTTCAAAACTGCTTTGGGCTCAAATAGATGATGAGTATCTTCTCGTGCAAATGCTTCTGGTTTCTCAGTTGTGTTGGACCAGTCTTCCCGGTGAGAGACAAGCGTGGGGATTTCACAAATGCTGCGTGTGAGACTTTCTTGTGGAGTCCCCAGTCTCTTCTGGAGGGATGCTTCACAGATGTTTCTGGTTTGTGTTTATTTTTAAAACTGCAGGGTTATGGTGGACACTTTATTACAGTCTTTGTTCAGAAAAAAACCTTCTATTGATCAGTGTAATGAACCCTAGACCAAAGCCTGCTGGATTGCCTTGTGGGAGTAGGAGGGACCCTTGTCTTTGTCACCCTTTGGATGATACCATGCAATGAGTCAATGGGGTAGGGCTTTTCCCAAATCCTTTCTGAGCTGTGGATGGATGTGCTGCAGGATAACAGTGTCTGTGGAGCTGCCCTGTGCACAGGGTAGTTCCTAGTCAAATCCCTGTGAGACTGGTGGAGGAAGCAAGCAACGTGTTGCATGAGGAGACATGCCGATGAAGTGGAGCGGGCTGAAAGTAGCGCAGCTGATAGACCCCGTCCCCCTCCATCCCTCAGGTAACATGAGCTATTTCCTGTTTGGCTGCGTTTAATTTTGATAAACATTGGGGATTTCTGTTTCCAGTTGAATATATACATGGAACTGTTGGATAAACCTTGTTCTTGAGGTGATTTTTGTGGTTTGTGCTAGTGGTGTGTTGATCTTGAACATCTGACCTAAAATACAGGCAGAGGGGGGTTTTGCTTTACGTTTTGTCATGTCAGGAGCCCCCAGCCCCATTAAGGAGGGGAATCTGGCAAAGTCTGTGAAACAGGCCAAAGCTGGTGCGCTTCTGGAGCTACATTTTGTTATGAAACTGAGCATTTTCCCAATGAAAAAGGGGTTTCAAGACAGTCTGGTTCTGCAAATATATTAAAAAGATGAAATCTCAGCATTGTGCCTGTTGCTGATTTCAACCACAGTAACATGAATTCATCCCTGTTTAGTCTGTTTTATCTATTCATGATATTTTAAAAGCTCAGGATTTATAGCAAGTACAGAATTGGAAGATAATCAGGTATTTCTTGGGTTTGGGGTGTTTTGGTTTTTTTTAAGCATGGCCCTCTGAGACAGTTCTAGTAACTTACAACTTGATTTAGTGATAAAACCAGACTTGATAGTCCAAAATCAGGCACGGGACCGAATGCCGTGGTGTGAGAAGACATCGGGTTTGACTTTGGTACTGGCTGATGTCCTTACCCCTGCTTTCAGCCGGTCACCCTGTTAGGAAGCAGCTGAGCAAAGGTATCACGAACCACTGGTGAGAGAAAGCCCCAGTGGTACAGGACACCTTGCTAACGGGCATCTCTTGTGGGGGCTGAGCCGCTCAGCGGGACAAGCGTGGCAGTGGCCGCGTGGAGACCGTCCTCCTTCTGGACTGTGCTGGGGCTCAGCTGTGTGGTACAAGTGCCTGCCTGGGCAGCCGGGCTGCAGCATCTTCCCTGGATGGAAAGAAAGAAAAAAAAACTGCGGCCACGGTCTGAGACACAGGGAGAGCCGAGGCTGGATGGGAGGCTTCCATGCCTGGAGGGCTGGAATGCCTCCCCCTCTGCCAAAGGAAACATGGCCCATGGTGGATGTGATAGGATGTAGGGTTGGGCTTGCTTTCTTCCTCAGCCCGGGGAGCCTTGGCTGATCCCTGCTGTGCACACCTATGACTGGAGTTCCTCTGCTGCCCGGCCCAGGTTTTGTGCCCGTAACTGCAAATACACCAGCGTTACACTTGGCTCTTGTTCTGAGGCTGGCTTGGTAGAGGGAGCCAGCTGGGGAAAGCTGCTGGGGTTTATAGGAAGGTGAATGTGGCTTTACGTTTCCTGCACTGATGTTTTCTCTTGCACTGCTGCTCCTGGCTGCCGGGTGGGGTGGGGGCTGCAGCGGCGCCAGCCCTGCCATGCCATGCAGAGCTGCACATAAACCGGTCATTAGGGTCACCTGCCAAGAGCTTCTGGCTCTCCAGAAGTAGGTGGGTTGATGTTTAGAGGGCAGCGCAATGCCTTGTGCATTTGCTGCTGGCGGGAGTCCTGTCTCGTCTCTCTGAGCGTGTGGGGTATGGAGAGCACAGGTTCACATCCCTAGTAATGCCCCTACAGACTTCAAAGTCAGCCTGAACCCTGGCAGCTTTTCAGGCAGCTGCTGAGGCTGGACAAGCCTGGGCTTCAAAGATACAAACAGCTGCTGAGGACAGGAAAGGACTTTGCTGATCTACCTGATTGCTGGCATTCGGATGAGAAGAAATCGTCCTTAATTGTAGCAAGTGGAAAGCAGCAGAATTTTCTCGCAGTAAAGGCAGAGCACTTTGGGGCACAGGACAAGCTTGATCTTTTCCAGCACTGTTTCCTGAGTCTGGGGGACAGTTTTATCTTTAGAAAAACATTTAAAAGAATCAGGATACTAATCAAACACCTTCTGCCAGAGTTACGTGCAGGAGCAGTACCCTTGCCTCTCCTAGGAGCCAGAGCTATATTTTCTGCAGTTCACCTTTTCAGACCAATTTGCCACGAGTTGTGCGGTAGCTTGATGTCACCAAACTTCAGAGTACCATTTTCTCCATCCCTCTTCTTTGCATCCAGCATCATTTGGTGGGCTACATCTAGCCCACCTTGTTCTTCATGAGTTCTCCAAGGAACCGAGAGAGAGAACTTCACGTCGGGAGGGGATGTACCAGCCTAATCCTATGTGAGAGCTTTAAGCCCCAGAACTTAAATTGACAAAGGTAGATGTTGGACTTCTTGGGAGAAAGACAGTCCTTTTTGTTCCCTGATCTGCTTGTTCCCAGGTGTCAAGTTATATGTGGTTGCAAGCTCCCTTTCACCCTCAAAAATCACTTTGTCCATCAAGAGATGTATTTGGCTTATAAAATGCTTTGGGTTTGAAGGGTGCAACATCAAAATAACTGCAGCAAATGGATTTATATTTTTTTTTTTTTCAGTATAAACAGGGAAATTAAAGGAGGCCTTAACTTGTTCTGGACAGTGACACAGTATCTTAGATTGTTGCTGATTACTGGACATGTTGTTTTATTTAGAAGGTGAAATAAACCATCAGGAAAGGCTCAGCTGATGAGCAGCTCTATGTAACGTTTTTGAGGTCTTATAATAAATCTTTATACAGGCTGATGCTCAGGGGTTTCCCCAGCCAGAGGCATGTCCCCCTTCCCCTTCCTCTCTCTGGCTGATGGTGTGGCCTGGGCCAGCACAGAGCAGCTGGTGAGCTTTGGGCTGTGGCAGTGTTGGACCGTAATAGTGCAGAGAGCAGCAGCAGCTTGGGAGGAAAGTCTCGTGGAGTTGCTTGTAAGGAACTGGCATGTCGTTCCCCCTCCCCTAAAGACAAGGGGTGGGGAACGTGCTTGCCTGAATTTTCTCATAGCCTCTGATCTCTGCTGACCCAGCTGCATGCTTTTGCTGGGAGAAACTGTGGCTGCTTAGCATAATACTCCAGTGCTGAGGACATTACTCATGGTAAAACAGCAGTGTGTGTGGGTGGGGAGGATTAAACCGAATGTCAGAGATGTCTAGTTGTCACTGGTGGCCTTAGAAGTATGTTGCTGCATGTCTGTTCTGTCCAGCAAAGACGCAGCTGGGTTTTCCTCTCAAGCTCAGATAGGTGCTGTTTATCCAAATCTTTTTCTTGGCCGATGTTAATTTTCTCGTTTCTTATCTCTTCATCACTCCTTGCGATGCGTGTCTAGGTGTGGAGTGATAGGTGGTGCAGGAGGCTGTAGGGTCTGTGAGAAACTGTGAAGGGCTGATGGAGTGAGCAAGTAGTGTGCCTGAATGGATGGGGGGAGAAGGCCAGAAAGAATTGAATTAATTTTAGACCCACCCATCGATCTTGACTCACACGGAGCTGCGTTATGCTGCTTTTCAAAGAAATGTTTCCCACCCTTCCTCCCTCTCGTTTGCTGGGGGCCACAGCTTCCCTTAGTAAACCCATTGCTGCCTCTCAGATCCTCACCTGCAGAAGGAAAAAAGGCACCACATATCCCTGTCCAGGGACTGCAAAGCTTGTTAGGTATCATGTATGGAGGCAATTGCATCAAATGTAAAATGTGGTTGTGTTTGGCTACCTCTGGGACAGACAGAAGTTTTATGAAGAGGGCCTGGGAGCTGGGTAAGTAGCCAAATATGTCTCATTCCCTCTGCTAAATGAAAGTGTCCGTCTTCTTTTCTATTGTGAACACACTTGCCCAAAGACTAGCTGAAGACCTGACATGTCATAGCAGAGTCCTTTGTTTGCTGCCTGGCCACCGGTGCAGGGAAACAATAGCAGGCAAACCAGCTGGGAGACAGAAATCTGAACTTCGCAAAGTCCCGGTGGTGTTGGCAAGGTGGAGCCTGAGATGTGTGTGCAGGGAAGGTGAAGGGGGCAGATAATTTTTCTACCCTTTTCATGATTGCAGAGCTTTATACAGATATATATGTGTGTGTGTGCACATGCATATGTACACAAAGCTTCACTTTGTAGTATAAGAAAATAATGTATGTTTTTCTTCTATTCATACCAACCCTGAATCTGTGGGACCTCTTTAAAAAGAGGGGTTCAAGCCTATAACTGGTCTAAACCATTATCTACTACACTGAGCTTTGCATGAGTAAAAAGTGCACGATCAAGCCCACAGATTATGGGGATTATTTGTTTCATCCGTATGCTGGCAAATATGTCTGAGCTGGTATCAGGGACCTAGTTTGATGTGTCTGGTTATAAGTGTCTAGATTACTTCTGTAGTAGCCCAGATTTCTTACACAGAGATGCCAGCCAAACAGAGCATCACCACAGGCACACTCTGGTGAGCTCTGGGACCTATTTTGGATACAGGATGAAGCAGTGCTGCTCAGCCTGTCTCAGCATTGTCTGTTCAACACTGAAATGACCTAATGGCAAAGTGTTACAAAAGTGCCTGGGAGCAATCACCACAAGGTAGGGCATGCCTCCTTTCCAAAGGAAACCCTTGGGCATGATGTTACAAGGTGTACAGAGCTTTATTCACCCGATGATAGTGTCTCTGGAGCTGGGGGGCACCTGGGGCCCTGTGATGCTGCCCATGTCCCCTCTGCCAGAGGCTGCTCGACCCCAGTGGGGGAAGCCCAAGCCAGGCAGGGAGCTCTCTTGAAGGCGACAAGAGGCTATGCCTTTGCATGACACTTGTGTGAAGCTGTGTTTGCAGGTTTTGTTCCTCGTAGTGTCTTTCAGCCCTCCTCACCTTCCCATGCAGAAGTGCAGCTGTATCTGCTCATTATTGGGTCACCTGCCTGTGCAAGGTGTGCAAGGCACTGCCTGCCGTCCCCTCGGTTCCTGCTGGTGTCTGCTCCATGCTTGGTCAGGAGGGGAGGGAAAGGAAAGAGGCTTTAAGTCATCTGAGAGGAGAGCAGGAGCACAGCAGTTTCAGGCAGCACAACATTTACTGGATGCCTGTGAGCCTGAAAGCTTTTGTTCATTTTCGGAGTCATTTTGGTTGGGTTGTGTAAGCTGGCTGGTAGCTGTCAGTGCTCTGAGTGCCGCTGCCTGCCTCCCCCCTGCCACACACCTGCCCCTGCTGTTCCCCATGGACCAGGGAGGGATGTGACAAAAATAAAAGCAGGAATAAGTCTTCCCAGTGGCAACTCTCTGCTCCTCACTTAATAACAGAAATGCTTTTTGCTTTCATGACTTAACTGGTAGGTGAGCAAATCTCAAAAGCAGCATTGACAGTACTGAGATAAGCCCAGACCTTACTGCGAAGGGGGAAGGGAACGTTATTAGTAGCTATTAATCATCCTAAAAGGATGGGGGATGGATTCCCTGCAGTACCGTGCCCTTGTGCAGACATGTTTGCTATGAGCAATCCTGGCAGGGAGTACGAGCTGGATGTTGCAGGGGAGCGGTTTATGGAAGGTTGCATTTCAGGGCAAGTTATTTCCAGAACTGAAGAAAATGAATTTTAAAACATGTTTCCTTTTGGCAAATTCACTTATCGTTTTCATTACTGTGCATCCTTGTGGCTTCCCCTTAGGGGAGAGGTTTGTACAGTACCTGAGTGGATGTAATCACCCTTGTGCTACCAGTGGCTCTTACCTGGTGGAGAAGAGCACTCAAATTTCAGATTCCTCCGAAGTGGACACAGAAGGAGAACATGACACTGCAAGCGCTGGCAAAGCACTGAGACGTTCCTGAGAATGCCACTTGCTCATCCTGGTGGCTCTTGGGGTTTCTTCAGGAGGCTTCAGTATTTCAGTGTCCCTGGCTCCTCTGGCTCAGCTGCTCCTTGTGGTATGGGATCATTTCTAGCAGCCTGCCACATGTTGTGTCGATTATCAGCCTTTAAATGCGAGCTGTACAGACGAGCCTCCAGTAGTGTTCCCGTGGTGGTGTTAATCCACCGTTATTTTTGACCCCTTGGCAGTCTTGTCTGATCGAAAATGAATCACGGTAAATAGTGTGCTGAGCTCAGTGCTCCTCACAGGGGGAGTAATGTGCCCCTCTCCCTCCTTTGGTAGCGGAGGAAATAAAGGCACTGAGAAACCAAGTGACTTGGTTAAGGCCCAGTGACCAGGAGAGGACTCACAATGTGTCTCTTGTGGACTCCCTTCAGTGTAATGATGACTTTAGGGATCTGTCTCATGGTTTCTGAAGCAGCAGCTCCTAAATCCAGTGGGACTGTGGGCCACTTCCAGTACTCAAGATTTCTTCATGGCTGCTAGCTGTCCCTGTCACAACATTTACATGAAGGTACTCTCAGGGCAATGGGTCCAGTGGAGTGGCAGCAGGCTGCACTTGGTGGTCTTGTAGGCCACCAGTCAGCTGCAGGCTGCAGCTTGGGAGGTGATGATCTTCACATTTAAAGTAGGTTTTCTACATCCATCTGGTGGCTTGTCTGGTCTTTTCATTAGCACTTACTCTGTCAGTTTGTAGTCTGCTTACAGCATTGAAGTGGTGAGCGGGTAGACAGGCACTATTCAATTGACTCATCTGAAGGTCTTTGGGTTAATGTTGAGCACCTTGGCCAACCTGGACATCTGTGATACAAATCTGTGTCCTTCCCTTTTCCGTGAAATACTGTCTTAGTAGACAGGTGAAAAAAAGAAAGGCATCTTGTTATCTTCCTTCTGGTTAGGGAAAATATCCCACTACGGCTGTGAGATGTACTGAACAGCCTCGGTTTTGGCCCAGGGAAAGCAGTGATTGCAGCTCATGTGTGACACCTCTAGGAGGTGAATGTTTCCCTAGGGGGAATGATTTGCCATCCAATCCCACATTAGGAGGGCTTTCTAAATCTTGTGAACAATACTTATTTATGTCTGACGGCTCTGCTGTGTTTGCTCAGCTGCTTTCCAGCATGCTGAAACCTAGCATGAATGTGTAGAATGAATACCAGTTGCAACGGACTCATAAATGAGGTGTGTCCCAGCTGCAAGGCATGTTTTAATCTGTACTCGTGTCTGGGAGCAGTCCACCCTTCTCATTTCCTCTGCCTATTAAATAATTGATGAAAGCCCACAGTAGTCATTATGCTCCTTCCACAAAGTCATTAAACCTGCACAAAATCTTATGTAGTGTTTGCAAAGCCACAAACAAATGTGGCATTCTTCACCCTACACCCAGGCAATAATTTTGGCCCAAAGAGGTCTCTTGTTAAGAGGACCTCTTCAGCAGAAGTAGGGGAAAAATGAATGATCTGTTTAGTTGCTTAGCTTGAAAATGCCAAGTTTTAGCTGGGACCTTCTTTTTTCACAAGGGGTATCATATTGGTGGCATTGCTGCATAGTGTCTTCTGGCTGGGATCTCAGTGACATTACCCTGAGCTCTTTCCCATCAGTCAGTTCTCAGGCAGAGCGCAACACCTCTTTAGCAGTGCAGTGGTGTACCTGGGAAGCAAAGTACCACACGTGCAGAGGAAAGGGAGATGTATATGGCAGAATGTATCAAGGTGAGCTGTGGTCAGGCTGGGGATGATGCTTCCAGTTTTTCAGGAAGTAAGGTCAGATTGTGATTTAAAGGTGAAGTTTCTGATGCCTTTCTCCCTCCCAGTCTGCTTGTTAGATCAAGCACTGCTTTGGGATTGATCTCACTGAAGTCAGTCAGAGTCTATTGCAGCTGTTCCTGGGCTAAAATAGATTAAAGCAATGAAAAATCTTGAGCCCAAACCTTTCTTGCAAGGAGGGAAGCAAATGAGATCATGATGCAGGCGAAGGTGTTTGTGATTGGCGTTGACTGTATTGCAATAACTCTGATACTCTCTTCTGTCACCTCTGTTTTAGAGGCTCAGGCTTCTTGGCTGTCCTCAGCACCTTATGTTTTGGAGAGCACTTCTCTGTCCAGCAAAGAAGAGAGTTGCATTCTATGTGTTCTTGCTCTCTAGCATGAAGCCAATTGCCTTGAGTGAAAATACAATTTCTGTTTTTCACCTGTTGTCTCCCTCAAGTTTCTATCTGCGGCTGCCAAAACAGAATTCTGCCCCTAACTTTAATACTGAGAGTATCCAAGAGGCCCAGATCCAGATAGCTCTCTGCTGAGAATTTATTTTCATTAGTTTTCACCTCCTTGCTTCCAGGTACTAGCAAGAGAAGTCCTGAGTGCTCCAGCTGTTTTTCAAATGTTGCTATGGAAAGCTGCTCCCTGGAAAGTCCAATTCATTCTTTTTGTTTTCTCTTAGGTGACTCCAGGTAGCAAAGCTGCAATAGCCAACTTGTGTATAGGAGACCAGATCATAGCCATTGATGGAGTGAACACAGAGGACATGACGCACCTTGAGGCGCAGAACAAAATCAAGGGTTGCACAGATGAACTAACTCTGACGGTCAGCAGGTACGTTGCTGAGCGAGACTGGGGATGGGGAGAGGGAGGGATGCGGGGTGGGCAGTAGCTATGTTTTGCATTGACAGTAGACCTCTCTGGCTGCTTTGTTTAATTTGACCTTTTAGTGCTTTGTCTGGCCAGGCGCTGGATTGCAAGAGGGAACTGCATTTCAGCCTTTAATCTTAATGCTGCTTGCATTTGCTGCACTTTGACATACTGAAAACAACTTTCCCAGTGAGAAACTGGCTGATAATTTGTGGCAGAGGCTGTCAACCTATTCTGTGGCTGCTGACAGCAAGAAATCAAAGACAGGTCTCATGAAAACTTCACTCATAGCAGAGGAGGTATGACCAGAGATGGCCCTTCTTCCTGTTGCATTAATTTAATAGTTGAAATATATGGCTGTGTGTTGTCCAAGCTATTAATTGCCTAGTTTTTGCCATACACAGACTCAGAAATGTTGTACATTTTGGAGCCTCTTGATCAAACAGCACTGATGATAGTGCTAAATAGTGATGACCCAGGCTGCATCAAAGTGCCTGTCAGGCATCAGTCTCTCGTGAGTCCTGAAAAAATAAAGGAAGGAGACAGCTGAGCCACAGTCTCTGTCACCAGAGTAGAGCATGAGCTGGCTTCAGCCTTCCCACCATCTCGAGCTGCAAAGCAATTGACAGCTTCATTCCTTGCCCCAGCCGTGCTTTGTTCGTGGGCCATCTTTGTACAGAGAAGAAATGGAGCCTGGGAAGGCAGGGGTCTGCTTTGCATTGCCCCATTGCTTCTTAAAAGTACTGGAGCCTATTTTTTTGGGGTGCTGGGGTTTAGCCTTCCTCTTGGTTCAAATTGCAGGCATGGATACCAGCACTTCTTGAAGTCAGATAGTAGATGCAACTTCTAGTTGCTCTGGAGTGACTTTTTTCCTGCAGCTGCCTTCCCCCAGAGCGATCGTACATCAGCTTCATGGCAGATGCAGGGGAAGTGCTTTCAGAAGGAGTGCAAAAGCATGCCTTAAATGACACAGTAGTTCAGTTGTTCAGGCCTTTTCTGTGATAAACAGAAATCTTTTACCGTAGCTTGGATAATGCCAGGAGTTCAGCAGGCATTTCCCAGTTCAGGAAGAAGTGATGGGTCTTGGCCAAAAAAAGCCTGACAATTCATTGAGGGAATTCACAGAGGGAAGAACAGAGCACAGTGCAGGCAGTGTGAATGGGTGGTAAGCGTTGCAGCAGCCTGTTAGCCCCAGAGTTCCTCATATTGGCCTCTAACTTGGCAGCCTGTAATCTTCCTGCGAAGGAGTCCTCCTTTTCCTCTCCAAAATATCCGGCTGCTTGACTTAGCAAACCACTGCCATGTGGTTCTGGCTGAGAGGGGGAGGCAAGGGCTCTTTCAGCCTGCGGGCAAGCTCACTCTTCCAGATCATTGAGTCTGTAAAATGTGTTTGCTAATGTTAATTACAAAGTCGTTATCTTTATAGCTACCCCATGCATGTTTCATTGGCCTTGGGTGTGGAAGCTGCCTAGGGAGAGATTTCTAGCTGGATGTGCAGCTGGGTAAAACCATGTAGGGGCTTTGAGTTAGCACAACCGAACTCTTTTTCAAGACCCCCTTTCAAGAGGTAGCATGAGTGTGTCTTGGACGCTTCTGCTGCTGTACTGATCAATGAGTACTGCTGACAAAATGGCCAAGAGCGTCAAGACCGCAAGTGAAAAGCAGTGATCTAACGACTTTTCCACATTAGGGTTTGATAATACTACCCATTGCTCTATGTAAAATCCATTTTAGATGATTCTAGGGGACTTTAAGTCTTTGGTCCTCTTCCTTCTCTGGGAGTAAAGTTTTGCTTAGGGAAGAATTGCTTACTTGTTTGGAGATTTGATAGCTGCTAGAGGTGTGTTTGTATTGGGGAATATGATACTGCAGAGCACTTTCTCAGAGGAGAAATCTCTCTCTTAATGCCAAGAGACAGTTGTGTGTATCATCATCTGGTCTTTCCTGGTTCTACTCTGTTGAGAATATTTTTATCCCTAGCACCCAGCTGTCTCCTGGGCCCCCATAACTGTGTTGTCCCAAATGCAGCTGGACTCAGTGGTCAGAAACGCAGCGTAGTCTTTGTTGCTGAGGCTGGAGCCCTTATTTACTTTGCAGTCTAAGGCCAAGACCTTAAAATGGTAGAGCTTGAGAGGAGGCCTTGAGGGGTGTCAGAGAAGGCATTTTGTACCAGTTGGAGCCCATGCTTCATCTTCCTGTTCAACTTAGGGCAGAGGAAGTAGGTGGGGGAGGCAGACTATGGGTCGGTGGTCAGCCCTCCTCTGTGAAGAAGGGAAGAGCATTGCTATTGAGGTGGAGAGGGTAGAAGGCATGTGGGAAAATGAGTGCCACCTGGCCAAGAGGTATGGCCTAGGCTTCCTGAACCTTGGTGGGCCAAACTCTGTCAGTAAGGCTTGACCTTACCGTCAGTCAGTCAGGAAGGCTGACAATACAATCAGGTCAGAGCTGGAAGTTTTTTCTCTGAAGTGGCTCTATAAGTAGTTGGCTGAGTACAAAAAGGTAAGTATATCATTTGCACTTCAGCACCACCAACTCTTGGACCTGATCTCCATGCTCTGCAGTCATAGCTCGTTAGCTGAATTGGTTCTACAAAGTAGCCGTGCTGGCAAGGACCACTGGTCTGACAGGGCAGCAGCTCCGTGGGCTGGAGCGATTTTTAATTTCATATCTGATGAATTTTAAATGATTACTCATTTAGATGATTTCATGTGCAAAATGCTCTCTGACCTGCATTTGGGGTGGCAGCAGGGTTGTGCCAGGCAGGATTTTACAGACATGGGTCTGAGCTCACATCAGGCATTTCAGTTCCACCAAAGGGTCAACACTGTTGTGACAGTGGGGACTTCATTTTTGACTGTGCTGTGAATGCTAAAAGTGCATGTGGGTTCAAGAAGAGACTGAATGAATTCATGGAAGACAAATCTATGAAAGATATTATATGGCAGTATCTCTGCTGCAGAAAGCCCTTAAACTGCAAGGAGCTGGAGGGTGGAAGAGTGTTTTAGGGAAGTATTGTGCTATGCTTGTCTTCTCGTAGTTTTCTGTGGACCAAAACAAACTTTATATGTGTGTGTTTTCCATCTATGCAACCCTCTTCTCTTTTAATGGTAGCTGAGCAGTTAAAATGTCTTCATGTTTGGCTGTACTAATGATTATTTAAGAGAAGTGTAAATGTAGATAATTGAAAGGACTTAAACACTTCTGGTAAAGGAAATGCTGTTTGCACTGTGTACTTGATTGTGAATATCAACAGCATTCCAATGTTTCCTGTTTCGGTATTTTCCTTAACGATGGTAACAGTCCAAAAATATTTCAGATCAGGTTGTAGGCAGGAAATCTAGTCTAACACATGTCACCATTAAAAATGGATCAAATTACTAGCTGAAGAAAACATGCCTGGTCTGCTTTTTTGCCCAAAGGTGCAAATCTGTTAATTTCCTAGGATTTAAAACCAGCCACAAATTGCTTTCTCTGAACATGCTTTTCTAAGCGGCACTGCCAGGTGCTTTGCTGTTTGACATGTGAACAGAGTTGGAAAGGTCTGTTTTCTGCCTCAAAAGTGGGTGTTCAACAATGTTGGCGCATACACCAAATTCCTGCTGAACTTAGCATGTCTAGCCACTCACCGCTCTCTTCTGAGCCTGTGTTTGTTCATTCATTTTACTTTTTGTTTCAGGCTAGAGAGTGCTTTTAGAAATGTAGTGCCCAAGAAACTGAAGTAAAGGTTCCATTGTTGCCTTCAGCAGTGTAAAATCGAGCCTAGCACCATGGCTTTGTATGGTATGTGCAGAAAGACTGACCTACAGCAGACCGTGTACTTCAGGCAACTCAAAACCACCTGGTTGCTAAACTGAGAAATTTCACAGGCAGAGTTTCAAGCCTCTCCCATTCACAGGAAAAAGGAAGTTTTGGATCTTGAGCCTTTGAGAAGAGCTGCTTTCCCCCCCCCCCCCCCCTTCAGTTAGGGTGTGTACATCGTAGCACTGACATTCTAGGGTTGAGCAAAATCTCCTGCCAGGCTGCACCCCTTCCAAGCACACCTCTGATTTTCCTTTAATGGGGCTAAACAGCAAGACGTGTCCAACAGACTGGAGAAAGCTATCAACTTCCTTTGGTTACTTAGTGTATTTTGGGAAAGGCACTTGCCCTGACAAAGAGCACTCAAAGAAGAGAAGGCTCAAGAGAAACAAGTTCTCCTACCACAAATTTCACCTGATAGGCAAAAGTTCCAGGCATCACTGGTGTCACTGGTAATGCTTATGGTGAATTTGCAGACAGCTCTGTGTAGCTGTAGCTGCAGATATACAAAAGCAGATAAATGCTCATTGTATTCTATGTACAAAAGCAGGCAAATGCTCATTGCAGCACAGGTAAAAATTGTTTCTAAAACAAATGGCTCTTTGCCTGTGGTTGTAGTCACCAAATGGGTGGTGGAGCTGTGCTCATATGAAGACCTGAGCAACTCAAAGTGTGTATTTAAGTTTTTTTTTAACAAAAAAGAAGTGTTCCTACAGTGAGCCTGCCTTTCCCTCTATGTCCGGAGGCAGGTTGTGGGTGGTAGTAGGAGAAGAATATTTGTGAAAAGGGATCGCGAACATGTAATCTCTTGTTCTGCTGCTACTGTCCTTTTCTTCAAATTTCAAGCTGCTTTTCTGCAGCTCCGCTGCCAGCATATATGAATGCACCTTTTTTTGTTTGCAAAACAGTCTGTTACTCTGCTAAAAATGATGCCAAGGAATGAAGCTATGTATTTGTTCTTTGAAAAGTGCTAGGATCAGGGAAGTCAGATCTGCTACCAGCACAAGTGAAATGCATTGTTCAGAAAGGATCATGTGTAGATGCTTATGAAGAAGAAGAGAGCATGTGTGCAGTCATCTGCATTTTATTCGGAAGGTTCGGTTGCACTCTTGCCTGCTCCACGTGCTCCCAGTTCTCAGCTGTGGGGACTAGTTGCACAAAGCCACAATAGGCTCGAATTTGTGTTCTAGGAAGTCGGTGGAATCCATTGACTCACTTAGGTTTGCTTTTTGCTTCCCTGCCAACCAGAGTTTTCCAGCTCTGTCATCTTCTAATAATTCTTTTGGCCCTGGGAAAAGCCTGATGCTCTGCGTGCAGCTATATAAGGGCATGGAGATTGCTTGGCCCTCCACGGCAGCTCACAACCTCTCCATGGCTGGTGTGGTGCTCCCCAGCCCTCCTGAGTGCATGCCAGAAGCTTTTACTAATGATTGGCACGTTCAAAGTAATTTTGGCAAGTCAAGCCTGGCATTTGTCATGTTTTTACAGCCTCTTTGGCGAGGCAGAAGTAGTTAACTCTGTAGCTGGCTGGTGGAAGAACTGTGAGTCTGAGCAGTCAGGTGTGTTTTATCCTTCGTAACTCTAGAATGAAGCTGCTTGTGATGCACCTCTGTTACTTCTTCTGTGTAGCTGGAGTATCCCTTTTGTTTTTAGTGGTTGTGTGAAGAGACACCTTTAATGCAAGGAGCAGAGGGCCGTGCATGAAGAAATGACCTTGGGGCCTCTTGTCTCGAGGAAGTTGTGACTAGCAGCGCTGTTTGAATTGGCAATAGGCTGCATGCAGCCCAAGTACAGTTTTGCTTACCAAAGTGAGTTTGTCCTTTAATGGATGGCTGCTAAGAGTGACTGCTGGTGTTTAAATCCAAGGGCATGTACTTTGCAGCTGTTGTAGCTAAAAGGCTGATTAAAAGGTATCTTCCTGCTAGCCTGAAAGCTTTTGTAGTTAGTCTCTAAACATTATTAAAATGCCTATCGAAAACTCTGGGGAGGGTTGAAAGAGGAATTCTTTCGGTCTTTCCTCATTTTTCAGCTAGTAAACTTTGTGTTGCGCAAGGAACTTTTCTGTCTTTACGGATTTAGTTGCTACTTTGGTGTCTTAGTCGTGTCCATCCCACTGTTTGAAATGGGAATGTAAATGTGCCTCTCCTTTACACAACTTAGGCAGCTCCTGGCACACAGAATTAGATCCTCATTTTCTGGCTCTGAATTTTCCCTTGAAGCTATGGCCCAGTTTGCACGCAAACCATTGATAGCAAAATCTAGGCTCTTGTAATGTTTATACTACACCATGTTCAAGCCAAGCTTCTTGAAAAATGTTGTATTTCATAAATACCTCTCCAGATTCCTGCCTTGACTTGCGTGCAGTTTCCTTCCTCCCCTACCTACCAGCACCTCCCCATCCAAACCAGCATCAGACAAATTACTTTCTAATCTTGGGTCTTGTTTTCTGCCTAGATGAAACAGCAAATGCGTAGCTCATTCCCTGGTCCTGTCATGGTTGCGCTTTCTCCTGTAGTAAGGAAATAGCACGGAAATGTAAACTGCAAACGTGATGAAGTTTGTATATCCACATGCCTACAATTAATTTGCCTGGCACTTGTTCCCAGGCTTGTTAGAGTGTCATGGCTTTGTCTTCTCTTTCTGCGCTGTTTGAGTGTTGCTCTCTGCTGGAGTCTCATTTGAAAGAATGTGTTAGAAGCCATATTCTAAAATAAATATTTGTCAATTTAAGCACGAGTCTGGGAGATCCTCTGGGGATGCCGAAGCCTGCTGGCTTTCACTGAAGGCAGGGTGCGATTCCCCAGCAGACTGTTGGACATCTAGCCCCACCACCAGTGGGTGGCAGGTCTGGCAGCCCTGCTAGCATGGCCATGCTCTGTGGTAGGGGTACAGCCTCTCCGAGGGGAGCGTGGAGGTGACTTTGTGGCTGGGGGTCCTCTTCCCCAAATTTGAAAAAATTCCTCCAGAAAGCCACAACCATCCTACCTGTAGCAGCCTGCTGTGAACGGAAGGCACCGTTGCCAAGGCTGGGTTTGAGCTATCTACTCTGCCACCTGTTCCCTGCTTCATATAAATAAAATATAAAAACATACAGGTAAGATACAAACATGATGAATCTAACCAATCCGCCCTACTGTCTGTGAGTTGTGCCCACACTTCCCAGTCTTTCAGAAAATAAGTCCTGGTCCAGCAGTAGGACCTTTCTCCTGCACTTCAGTAAAAGTGCAGGCAGTGACACCAGGAGCAGAGCCAGGAAACCCTTGCTGAGAGCTGGGACCATAGCAGTCCTACCGATGACCCACAGATCGTGGGCTCCACAGGCAGTGCGGTGGGATGGGGCACGCGCCTGGAAAGCCCTGCTAGGCAAAGCCAGGGAGAGCAAAGCTGTCTCCTCTTTGTGGCTTTGCTGGGGCCATAAATGGGCTGTTGAGAGTGGCTGAAGGGCTCTGCTGCAGCTGTTGTGAAGACAAAGGGAAGCTTTATCCTCCCAGCCTTAGACGGACAACCGCGTGGGCTATTTAACCTTTCTGTTTGGATAGCTTTTAAACTGGATTGAAACTAAAGCCTGGAGTGACCTTGCTGCTTCCATTTATATCCAGTGACAGATCAGAATGGCAGCAGGCCAGGAAACAAACTTGTGCTTTTTGCCTTGCTAATAAATAAGGGAGAAAAATCTGGTCCAAAAAAACCCCACTGGCTGCAGTAGTTGGCCATAGGTACCTCCCCTACGCTGAAGACCAATGTGCTGCCTCACCTCAAATGCATCAAGTGAGGGGCAGTGGGATGAAAGCGAGTGCCCGGGGCAGCAGGAGGTTTCTGTTCTGTATTCATATATTGGCCTGCTCTAAGCTTAAATTTGCAGTCTGAATAAGGCCTTTGGGGGCTTCTGAAATCTGATGATATTAAGCTGCTGCAAACGAAAATTTTACCTCAAAAGTACTTAGATCACTGCTAGTGAGAATTGGTATGGGGATGCCTCATGCTAGAAATCAGCTGAAGTGTTAATGCTTTCTGAACTGTTCTTTCATCTCCAGCCAATGTCCACTTGCTTACCCGGGGTATTTGATTTCCATATACTTTGCTGTGTCCCCTGTTTTTCCAGAGGAGATGAAACTTTTCCACACGTGATCTCCAAACACTTTCAAGGAATAAGGCTTTGCCTTGGTCAATGGGCTGCTCTCCTCTGCGAACACAGTCTTCGAGTGCAAAATACAACCATCCTAAAGATGGCTGTGACTTTGTCAGGCTTGACAGCCATAATCTGGGTAAACTGGCTGGTTCCTTAGGCACCTTAAAGCATGGGTTGCCAGGAGCAAGGAGGGAATGGTTGTTTTATACTCACCTGGGGTATGTTGTGCATCCAGTAACAGCAGCTGTTGAGACAAGGTAATGATCAGATTGGCATAGATCTGATCCCATGCAGCTGTTAAATTCATCTTTATTAGCCTGTGTGTGCCCCAGCTCGCCAGACGCCAGCATTTGGGTGCCACAGGTTATCAGGTATCAGCCCTGCAGCTGAGCCCACAGGGTGCAATAGCCTGGAGTCAAAGGTTTGCTGTACCTGAATGCTTGTAAAGGATGATATCTGGTGTGACCTGTGCCTTTGTACTTTCCTGTGAAAGGAGGTACAGGACAGCAGACTTCAGTTTTTTTCTGTGTAAAGTCCAGAGTGCAATAGATGCAATAGCCAGTCAATAAAATTTCTCCTCTTCCCTGGGTGAGAATGCTGCCTCCTGTCTCCTCCCACTGACCTACCCTCTGGATGTGAGTCTTAAAATACTATTTTTGCAGCGAATGTCTGGGATATACATGTGCATCACAGTGAAGTTTGGGCTGTTTAAAAAATGTCCTGACATTGGAGGGCTTCTAGAGGAACGGTGTAGACCAGATTGAATTTATCGTGGGTAGCTCTACACCCTGTTTCTCTATCCTTGCCAGTTTTATAAGCCTTTTCTGTTTAAAGTGTCCTTCCAGTTATCCAGTTAATTCTCAGTGGAAGCATTCCTGTTTTGCTAACTAAGTACTTAAATTGTAGCTGGCCCTGGGGCCCAGAAATATCTAGGAAGTACATCTATCTGCAGTTGCAGATTCTACAAAGGGCTCCTGTCAAAACAGGACATGGTTTTTCAAAACTCATCCTAAGAGTTTTATCAGCCATCTGGTTGCTGCATTATGCAATGTTTAGCATTGAACAACAGTTTTCATTCAGCAGTACTGCAGTCACTCGTTCCCTACTATTAAAAAGTTTGGGAAAAGCGGCATTGTTTAGTTCATCTGAGATGCTAACTACTGTCTGTACTTCTGAGAAAAGTAGGTAGCATGTTTCCCATCAAGTATCTCAAGCAAATCTAAGCACTTCTTTCCCACCGCTTGTTTGACTGCTGTTCTTTGGGACGTAGCAAAACTCTAGAATGATGCTGGTAAAAGTGGTTGGTTTTGGTCACAGATCGTGACTTGTGTTTCAGGCTTCTGTCAGTAATTGGGTCAGACCACAGACCAGCAAAGGTTATGCAGACTTTCTCTTGGATACATTATGTCATCTCAGTTCTTAGTCCTATTGCAGACTTGGACCCATTTTTTTTTTCATAATTCCCAAAAGCCTCTGTTTGTTCAGCATGGATACCACTGTATAAATAAGAAGAAAATTCCAGAGATGCAAACCAAAAAATATTTCTAGCTTATCCAAGGCAGTGCAACTTCAAGAACAAAATGTTCTCTGTATAGTCAATACAGACAAGAATCGTTCCTCTTCCTGGCTACCCATAAAAGCTGAAACACACAGTAATCTGAATTGTCCCACTTAATTAAAGGATCTGCATCTAAGGCATATCTCCATCTTCTGGTGTTTGGGTGACCCCCAACTCTACTGCCTGGGTTGGAGCCCATGCTTGTTGTGTCGCCAGTGGAGTCCCAAAGGATAAGCCGGGGCAGTCACTGCTGAGATCCTGTCTTTCTCCAAGGACCTCATACAACGTAACTAAGTCATCCAAGTTACGTGCCTAAAATGAGGCTGTCTAGATTCCTCCTGGTGTGGATAGTGCTATATACAAAAGACTGGGGAAATGTTTTCAGCTAATGAACTTCAAGTCTTTCAATAACAGTAATTATGCTCAGTGATGAAAGTAGATTAACTATTAAAAATCTGTGTTGCAGAACGGAGTCAAAAGTCTGGTCACCGCTTGTAAATGAGGAGGGAAAGACACATCCTTATAAGATGAATCTGGCCTCTCAGCCGCAGGTAAGTAATGGAGTATCTGCATGCTCTTGTTCCCGCTTACTCCTGTCTGACTTCGGAGCGGTTTCTGGCCTGATCCTCCAAGGACCTGAGCGTGTGTTACTCCGTTGGTCGCACTGGGGATAGCGTGTGCCCCGTACCTCCTAGAAATCATGTGGCCCTTGGAAACCTTCAGAGGCAGACTCCCTCCCTTGTGGTCAGAAGCCTGCTGCTGCGAGAGCTAGTCGGATACCTTGCCAAGGGTAAGCTGCTTGGATCAGAGGAGTTGTCTCCTGCCTTCTGCATGCTCACACCTACCATAGGGCACAGAAGGCAGTGCAGAGGTGTGGCTCAATAAATCGTCGCTGCTGTTGCTAAGCCTGTTGATTTTCATAGATAAGAGGGGAGGAAAATGATCCATTCTTAGTGTTTTCTGTTGGTTGTTTTTTTTTTGGGGGGGGGGGGGGGGGGTTCATTTTTTCCTCCTACTAGCAGGTTCTTACTAGCAGTCTAGCCGTGAAGAAAGTGGAAGAGAAACACACCAGCCTTTCATATTTTTATCTGTGGGGCAGATCTTGCAGCCTCTGTCTAGGAGGTTGGTTTTGTAAGCTTTTGGCAGCCTTGCTTCATCGATCTGCTGCCTCTGTCAAGTAAATGTAGTAATAACAGTGACCTGTGCAAGGACGTTGCCTGGGCTAGGTTTAGAGGATTACGCTGCACAAATCTACAATAACTGCACTAAAATCAATGGCATGTCTCTTGATTTTCACTGAGGCAGTGACGTGGATTCTGGCCCTAGCACACATCCCATGTAAGTCATTTTGCAAAATAAGTAGAGATAAAACTAGTTTGACTTTGCAATTAATTAAGTGCTAATATGTCTGTTTGGGTTGGAAAGGATCTGAACCTAAAGTAGCACATGTGCAGCAACACCCTGCCCAGACCTTGGCCTGGGATCTGTCCGTCCTCCCTCTCATGCCAAGCTGCTGTGTGTTGCTTGGCTCGAGAATGCAATGCAGCATTCTCCAGGTATGTCACAACTCAGCCAAGGCACAGCATGAGACTGAGCCATTTGGACTTACGTTGGGCCAGGGCCGTGCAGTGACACCTGCCTGTGACACTGTTGAGTTGAGATCTGGTCCGTGTCTTCTGCTGCCCAGGCTCTGGAGGTGTGCTGCTGCAAACCTTGTGCCTTGGGGGCTATCTCTTGCCCAGGGAGTGGGACAGAGTCTGCACTGAGGCTTTGCTGCAAGGCTGCAGAGGGCTATTGTTTAATTCAGCAGAAGACCTGATCCTGGAGTCCAAGTCCCAAACCCAGCCATTAACCAGAATTTAGCTAAACGCCCCAGAATTGAACACAGGGCACTACACATGCCAGGAAGGACTTTAACGTAGCTCACTAAGCTTAGTTAACCGAAGCAAGAAACCTGCAGCTGCAGCTCCCCTGGCACTAGCTGCACCACCACACTTTTCCCCCCAGTCCAGCCTGGGTGACGGAATAGATACCCACTGCTGGTCAAGTACTAAACATAGGCTTTTTTAATTAACTGATGCCACCTCTTACTTAAACTCATTTGCTCTGGCAGTTTTAACCCTAATCAATGGCTCCCCTTTAATGAGCTGCCCCCTGGGTGGAGTGTTTGCGTATAAGTCAGCTCTGGCCTGTTTCAGGGAGCCTCCTGCAACTCAGTAAGAAACATGGGTGAGAGGGACTAACCTTAACTCTAGTCTTTGACTTACAAGTCATCTCCTGCTTTCTAAAGTCCAAGTCAAGGGCATCACAAAGGTCAGACTGTGCAGGATTCAGCAACAATTCTGACGGTGGAGCACATCCCCTCCTAAACCCTAACCTTAGTCCTGATCCTGGCTCTAGCTCTGGCCATTATATAGATATCCCGATGCTTCCAGTTTGTAAGTGTGGTGCCACACACTTTGTTGATTTTGTTGATACCAACGTGTAACTGACTTGAGCAGGGGAGTTTGGTGGGAAACTGACTGTGGAGAGATTCCTGTTACAAACCTTATCTCTGAGCAGTGACCCTTGTCTTCATCTTGCACTAGGAACCAACTGTTGCCTGAAAGTTAGGCTTTTGACCGCTTGTGATGGCTGATACTAGAAGAGTTTTATTTCCTGGTGTAAAAGGAACATTCAAGCTCTCACAGAAGTCTTGCCTTTCTTCTTCCCTTCCTTAAAAAGCCAGTTAAGTCATTTGCAGTGGTCTACATGAATGGCGCTTGCTGTTTTTCAGAGCATGGGGCTCTCCTTTAAAGGGCTTTGCCTGCTGCATATTCAAGCAGAGGAATTTAGCAGCATGAGGGACGATATAGGTCTCATGTCTCCAAACCACAAGCTCCCATTTACCTTTCCTGCTTAACAGTGCCTGAACATCCTAGTCCGCTGTGCCAAGGAAAAGTGTCATGAACACCATCAAGTTTTAAGTTTGTTTTTGGTGGTTGTTTTTTTTTTTTTTTTTAAATACACACCCGTTTCCTTTTTCAGTAGCTGACTGCAGCAAGTGAGGGTTGTGGCGAGGTCTGTCTGCTTGGAGCGTGATGTCAGCGGAGCATGCTGACTCCTGCCAGAGCCGTGGCAGGCATCGGCCAAGTCACTCTGGGGCTGTGTCTTTGCAGCATCACCAGAGATTTCAGCCAGGCCTGCTGCAAATCAGCAGCAGCAGAGTGCAGAAGATGCTGTGTATATATATACTGGCATGGCAAACTGCTATGAATTTTACCACAAAGATGCTGATCTCATTTTTCCAACAGGATTGGTAGAAGTTGTGAGTAGAGCTCAATCTTTGAAGGCAGCGCTGTCTGAGCTGTTCAGGTTTTTTTAACTTGCTCGCCAGTGAAAACAATGTTTGCTTTCCTTGGCAACAGTCTTGCACAGAATGCTTATTAATTCACTTACCAAAGAAAATAGGACACACTGCGTCCAAGTGGTTCATTTAAGTCCTGATCCAGGGTCCTCTGAAGACGTTTCTCACTGGTTTTGCACACAGCCTTTTGAATGCAGAAATATAATCATACGTGTGAATAGACGTACTTCAGGCTCAAAAAAACAAAAAAAGCTTTAAAACCTTTGCTGTAGAAATTGGACTGCACTTATTCAAATAAGTTTCCACCTTTCTTAAAATTGGGTAGTTTGGTGTTGCCTCTCCTACCTTCAGTATCTTAACTGAAATTTCTCCTACTTGTCCACCTTCTTTTCTTCTTCCCATTTTATTGGAAGAGAAAATAATTTTCAGTTTGTCTCAAGAACTGTATGACTAAAGCCATATTTTAAGATCACTGCTTACACATTTTTTACCCCATTTGAAATACTTTTTGCTTACTTGTGGAGGCTGATACTTGGTGAAATGCTGTATCATCCTGTGCAAGTGTTTTCTCTTACTTGGAATGCAAGCTCAAAATAATTTTATCTGCCTTTGGAAAATAAAAAGGCATTCCATAACCTCCCATGCATTCCCCAAAGTCCTGAATCCCAAGACTGACTTCATTGTCTAAGCTGACCTTTGCCCATGAAAGAGCTACAGCCTTGTTATTATTTCGTTACCATTATCTTTATCCTTCTAAATTAATTTAAACTGAGGCAAGAGTGATGACAAAATCACATTTCATCAAAAGGTGCAGCAGCCCGTCGGTGGTGATGGCTCAGCGGCTGAGCCAGCTTTGTTTTGGGTGTGACCATGGCAACATTAGGGGAAGGAAATGATGGAGTCGTCTTAGTATATTTACTCAATTATTTCACTTGCACTTCTCACCCAGATCCTAAGGGTGATCACTCAGTGTCATTTTCCCATCAAGAGTTTTTCCTCACTGCAGTGGGAAAGATTAAAATAACACGTCTGCCTCTCCCCTCTGCTTAACTTTTCCTGAGAAAAGTGGTCACAGCAAGAGAGAACAAGTTACTTGGTGACTAAGGTAATTTTAATGCTTATGACACTGACCAGAGACCAGCATAACTTTCAGATTCTGCCATGCTCTCTGGTGACCTTGGGCCAGGCATTAAGCTCCGGACCCATACGCTGGTGTGCGTGGCTGTATTGCCGCTTGGTAAAATGAGCAATAAAAGTCTTTCTTTATCCCTCAGACTGTGCCATGTCTTGTCAGACCTGGACTCTGTGGGAGAGTGGGAGAGACAAACTCTGTTTGTCTTTTTTTTTTTTCCCCCTGTATTTGTAGGATACTGAGGTCAATGGGGCCTAGCTCTCTGTTTGCACTGAGTGAGCTTATGTAGGGAATGAGCTGAGAGACTAGCTTCGAGGGTAGTCAGCACCAGGACTGTCTCCAAAAAAGCTTGTCCATCTCCCTGAAGGCCACATACCCCATTTGCAGCAAGGCACAAGCATTAACGTCACCCCTCAAGAATGTCAGTGAAAACTCTTGGTTTGAGATGGATAGATCAGCTCTTCTTAACCACAGTAGATACAGGCTTTCAAATGTGAGGATGGTTTTGTTTTGTTTTGTTTTTTTTAATGAGAAATAACCTCCAGACATGCAGACGGAGGAGCTCTGGAAGTGAATCGTGGTATTTGTGGGATGACAATGACAGACAGCCACTTCTGTCTTCCCAAGGTTTCTTGAGAGTGCCTGCCCTGTCCTCCTCGTCCTCACAGAGTGATGTCATTGTTTCCATCTTGTGTATTTTGTCTCCTTGGATACGGCAAAGGCAGGGGCTATAGAAACTGGGTGTGTGGCTGGCTTGGCCTTTGATAAGGCTGTGCGTGTGTGGGCAATGCATGAATCAATAGGCATATAAAGTAACAACCTGGTGTTTCGGACGAGGGAACCGCGCCGGCGTATCGCGACCTGCTGTTTTTGGTTAAAAGGCGTTACCGCATGGATGTGGAATGTGTCAGGGACGCAGAGGGAGAGGATGTGGGAAGCCAGCCTTGTTGTTTTACCCCCCTACAATAGCAAAACCCCAAACCCTTCCTAATTTCTAATCGGATTTCAAAGCATTGCAAAAGATCTTTCCATAGCTGAAAAACCCCAAACAATAACAGAGGGAGAGGTGAAAGTAAAGGCACTTCTAAATACTTGTGATTGCAGCTGATGAAACATAGCATGGGGTAGAGTTTGCCATGAAGACGTCCTCTTCTGAGCCATTGCTGCATGTTTGGTGTGAACAGCCTCCCCCCGGCATGCCGGCTGGGCACGAGCATGGCCAGAGCTCCCCGGGCGGCTTCGCAAGGGTGAGGATGGAGCCAGGGAGTTTGGCTGCCAGTCTCCGCTCTCCTTCCCTGCCCGCAGGACCGGAGTGCTCTCGTTTGCTGAGGTTTGGTCAGGGGCCCGTTTTCTTAGAGCTGAGTAAACATTTATACTGAGAAATGTTTAATCTTGTTTCCTCTTGGCATGGCTCTCGAGGTGTGCAATCCAGGATTGCCCGCCCCGAGCCTCTGGGCTCTGACTTGGGACGCAAAAACATCCCGTGCTTATGGGGCCTGGTGGAGCAGCAGGTTTTGCCGGCTCACTCAGCTGCTTTGGGGGCCTGCGGGGCTGTGGGGGCTTTTGCTTCTCCCAGCAACTGCAGAGCCTGGGTACTAATTTTTTTTAATTTGTAACATGAAGTTGGAGTGAATCCCCTGACTCTGAGATTTGGAGCATCAGGAAATAACTACACTGGCCAGTTTCTAAATCACGACTTCTCACCTGAAACTAGTTTTTGGTGGCTTCAAGCAGCCCCCCACGTCGTACTCGACCTGCCTTTCCTCCAGGGGCTGCAGCAAGGTGGCCTGGGAAGGGGCAGGGGGCAGGCAGGGGAGCAGGGGTGCTGCGGGTGCGGTGGCAGCGGGCAGTAGCCGGCACCTCTGAGGCCCCAGCCCTGCCGGCTGTCTTCAGACTGTGCTGTGGGGAGAGGAAAAACCCGCTTCAGGGACAAGCTGCCTGACCCCTCACGTCTCGGTTGAGTTTATTTAGCAAGTACAAAAAGCCTCCAGGTTTTTCCTGTTTCTGGTGGCGGTGAGGTCAGTGCAGCTGGGGTGGCCTTGGCCACGTCACTGCGCGGCGGATGGGACCCAAGAGCCCACCCTCACCCCAGACTGCCCCCAACCTGCCCGAGGGCAACTGGGGCCATGGAGGCATCCAGGTGGCTTTATGCCCCTGGTGCATGGGATGTGTCCCAGCTCAGCTGCTGGAGGGGGCTGGCTCATTCTGGGCTGTCCATCCGTCTGCTTTGCTGACATCTGGGAATTTCCCTGGAGCCTTGTGCTGCGATTCCCGGGACAAGCAGGCCCTACAGTGGCAACCACATCCATCTCTGGTGCACAGTGAGGAGGAAGCAGCCACCCATGCTGCCAGCCGCTGGTTGGCCCCAGGCATGGAGGTGATGGCTGGCACAGCTGTGGCGATTTCACAGGCTGGGCTTCAGCATCGCTGAGTGTGGCCTGGCGCAAGCGGGACGAGAGGGAGGAAGGGGCCATTGTTTTCCCAGATAATTCCCCATGACGCAGCCTGCAGCCGGTGCGGTAGGAAATGCTGATCTGCTTCCTGCCCCAGCACAGGGACGTTTTCCCCATCCCAGCAGCCTGGCACCGTGGCTGGCGGCTCCCTGCCGGGAGGGCTGGGGTGGCAGGGGAAGCCCCTTGGCACCCAGCTGGAAGGACTGTGGTGCAGCACCTGCAGTGCATGGGGGTGTCCTGCCACCAACAGCTGGCACCAGAAAACCCATCTGGCAGGAGACCTGTGTGTTTGACCTGAAGCTGGGGTACTAAAAACCTTGTTTGTCCTTAGGAGTGGGAGGTGTTTGTTTTTTTTTTTTTCTCTTGGATGGGGGCATTTGCCCTGGTGCCTGGAGGACTTGGCAGCACACAAGATCATGCTCCAAAGACACTTGGAGCTTGTTGGCATAGAGGAGTTAGTTTCTGGTAGGGAGGAGGCTATTGGAGGAATGGCTCCTCCAGCAGTGCTTCCCTGAGTGGCCCTGCTCGTGTTGGAAGTCAGTTTCTGCCCAACAGGGGACTTGCAGAAGACCAATCTATTGAACTAAGTGTGTAAACTGCAAGTGGATTAGTGGAACTGCCACAATCTTCTTTGTGCTCAACCGTTGTCTTCTGGTTTACAATGTCCTCACGTTAAGTGGCTTATTTTCCTCCTTGAAAGTCCACTTCATTTTGAAAGTGAAGCAAGATGAGACCTCTCTGAGTTCAGAAGCAGCACCCTGGCAGAGAAATCTGGGCTAATCCATTGTAGCTTGGGCTAGCCATTCCACCAGCCCCTCTGAAGACATACCTCAGCAAAGGAAGGAGGCTGGTATCCGTGCAGACAAAGTGTTTTAACTATCACAGTATAGTAGTAAAGTATTGCTCTTGAATATCCTACCTGGAGGCTCGGGAGCTTCCACACCCCAGCTTCAGACCGAAATAACCGCTGCCAGTACCCCTGCTCACTGCTGATTGCAGCCCACTGCAGACAGGGCCGGTGCCAGGGGACTGAGGCATCGCCATGGCTTGCAGGAAGGGTGAGGCAAGCGCTTCCGGATCTGCCTGCAGATGCCCACTGAAGATGTCTCCGAAAAGATCTGATATTATTCACGCTCCTCCGTACTACTGACAAAGAAAGAGCAGGTCATGCTCTGACTGGATAAGAGCATGTGCTTGTGTCTGACTGCAAGTTCTTCCTTTGCAAACAGACCATTGCTTACTGCTCTTGCAGTCCGTGCCCCAGCCAGGGATGCTGTTTAGTGCTGCTTGCCCCATTTTCCTTGCATTGGTCCTGGGAACGCCACAGCCTTAGAGATGCTGCAAACCCCAGGCATCTCAACTACATAAACCAGGCACTGCCTCCACACATGTACACAGCATAGCAGTGTTTTTTGTACTAACGTTTTTCATTTGCCTCCCGGTTGACAGGTTTTTGGGAGTGTCACATTTCTAATTTTTTTTTACAGTATTAAGTCAGAGACTCTCACATAAGCACATGATTCCAGGAGCCGGGGCTTTAACAAAACTGCTGCACAGCACAGGGCCTGGATTGGCAGTTCTGGCAAATCCCTAGGTAAATACATTTGACAGTGAGAACGCATTATCTTTTGATCTTGGGATCATGAAAGCACTTGTTCTTTGCAGATTCCTTCCACAGCTCGAGCAGAAAGAGCAGCACGGTGTGACAGGAAGTGCTGGAGAACTTGGATTATCCAAATGCCTTTTATAATGTTACTGCTCTTGTAATACTTGTCTGTAGACTCTCGGGTTATACACCTGTGCTGTTCTCCAGATGGAATTTTTCTATTCCAATCTTCAGATACTACCTTCTGCACCGATATCTCTATTTAACCTGTTATAAACTCCTTTATAGTCAGCGGACTTTATCCACATGAGAGCTACTACAGATGTCCTGACACTTTTGAAAGCTTCACTTATGGTGTTGGATGTTACTACACAGCAGAAAACCCACCTGGTGGCCAAAAGTAGGCCAAAATCTCCTATGTGGATTCTGCGCCTGAGTGCACATTGCAGTTCTTGGAGTCAAGGCACTAATGTGATTTCAGTCTCTCTCCTCCATCTGGCTGTCTATGTTCTCAGCACTTGTAAGAACTTAAACATCCTTGAGGCCTCCATCACTGTCAAACTGATTTGGTCTTGGCTGACAGATTCGAAGGTCGTTGGTGGGGGGTGGGAACATGCCCACGTGCATGTGGAATATGTAACTGAGACGCCTTACTTCCTTAGGAAATCAGAATTTTAAAAAAATACTCTAAATTACTTCCCTTTCTCTAATTCTTGGTTAATACTTAAACGTTTCTACAATACAGGTTGTGACATGATTTCAACTTTGAGCCTATTTGACCTAAGAGTATAACCCCTTTAGCCTAAAACTTCTGCCTCTGTCTTTCATTAAACTGACTATTTATGTGCACATCTGAAAGACTCTCCTACTTGTGGCCTCTGAATGGTGAGCTAACGTGTATTTAATGCTGATATAAGATCACTGATACTTTTCCCCACGGTGTGATATACAGGCTGAAGTAATTTTTTTTTTTTGCTAAAACCCACAGTTTCTGCCATGGGAAAGACTGTTTTTATGAGCACTATTATGTGCTTTGAATGAGATTGCAACAAAGGGAGATTAGCTAATTACTCCAGGGTCTTTCTTCCTTTGGTGTGTGGGAAAGCTTTATGGCTGATAGCCATACGCATCGGCCAGAAAGCCGTGGGAGAGCAGTCCTGCCACCCCACACCTGAACATGTTGAGCTACCCCACTGATTTCAAATGACTTGTAACTCATGAGTGCGTTTGGATCCACGCCGCTCTTGTCTGAGGGATCCTATGCTGTGGTTGATGCCATAAATAGCATTTGAGTGCCATGAAGCGAGATGACTCCCATCTGTCAGTCTGGGAACGCTAGCCAGCTGCTTAAGGAAGTCTGGGGACATAAAAGTGATTTAAAGAAAAAAAAAACCTATAGGGGAATTTAGTCATCCTTGTTTCTAGTGAGTGTTTATGCTGTAACTATAGCTTTATCAAACAAATGCCATGAGATGTTCAAAAAGGGCGGTGAAGGCTCACTTCATTACTATAGAAGTCAGTGCCTGCATGGAGTGGGAGGGGGAACCGGTTGTGTTAATTAGAGCTGGGAACCGTGGGCCCAGCCTGTTAAGAAGGGCCCTGTTTCATCCTGTGCCATTGGGTGTTAGCCCTGTAGTGAGGCCATTCCCAATCTCTACAGCTGGCTGAAACATTTCAAAACGCACATTTTGGTGCCGTCTTTTAGCCCTGGATATTTCAGCCGCCTCTGTGAATGTTAGTCCTTTCTTCTGCCTGCTCTAGTGAGGTCCCGCTGTGCTTACTCCTTGCTTTGGTCAAGCATCTTCTCTCGGGAGAAATAAGCCCTGGATGTTGTTATGTCTGCCCCAAGGCTGTTAATTCCCAGCCTGCTGAACTGGTGATGTGGCTTACAATTTTCCCCATTTTTGTTAGCACTGCCTGTGATTCAGAAGAGTCTTACCTCATATCTTATTTAACTTGGGTTTGGCCCCTTTCTTATTAAATTGTAACCAGTGTTTCTAAGTATCTACTAGTACCTCTGGAAGGCTCCAGTATGCAGCAAACCCAGAACGTCTGGGTGATGTCTCATACTTCTGGCACTGAAGAGATCTCTGGCATTTAGCTGTCACTTGTCTGTGGACAGTCTTTTGTACTAACAAGAATCATCTTCCCACCTTTATTGTGGGAATTTCTTGTCCAGAAAGGCCAAAGTTGTTTGTCAAAGGCAGCTGTGAACCTCAGTCTTGGCTGAAGGAGCAGACGTGCTCCAGAGCATTTGTAGCAATGCCAAAGCTATTCTTTCTGGGTTCCCCTTAACTAAGGAAAGCCAAGCTTTCCGATGTCATTGAAGAGTGCTCCTCTTTCTGCCTCTCATCTTCACTTCTCCATAGAAATCAGTCATGCTTTCAGGAATCGCAAGGAATGCTTAAAATCTGTAGTCTTGCATGAGAAGGTGGGTCCTGTGGCTTACTGTAGGCTTGCAGGAGCTCCCAGGCACGTGGGAGCTTGAGCTAATAGCTCTGGCAGTGTTTCTGAGCTCTTAAGTTCCTGGCATCTCAACTCTGAAATGCCCTGTAGGTCAGCCTGAAGCCATCCAGGACGGGGCCGGGGGCCCTCGTGATGTGTGGAGAACGCTCACCTGCTTTGGTGGTCATGGTTGCATGCTCCTCAGCTGACACCACATGCAAAGGCCACCATTGCAGCAGCTGCTTGCTCCAGGCTGCCCCATCACATCCCACCTGCATGCCTGAGCACCTCTGATTTTTGCCTCTGCTCCTTTGCATGCAGGAAATAAGGCACATAGGAAGTGCACACAACCGGAGCGCGGTGCCCTTCACTGCTGCCACGGCTTCTGCCCCCAGAGTGATCACTGCTCAGTACAACAGCCCAGCAGGCCTCTACTCCTCAGAGAACATCCAGACCTTCAACAGTGCAGTGGAGTCAAAGACATCACCTGGGGCCCTGGAGCCTACCAAGCCGTAAGTATCTTCCTCGCCTCCTCTCGCTGCCCGTGCCCGCAGGGCAAGGCTCCAGGAGATGTGAGTTCGCTGCGAGGGTACCAATTTGTTAACCCAGAAAAGCTCTCTTTCAGGGCAAGGGAAGGAGCAGAGGCACGAGCATGGATGTGGTTCCCAGGGGCAGGGCTCGGATGGAGCGGGGAACATTTCATGAGATGCAGAAATGAAATTAATGCTGTTGTGTTTCTTTGTTTAGCAGAGACCGACGCAGTTTCCGCGTGCGTTCAGCATGACATACCAGCCTGCTGGTCTGAACAGGTGCCTGATGATAGCTTGTTACGAGCACTTTGTAGAGAGAGCATTTTGTGCTGGCTTTGCGGGCAATGCTGGGCAGGAAGGGTACCAGCTAGCGCAGGAAGCACACACGTCCCCGTTCCTGGCTGGCCTGGGATTCATTGACAGGCTCTGCCTAAGTTTGGATCTTTCTATTTTTTATTATTGAACCTCGCTTTTCACAGGAGTTTTAAAAAGTAGCTGAAACATTCATACCCATGTGAGTGATTTTATGTATGGGATTGGAAGAGGTCCCAACCTTAAAAGGGCCTATTGATTTTTGTGGTTGCATCTGAGCTTCACCAGAGACATTACATTATCCCAGAAGTCCAAAGTTCCTCTTTTTTTCATTGGAGCATAAACCAGGATCTTTCTGAAATCTTGCTGGCTGTGTTGGTCAAGTTGTTTAACTGCCCTAAGTATCTGTATAGCAGTACCACACTGCCGGGAAGACTTTGGCTGCTTTTACAACAAAAGCTGCAAGACCAATGCTTTAGGTGATACTCTGCTAAATTCCTGACTTGTGAATGGGGAGACAAAAGTAACTTCAGCCTCTGCTTTTGCAGGGCACAAAGACCTGAGATTGTGGTTTAACACAAGGCTGAAAACTTGCCCCTGACTGAAACTGGCTTCTTGCACTGGCAGCCCCATCTGCAGCATGGGCCCTTCTAGGCAGAGTTACAGTGCTGCAGCTGGCAGATGAAGTGACAGATGTTTGTTCCTCATTTGCTTCTGGTAGACTGCAGCAGCCTCATTCAGGGGCTGAGCAAAGGCAGAGCAAGGACAAGGGAAATCTGACTTTGCGTTAACCTGATGGGACCATTTGGCAGTCAAATACCACCTCTGGTCTAGTCTGGAGTCCTCTCCAAGTGAGAGCACTCCCTGGAAGCCAGGTATATTTGGCTGGAAACTTGTGGGTGATCCCTTTTTCTTGCAGGGATCAGCAAAGAGGTGGGTTTCTTCTAGTGCTGTGGCTCACCTCCTAGCAGGAAGGTCCATTGCCAGCCCTGCTGCCTGTGGGGTACATGGCATCACTTTCGTCCTTCCCTTGCTGAAATACAGCAAGTTGCAAAGGAATGCTGGGGGGACTGTGGATGAGACCTTTGATGCTAATACACTTTTGTTTACAGAGTCATCAAAAGCAAATGAATTGCTGCTGGTTTTCAGTGGGAGCCAGGGGGCCTCACCCTGCCATTAAAAACCCACTATGGTCTCCCCAGTGCACAAACACAGGATGTGTAGGTTCTCCCTTCACACAGCCTTCCAGCTGCCTTTAAATTCCTGGCTGTCTGTTTTGCCAAATTATTTGTACATGGCCAATCTTGCTCTGGGTTTACCTGACATTTATCTGCATCCCCATCCTGCACCCAGCAGACACAGAGCCTATCTGAACCCAGCAGCCTGATCCTGCCACTGCACATGGTGATGCGAGGACGTGGTCCATGGTCCATCCTTAGAGGGTGCGTGATGTAAATGCAGGGCTGTGGTACAGACAGAAACACCAGCAAACATCTTCACTGGATTTGGTGTCGCAAAGCAGGTGGGGAGGGCAGGGAGAAGCCCCACTGCTGAGCACATCAGTTTTGGGATCAGAGGTGAGACTGCCCCTCAGTAGGGCGCCCAGGCTAGCCTTGGGAAGGGCAGCAGTGAAGGTGGTATTCCTTGGCTGGAAGGTGGGGCCGTGTGTGTGCTCAGGTAGCTAGTTCTAGTGAAACCCCTGCTGTGCCATGTCTTCGTTGCTTTTACAACCCCTGCATTTGCTCATCAGTAGAGCGAATGCATTTTAGTTTTTGTATGGACACACCTGGAATGCGAGACCAGAGCCACAGCATTAGCCAAAAGCCTTTAATATAAAGTCATGTATTCAGTGGTGTGTCCCTCTGGCACAAGGAACAGACAGTATTCTGCAACTGTTTGTGTCGCTTGGAGTATTTGGTTTAGCCCTTCATTAATTTCTTCCTTCTTTCCTTTCTTCCTCCTCTGCATTTTTCCCTCAATTCCACAATCTAAAACCCAAATGAACCCCCAAACAACCACAACTCAAACTGCCCATGTGAACGCGTGGGCCCATAGGCGCCCATCGCCATCGAGCGCGATGCAGGCTCCCTTCGCCTCCGTCTATAACCCTCTGCAGGCGCAGAGCTCCGAGCCGCCGCAGCGGAGGCACAGCACCTCCTCCGTCCCCAGCCAAGTTCGAGTGGGGCCAGAGCAGCTGAAGCACGTGGCCCAGGTCTGCCCCAACAGCCCCGTGGAAGTGGAGGTGCCGGGACTCAAAGTGCTGCATGTGCAGTTCAATTCTCCCCTGCAGCTCTATTCGCAGAGCAACATCATGGATTCCCTGCAGGGGCAGATCTCTTCCATTAGCCCCGATTTCCCCAGGTAACCTGCCTGCTGCCTCTGCGGCCGGCTCGGCGCATCCATTCATCCGCATCTCGGTGTACACGAGTGCCTCGTCCCTGTCTGTGGCTCATGCCATTGGCCGGTCACAAAGAAACAGCTTTTACATTTCACCTTTCCGACATTAGTGCATGACTCTTCACAGGAGCTTTCTCTGCATTGTGTCTGTGTCCGACACCACAGGAAGCATCAAAACATCATTTCAGCCTGTCAGTGTGTCCATTGCCCCCTGCGCACTTGCGCAGCAGGGCCTTGACAGCAGCTGGTGGCTTTCCTGGAGGAGCCACCTGCAGCAGATGGATTTGCTGAGGGCAGGAGGATGCTTTATCCTGAAAGCTGGCGTTTCTCCTGCACTGCAGCGACTGTTGTTGTTTGCGACTGGAGGGTGCTGCCGCACGTGTCCTTGTCCTTTTGTTTCACTGGCTGTGGGCTGGGCCATGGGCGTGCGCTGGGCGTGTTTTATTTCAGGCTGAAGCAGGTCCCCATGGGTCTCCATCTTTGGCTGATAACACTCATGAGTTTGGAGCAGCCTGAGCAGGCACCAGGCACATGGAGGACTCAGTCTGTGTTCCCACCCCTGCCCACTTGTCTGCACAAGTTGCTGCTTCTTTGCCTGTAGGAGCAGAGGGTGCTCGACATGCTCTGAGGTCTGCAGGACCTGCGGAGAGCCTCAGCATCACAAGGCCTGGGTGCTCTTTGGTGTTTGCTTTGTGGCAGTTGGAAACCAGCTGGCCTGTGCCTCTGAATGACAGCCCACAGGGTTTTACAGGGAGGACTTCAGTATTGAGACGGGTGAAGCAGAAGGACCATTTAGCCATCTCGCAGGAGGGCTTCAATCAAGGCTGAGTTGTTTCAGAAGATGTGAACCTTCAGCAGAGTTACCCCACTATGTGGCCAAGCAGCTTGCAGCTGTGTGACGTGGTCCAGGGAGGTGGTCAGTCCCATGGCTTCCGTGGGACAGAGCAAAAGGGCACGGCCAGATCTCATAGCTCCTCAGTTGCTCACAGTCCCCTCCTGGGCTGAGCACAACGTGCTTCAAAGCAGAAAAGTTGGCGTCCTCACCCATGGACCCACACAGCCAAGTTTTGCAGTGTGCCAGCAGCCAAAAGATAATGGGAGGCTGTGGATTTACCCCTGCCTGGTTAGTCAGTCCAGTTACTTGCTGTAAGTCACCGCTCTGGCTCGTAGATAGCATGCACGCCAGGAGCGGTCACGCTCTGCTGGCTGGCTGTGCTGTCCGGACAGCTGATAACATTCAAAAAGGAGCCCCAGGCATCAGCAATTGTTTCATGGCAAAAGCGAGCGCCAAGTACTGAGCCTTCCTGTAGCCCAGCTTTGAAGTCCTTGTAGACTTTACAAACTGTGCTAGCATAAAATAGTAAAATGATGTTACTAAAGAATGAACTGTGCTTTTCCTGAAGACACTGTGCAAGGCTGTGTCTTTATGGTTTTTATTACCATTTTCTTGCCAATTTTCAAAGCTCAATGATCCAGTTTTATTCAGCCAGCATTGCAAGTTGCCCATCGTAGAAGCAGCGAAATCCAGTAACAGTTGTGTGAGTCTGAAATCCAGTAAAGGTTGTTGGAGTTGTCCCTTACAAAGTTTCTGCATCGGGGAACTCCTGTGCGTGGAAAAGGACACCAGTTGCTGGTGATTGCTGCAGATGAAGTACCTGTGTAACAGGAGGTGCCATAAATCAGCCGACATACGGAGACTCATTATCCTGCAGGCACAATTCCTATGCCTGTGGCCTTGCCCATTCAAAAGATGCATGTGCTTTTTGGTGTTTTTTTTTTTGTCTTTAAGCAGCATAGCCTTCTGTCCTGACAAGTTGAATATTTCACTATGCTGGGACAAATTCTAGGAGTTTTTATAGTCTTTTGGAAGTCTTGTGTATGCAAGTATATTTATAGGGTGCATACTTTGGGAGAGCTGATCTGTATGTTTTGCACACTGTCACAATGCATGGTTGAAATGTGATGGCTTTGTTTGACTCTAGTGCACTTTAAGATGATTTAGCCTTTGGTTTTTGAATGCATGTTAGTGAAACATTCTTGGTATGCAAACTGCAATGACAGGCTTCTCGCCTAATGTTTTTATGTGTGGATAGAGTGGTGGGAGTATATGAATTTAGATAAGATGAATGTAATGTGGAGCATGGATTCATTTGGGATAACCTAGGACATTTTCTGTGTAATAGAAGGCACATCGTTATTTGATTTTCAATGAGAGGCTTCAGTAAATGAGATTCAGGCTTCAAGGGTTCAACTGCTTGCAAGTCTAATGTGCTTCCTGCTCCACTGAAAATTACTAAAGATGGAAACATTTTATTAAATTCTTTCTATGGAAATAGCATTTTATAACACGTGCGATGATTTTGCCTCTGATGCTTGAAGAGTTTATTATGTAGAGTAACTCCCAGATGACTCAGTTGCACATTGGCATGGAAAGTATGCAGTTGCCTCCTCAAGAAAAAGATTTCCCTCTGCAATTTAGTCTGAACTTCAGGATGTTTATGTACTTTTCAGGCAATCACAGGGTGCAGGGATGGTGAAACCTAATAGACCATTTACATTTATAAGGCTGCATTATGTAATTGAGCTCAGAGGAGACTTGTCAGTTGTGTCATTTTTCCAGAGATGTTTTATTCCAGCCACAGAATACAAGGCAGGCAGGAACGTCCTGTGTCATTTAGTCCATCCCCTAGCCCAGCATTTGGTCAATTTAAGCCATTTATTTAAATCATTCCCATTGGATATTTGCCCAGACTCTTTTTAAATCCTTTCGTATGGAGGTTGCTCACCGGTCCACGTCAATCTCCTCTGGTATTTCAGCATCTGTCTGTTGGAAGGCTTTTCCCAAGGGATATTCCAAATATCCTCCTGCAGTTTTAAGCCCATAGTTTACCCTGTACCCACTGTATGTGGAGAACATCCTAGGTACTGCTTCCAGCCTCTTTTTTTTCCCCCTAAAGACCCTTCCAGTGGCACAATGATGACCACCCTTTCAGCCACCCTGCACTGTGAAAAGCTGCCCCTGAAGCACCTCGGGCTCTAGGCTGAGGTGCAAGTCCCTGGTGATGTGAGTGGCAGCCGCAGTGCCTCAGGAGGCAGCTGAAGGAAGGGCTTAGTCTTAGCAGGCAGAAATGTCTTCTGCCCTTAACCTGCTCATTAACCTTAGTTAAATGCTGTAAATGGGCTGTGGCTCAGAGTCTCCACCTATAAAATGGAAATAATAACACTCACTTGAAAACCAAATTAAATTATTGCAATCAGAGGATCTTTTAGTTAGATCCTACAGCTGTTACTTTGTGAAGGTGGCCTTTAGGACCAATTCATAGTGTATTTGCAAAGATTTCATTTTAATGGAATAAACTTTACTTAATTTGAGATTCACAGCGGTGTAAGGTAGCAGTCTAAGGTAGTTTATGCATGCAAGGAAAATGCGTGGATGGCACAGCTACCATGTGGGATTCCTATCCCAGCATAAGTTCTTTATTTTCCTATTAACAGAGCAGTGATTTCCTGGGCAGAAAGTTTTAGTTTCTGGAGTATATAGTACTTGCGATGCAGGGAGAACACTCGGGGACTGGCTGGAGGTGGTTGGTGAGAACCTGTTGACAGCGGCGTACGCAGATAGCCCAGCGTTTGGATCCCACCCGGGCTGCAGCTGTCTTGTGGGAGCACATCCAGCACCTCCGTGTTTTATGGCGTCCTGTTGTATGTTTGTTTTGCACGTTCATTCTTCATGTTCATGTGATGCATTGTGAAAATTTTGCTGAAGGAACTGGCTTTAGTTTTCAGCCATTCAACAAGCATATTCTCTGTTCCTTCCACAGTTTAGCTCAGCATAACCAGCCCCCAGGCGGCATCGTCATCGACAGAGAATCTGAGGTTTACAAGATGCTCCAGGAGAATCAAGAGTCAAATGAGCCACCCAGACAATCTGCTTCCTTCCTCGTGTTGCAAGAGATTTTGGAGTCAGAAGAGAAAGGTAAGCACTCACTACATGCCTAATCTGAGTGTGTTTTTTTCCCTTTTGCCATTCCTTGGACTCTGTACAGTGTTTAAGAGTAACATCTAAAACCTTGTTTTCCTTCCTTAGCTGGTGATTGTTCAAGGTAGCGTGTGTAGATGGTTTCCACAGAACCAGACCCTTTCACTAGCTTTACTCCTAAATTTCCTCTCCTTGATTAGTTCCAGTGTCTATGGGCCCGTATTGTTGCTTACTCATTGAGTGAGGGCTCAGGAAATAAACCCCTACACCATTTAGTTGTCAAGAAGGAATTTTAAAAGTTGCAAAAACTCTACTTTCTAAAGTTTTGCCCTTTAAGATAATACTCAGTGATTAAAGACCATCTTAGATTCAAGACTTTGAATGGTACCACAAGATAGCACTCTTCAGTGAGTCTTAAAGCTTCTGATCTCCATCCCTCTACACAAGAAAAAGGATCCACTTTTGCAGCTGAATGTAAAAATATGGAGGCTGGGTTACAATGAGCAGTTCATAGCTTTTAATCTCTGCAACTTCGCTTTGCTTGGCATTCTTGATCTGACATCTGGACTTGTGCGGTTCAGGGCTATAGACTATAAGATAAAAAAGCCAATTAACTTAGGTGGGGGCCAAATCATACTCTCTTCTCCCCTTGAATAAAATAAAATAAACAAATAAATAGGAAAAGAGTTCCAAGAATAACTTTTTTTTTCCTTAGGCCAGTTGAGACTTTGTCTTTTGTGTTATTAGCTTGGCAGTGGAACATTCAATTTCATCCAACAAAAGCCTATTGCTGAGATATTTGCCACAAAGGGAAACAGATCAGCCAAGTGCTGGTAAGTCTGAGGGACCTGTAAGGAAAGAGCAAAATGAAGGAAATAAGGAAACAATAGGAAGAAAGAAACCAGGATCTTGTAGTCTTTAATATGCTGTTAAAATACCTACCTGAAAGCATCTCTTAAATATTGAGTGTTTGCAACTTGCCCTTCAGGGTTCAGCTCCTGCATGGAAGGGACTGGAGTAGCCGTGACTTCTCTCGCATCCAAGGTCCTCCCCTGTGCTTAGTAGTGCTGAAGAAGATAAGAAGCAAAAGCCACTCTATTTTATCTTTCTTTGAAGATTTGCAGCATTATTGGGATTCTCTGGCACAAGGTTTGCCTGCCCGATCACAGGCCAGGATAGGCTTTGGCATTGCTCCACCGTGAGCTGATAATCACCCATGCGGAGCAGGGCTCGGAGGTTATGCAGCCCCAAAGGAATGTCTGTCCCCGAGGAGACAGTGCCCTGGCCTGCCGCGCTGCTCGGCCGGGCTCAACCACCACTGCTGCTGAGTCAGCTCATGTCTGCAGCGATAACAGCAGATAAATAGCATGTTTGTTGGCTGCTTCTCCGAGCCTGCCTTCAGGCGATGGCTTGTGAGTAGCAGCAGGGAGCTATCTCCTCAGCTGGGACAAGTCCCTCGGGGCATCGCTGACTGCATCGGCTGTGCTGGCTTACACCAGCTGAGAGCCTGGCCCCGGACACGGGGTCTGTGTGTGGGTGCTGGTGTGTGGAAGCACCATGGCTGGTCTGTGTTTAGACCTGACCCTGCGCTCTTAGGTGGAGGGTGTTTTGCAGGGCAGAACAGGTTATGTTTCCTGTGGGTATTTGATTAAGCTCATTCCTTTAGACAGATTTAAAACCATGCTGTCAATGATGTTTCTGATGTGAGCAAAGTGCTGTTTGAGGCAGAGGGAATGAGAAGTGATAGAGAAGAGCCTGAAAATGTGGTTGCTGCTGCTTCCTTCCCAGCAAGGGTCACTTGCGGTACTCTGTCGGAGGCCAGGTGCTTCCTGCTGTGTTTGGAGGGTGCATGGGCTGCTGTCCCCCATTAGGGAACTTGCACCTCTGGACCAGCATCTCTGCACGGAGCTGGGTACAAACCTCTGAGCTGAAGGCTGCCCCAGAGGCAAAGCAGCGCAGTGTCACCCACCCCACGGGTGAGCAGTGGCACTCGGGCTGTTCTCTGTGCTCGGCTGGGTGACAGGGAGGTGCGGTGGGCAGTTCCCCAGCTTTTCCCCTCAGCTCTTCTGTCAGTGGTGCTGCCCCGGAATGTGACATGTGCCTGACCTCGCTGGTCACCAGGGTGTGCCTTTGGAGAGTTTGTCCTTCCCTTACATCAGGAACAACCGGTGCAGTGTGCTCTTGGCTTGACATTAGTCAGAGGGGTTTTATCAGCATCCCTCCCAGCCCCAGGTGGCACGGGTCTGCCCGTTGACCGCCTCTGTTTCTGGTGAAACATTGCAGGAGTCTCTGCAGCCCTCCTTCCCTTGTTGCCTGCTATTGAACCTCTTGCAAAAGTCACATAGATAGGACTAGTCACATCAATGGTGCCATTTTGTAAGAAGAGGCTCCTTTTTCACTGCAGATATATAAAGACTTGCTGTGTATCTTGCATCTAGGATCCACTGCTGTTGTAGGCATCCAGGCCAGCAGATGTCTCCTGTGAAGGACCTGCAGGTCATCCCTGCCCCAGAGAGGTTGCACTAGGGAGATGCTGTCCCTGGAGCATGCTACGCAGCGGCAGGAGAGCACAAGGTTATCCCCAGTGTCCCAGGGCCCTGCCACAACAAGGAGTTTGTTAACCAACTCTTCCAGGAGTCTTGGGGGAGCCAGTCCCACTGTACACCAGACAGCAGACTGGAAAAGGACTTTGACAGTCCTCCCTAGTCTGCCAGGACACCCACCTCCTCTTTCTGAGCCTAAATCTGGCGATCAGCTTGACCCTGTGTGTGTGATCAGGACACAACAGGCAGACTCTGGTGCTGCCAAGGCTGGGGCTGAGGCTTTGCTTTGCTTTGTGCATCAGTGCATGCAAGACACATCAGCTAAAGTCTGATAGGCTGTCAAGATGAGAAGAGACCGTATCATCTCATCTGACTGCCCACAGTCTTCAGGCCCTCAGGTTTCCAGGGCCAGGTTCAGCTGTGTCCCTTCTCTCCCTCCTCACCACACACCCCTAAATCCCTGCCCCTCCCCCACTTTCCATGCATGTATCCCTGCCTCAGAGCTGGGGTTAAAGAACATCACCCCTCCCTAGCAGAGCATCTGCTTGGGAGGAAGAGCCTAGAGCCACGCATCTCACATGCTCTGAAGCACTCTCCTTCCACCCCCAGGAGACCCTACCAAACCATCTGGATTTAGGAGTGTCAAAGCCCCCACCACAAAGGTGGCCTCGTCGATTGGGAATGCCCAGAAGCTGCCCATGTGTGAGAAGTGTGGATCTGGCATTGTGTAAGTAAGCCTGTACCTGGGGTTGCAGGCCGTGGCTGAGCATCCCATGCCTGTGCAAGGGGCTGAGGCACTGCACCCGAAACACCACCTACCCACATCCAGTGCATCCAGGAGCCAGCTCAGGGCACGTTTATTCTCACCAGCTTTGATAATGCTAATTCTGCAGTTCCCTGCAGTGAGGAAGGAGTTGGGTTTCCCTCTGCAGATCCATATCGATAGAAACCAAAGCAAGTCCCTGTGAGACAGTTGCTACAGTGTTTTGCTTCCTACCTGAAATCTGTTTACAGCACCCAGAAACCAAATTACCTTTCCATTCAGGGCCAGTGTATTTAATGATATTCATATCTTGGCACTCCCAGCTGTGGAGTGGGGACTTGCCCCGGTGGTCAGAGGCAATGTGGACTGGGAAGCTGCATTCCCCTCCCCACTCTGCTCTAAGATCACACACCTCTGCTGTGTCTACGCAGACATAATTTAGTTGTCTTCATGTGGGTATATCCAACTTCCAGCACAGCGGGGGCATGAGTTTGATACCATAAGTGTGACAGCACAGGGGACCCAACCCATGTCTTTGATTCACCATTCAGTTTCTCAACCACAAATTCTTCCCTACAATCCCCTTAGCTTAACAGTTGACTCCAGCAAGCAAGTGCTGGTAGCCCACTGCATTGTCATGGAAGAATTCAGATTTCTCCCAGGCTATCAGATTGTTGCTGAGACGAAGTACGCTGTGATTGCATGGTCCTGGCACACCTGGAGCACTAAGGACTGGCAGAGTCATTACAGAGGCAATCCTAGCCCGTAAAATATGAATCAAAGACAAACCCTACAATTATTCTACCAGCTGGGTAGCTCTAGAGAGAAAGCACAAGGCTATGAATAGCACTAAAAGCTAATGAATTATGGAACATATAGATGGCTGCTGGAACAAAATGATACTCCTGGCAAATTGTTGTGTTGCTGCTGGTGGTAGTTAACGGGTTGCTATGTAGTTCTCCTCCTCATCTGCTGGGCTAAGCTATGAAGTTTTCCAGTAAGAGCTGGCCCACATTTGGCTGGATCCGTTCACTGCAGCTCCCGAGCAGCAGCGTCTGAGATCAGAGCCAGGATCTTGTCTCTGTGCTTCTCCCATATATACCTGGCACGTCCATCACTAGCAAAAGGGCAGTGCTGGCTGTGCAGCCTTCATCCCCCTCAGTTGGTGGTGGCAGTCATTTCTGGGTTTGTTCTGCAATCCAGTTGGTTTGGACCTGGATTTTGCTCCCCCAGATCGTCAAGCCAATGCCTGTCATTCGATCCTGGGCATTTGAAGGCTGTTGCGCTGTCTCCAGCCATCAGCCGAAGATGCCATCACAGTGATTCTTGCCACCATAGGTGATAGGAAAGTTGCTGTGAAACTTAGGCAGGCCAATGCTAGGAAACACTTTCCAGAGGAGGGCTCCCATGCTGGCACATGTTGGACTCTAAAAGTGTTGTTAACATCTGCCTGAGCAGAGGTAGGGCCCATATTTTGACTTGTTGGGAGCAGGAGAAAATTGTCCACCTTCAGCGCTGGTGTGGGTCTGGGCTGGGTGGGAGGTGGCTGGGAAAGAGGGAGGCAGCAGTGGGTGCCTGGTGCTGAGAGGTGCTGGTTCCTTCCCCAGAGGGGTGTTTGTGAAGATCCGGGACAAACAGCGTCACCCCGAGTGCTACGTGTGCAGTGACTGCGGCACCAACCTCAAGCAGAAAGGACACTTCTTCGTGGAAGACCAAATCTACTGCGAGAAGCATGCCCGGGAGCGGGTGGTTCCCCCAGAGGGCTACGAGGTGGTCACCGTCTTCCCAAAGTAAACCGCGCTGCTCACAAAATCAGTGTGGATGGTTTCTCCTCTGCTGCTTTTCCTTGGAAAGCATCGTCCCTGCCCCCTGCTGAATCTTGTTTGCAATAAGGAATGCTAGGCATGGCTTTGAATTTCCTTGCCATTATTAATCCTCCATCTGTTCACATGAGATGTCACTAATTGTTCAACATTCTTTTCGTCTCCTCTTTCACTGTTTGGGTTTTTTTAATACACAGAATTATTTTTTTTTTCTCCTCCTTTGTGCTGTCAATTGCACAGAAAAATCCGAGGCCAAAGTCAGATTACAACTCTTCTGTGTCCCAGTTATTTGCCTTCTGTTTGCATTCAATAAACGGGGTGAATCCACAAGGCAGATGTGTCTGCTTTCTCCTGGTATCCCTCTGCACTGGACCAGAGTTCCCGGGGCAGCAGAATAGGTGCCCGGTGTGCATGGCTGTGTTTACCCTGGAGAACAGTGGGAGAGAATTACAAAATTGAGTCAAACTGGTCTCGTATGCTGCCCAGCTGCTGTTAGCAGCTGCCTGCTGGCATCCAGCAAGGGCCAGGTGGGCACAGCCAAGCCACAGACCATAGCTGGCACTGGTGGCCTGTCCCTGGTGCAAGGCAGCTGAGAGCTGGATCCTCTGGGTCCAGCACTGCTTCATGATGACGGGACTGGGCACTTCAATGCTTTCCGTTACTGCGTCACGCAGGTGGCCCTCCGTTCCCCACAGTCACAAACTGAGCTCTATGAAAAAATGTCCATTTGACGCTTGTTGGAAACCAGGGAGTCCTGGAGCAAAGAGGGGAAGGTTTGAGTGGCCATAGTCCCTGTCCCATCTGTCCCTGTCCATTCCCTGCCGGCTCCCACCCCGGCACCGCAGGCTTGGGGCTGGGTATAGGTTGGTGAGAGTGTGTCTCGCCAGCACACACCCCTGGTCCAACCCAGGGCAGACCCCACGGCCATGGTTGTTTCTGTCTGCAGACATTTGGGACAGTCCCTGTGCAAGGCCCCGTGTGGCTGCCAGAGGCATCGCCTGGCTCCCCGTGCCACCAGACATGCATGGCTGCTGGAGGGTGCCTTTGGGGTTAGTGTGGGGAGGGGGCACATGCCCCATGTGCACTGGACGAGGGGCTGATGGTGCCCGAGCAACAGTGCCTCCACCCAGGTATAGCAAAGAGGTGGTCTGCGGTGAAGTTATTTCTCTGCTCGCACTTCTGAATGAGATAATGGCTGTTCTTCTGGTGTAAAAATAAATGGTTTCTAAGATGTAGTGTCATCTTTGCTTTAAAACAAATTGACAGAGGTTGAAAACAGAAGGGTTTGTAGCCGCATACAGGCTCTCTCTGGCAGGCACAGGGCCGCCTCCGCCCCTGGGATTAGTGGGTGCATCTGCAACAGCTATAGACAAGGTCCTGGAAAGTCCTGGCCATTTCCAGCAATGCTTTACTGCTACGCCCCGTGTTTCCTCTCCTTCACGATGAATCACACCACAGCACAGCTGCCTTGCAAAAAAAAAAAAAAAAAAGCCAAAAGACCCAACAAAGCAAAACCAAAACACAACCCAAAACCAAATCCTCATCTGAGGTAAAGCTGACCTAGCACCAAGATTATAAGCCTCCCGCTGTCCAGCTCAACTGTACAGCTTTTTGGCAGGTTTGGGAGGGGACCAATTCACCGACCCAGCTAATTTTAGCTCATCCCCTCAGGCTCCTTCTATGGGCAGTGGCAAGTGAGGATGGCGTAGCTCAACCAGCAAACTCCTTGTCCAGCTCATCCCTGGGAAAAGCCTGGCTTCTCTGTGCTGCTGGCACATGCCTGCACAGACCTGCACAAACTCCAGATGCTAGCACAAGCAGCTTTATTTTTCAGGGCGAGAGTGGGGTTTTTTTTGGCCTGCTGGGGTGGCATCTCCCCTTGCTGCTGCTAATGGGGGTTAATTCTTTCCCCTCCACAGCGCATTTCCCTCTGTGCTGCAGCGCTGGCAGGTGCAGGCAGGCTGGACTGGACAAAAAGCCAAAAAGGGCTGAAGGAGTAAACCTGTACGAACAGATTGCCGCATCGCAAATCAGTGCTCAGGCCCTGCCGTGGCGTGGGACCGTGGCTGCTCCCAGCACTGCACGCTCCATGCTGCCCACTTTCTCAGCAGGCTGTGGGCTCCTGGCTGCCCGCCACCCCTGGCTGGCTGCTTGCCTTGCAGGAAGAAAATGCTGGCCGCTGGGGCCATCTGGTGTGCTGCACCCCAATGCCAGCGTGGGCTGAGCCCTCCAGCGTGTGCAAAGTCACCAACTGTTTTCATACTGTACAAACATCCGTCAGCAAAACGTGGCTCGTTCCAGATAACCTCACGAGCTTGCTCTTGCGTCAGGGGGTCAGGATGGAAGAGCCTGAACCATGCCTGGCATTTCCCCTGCCCTCCCCACCCCGGCCCCACGCTGCAAACAGACCACAAGCCCTGCTTTGTCCAGGGCTCCGTGCTTTATCGCCCAGGCCGAGCCCCTGCAGCGAAGCCTGGCAGCACTGCCGGGAAAACACTGATTGTGCGGGGCACCGGGAACTACAAAACGTTTGTGGGATAGCTCTGGAGGTGTAGGCTTCTAATGCAGATACCAGTGTTGATCAAATTTATTACTATGAGAACAGGCTAGCGAGGCAATTCACATTGTTACTTGGGGAGGACTTCGATCACTCTCTGCTGTAGCTTGCTGAAAAAAGAATGTATTCATTTTTTTATGATGCAGGACAAAATATTTGGCAACTGCAGTGTTCACTGTAGTCTGACTTTCCAAAGTCCCCTGGAGTTTAACAGTTGGCATCTGGAGTTTGTCAACAATAACAAAATAGGTTAAATGGGGTCACGCCTGCAACCACACTGAGCCGCCTGCTCCAGACATTAGCAATAACGTAAGATAATGTGTAAAAGGTTCCTATCTGAAGAGTGTCAGGCAGTTTTTAAGTGAGCACCAAAGAGCGACCGTCTCATGTAGGTGTGTGGCACAGCACAAAGCACAATCTGCCATTTTTAACACAGATTACTTGGGTTTCTGGCTGTGGCCTCTCCCTGCCACCCCACATCTCCCATTCCTCCTTGTGCAGCAGACAGGGGTTGTGTACTGCTGCTCCCTGTTGGCTTGTGGGAGCCCGGCGGCACAGGGTGCCAAGCTCAGCCTGGCGTGGAAAGCTGGGGAGCACAGCATGAGCTGTGGGCCACGGCAGGCTGGAGAGGAGAGCTTGCATGGGATGAAGGAGCACACCTCCCTTCCGAGTTGAGAACACAAATCACTACTTTTAAAAAACATTTACACAGTTGAAAAGACCCCGCTGCTGGCAGTGACTCAACAGAGCTGGCCCCCAGGAGATAAAGCAGATAGAAAAGGGTTAAAAACAAACAAACAAACAGCATCATCAAGACAGACCTCTCATTGTCACCTCCTCCCACCCCATCACCACCACACTCCCCCCAGCAAAACAGCACTGAGCAGCACGGCCAGTTGCTCCGGCTTGCACATGTGAGTTTCATTTGCTAATGGCAACCCTGTGAGCTCAGACTGTTGTCAAGGTGGGGTCTTGGCAGCTCAATCATCTTTGCTAGGCAGGTAAGTAAGAATACCCGAATGATGGTATGTGTGGAGTGCATTCGAGTACTGGTCGAATGCCATTGAATAGATTCTAACATGTGAGAGAAGTTTACCACACATTTTCTTGTCATCCCTGGAAAAACCATGAGCAGCCTCTCCCCAGCTCTCCCTGGCAAAGAATATGAGTTGCTTGCCAGATTTAAAAAAGAAAAAAAAGAAACTTGCATATAGACACACAGTAGCAACACACAAGCAAGCTGAGACCCCATCTTTCTGTCCATGCATTTCTCAACAACTCAAACATCCACAGACACCCCCAACAGGAGGAACAACAGCTGAGCATACCTGGGTGCAGCATGGGGCAAGAGCACCGCTTCCAAGTCACCAGGACAAATCTGTGCTTCAAGAACTTGTCTTCTATCTACTGAAATATTTTTTCCCTCTAATGGACAATATCAAGGGGATGTTATTTCACCTAGAACAATTTAAAAATGTTAGCACCAGTCACGCCCCTCACCCCAACCCTCCTCACGTCATTACTGCATTTTCTTCTGGATCTCCCCCCACCTGTACAAAGGAAGACGGCTTTCTGAAACACCAGCATCCCTCACAGCAGAAGGGCTGTTGCCCCTGGGCATTAAGGGCACAAATACTGGACTGCCCCTTCATAGTTCAGGTGGATAGCAAGTGTGAACGTTACTCTCAACTGCAGGAATAAGAAATGCAAGGTCACACCAAGAAGGTACTGGGCTTGCTTTGATCAACAACATTCAGAGTACTTTGGGAGCCAAAAAAAAAAGGGGGGGGGGACAACAGAGAGATAGGCTCCTCTGGCAGCAAGCAAAAAATGCATTGCTTTCACTTTTTGAAGGTGGACTAGAAAAACAGCCACAGATCTGCAGTCTCTCTAAATAACATCAAGCTCCACACATTGCTAAACAGCGACCACTTTTCACTAATGCTACCATTAGTATTAGTGCCAGTTTATGCATTTTTAGGAAGGCAACAATTATTATTACATTATTATTAAGTCCTAGCTGTGCTGGCTATGGGATAGAAACTCTTGTTCATTTTTATTTTCCACCATATTGCTCTGCAGTGACATTCAGGTAGCTGTGCAGGCTGAGCAGCGTAAATCAGTCTTCAGAAGTTAGGCAAGCCCGTGTGGAAGCAGTTATGTCAGTTATTAAAACTTTTACAATTATTCCACTTAGATACTTTTGTAGATACATCATTTACTCTTAAATCTTGTAGTAGGTCTTTGCTATAAATAAACAATAAACATAAAACAATGCACGAAGGAGACTAGCATAGAAACCCAGCAAATATAAGTACCACATGGAGACAGCATGTGTTGGACTTTGCATTAATAAAGGCTAATAAGTAACTGAGCAGAAAACTTAGAAACTTTTGTCTCCAATTAGAAACAAGACAGGGCTTTCAATAGGCAAAGGTCAAAGCCAGCCTACTCATTAAAAGATTTATTTGTTCCCTTATAGAGGTAAGGATAAACATCTCTCACCAATATAAAATAACTTTCTCTAAATCAGGCTAACATTACTCTCTATGGAGAGTAAGAATGATCATAAAGTGACTGGAAACTAGTTTCCAAAGTCTGATACATTAGGTAGGATTTTATTTTATTCCAAGTTACCTATGCCTTGGCATAACTAGCACAACTGCAACTGTGACAGCTCCAGCTGCAATTCCATGACTGCAGCTTCTAATTGCACATAGATGACATTTTCACAAACCAGAATTGAAAGTTTAAAAGCCACCTGATGCCCAAGTTGAAAATCATTGCTTACAGCTGGCTCTTACAGGCTACATATGCAAATAATATCCTTCACGTGTCTTTTCTGCTCCACTGTAGTCTCAAACCCTCCCTTCCCAGAAAGTACTCCTCGGTCACCCACACACCCACAGAGACATTCTGCACTTACCCTTAGCTCCCTCCACGTGCTTCAAACAGGCACCTTAGCTGTGCAAGCTGACAAGCCAGTCAATACAGAAATAATGTCTGCACCAGAAAAACTCTGGGGTTTTGGGGCTCATTCAAGCTGCCTGTTTTGTGGGGTTGTTTTGGGTTTTTTGTTTTGTTTTTTGAGTAGGGAAAGAGTCAATTAATGGACACAACATACACTTTGCTTATTTAAGAAGCTATGCTAAAAACCGTACACTTTTGGGACAAACCAGACATTTATTTAATCAAAATACTCACAGAAGTTAAAAACAGAAGCTACACAATTGGCTGTAACAAAGGCACATGTTCTCTCCCTTCTAAATAAAACCATAATTGACACCATATTAAAAAAAGTGGTGCAGGACTTCCACAGGAAGCTTTTTTTTTTTTTTCAAACAAATTTGCCAGTTTTTACCACTGATCACAAGAGCTAGCTGCAGATGTGAAACATGCTCATTTTCTTAATTCTTTATGAGAGCCTACCAAAGCTACAACATGAAACTATCACCTGCATTATATACTGTAGAACATGTTAAAATTCACTGAAAGAACACAAGGGATTTGAACAAGGCCTTAAAGAAAGTCAGTGTAAAGGATCAGTACGTGTAAGTGACATCTCTGGAAGATCTTAGGTCAGTCATACGTTTCTCCTGTAAGACTACAGGCCACATTTGCACATTAAAACACACATTCTGCATTGGAATCTGACGATTCTTCTAGAACCTTGAAGACACCCATTTTTTCCTTTTTCATTTTTTCAGAGGTCTTCATTTGATCTAGGATTAAAACAAAACAAAGATCAACAATAACAGCTGAAGTGTCTGCAACCTTACTATTGCAGACATAAAAGTTGTATGTATTTTTGTTTGCATTTGGAAAGCAAGTCAATAAAAACATTTTGCTCCCTTCATCAACAGTTTGCTACTAAAGTTTGTGCTTGAAAATATGTCATGTACTTTAACAAAACAAGAAAAATTCCAGCACCTCTGGTTAAATCTGAATAGAGATAAACAGTTTTAAAATCTGCCTGAACTAGTCTCATTTTCCTGAGAAGAAAACAGAATGCAGTAAACCTATTTAGTGACGTTACTAGGAGAAACACAGAAAGGTACGACTCTGCTAAGCAATATTCAAAGACCTACATCTTGTTTTCCTAGCACTTGCAATCACTATGTTGCCCTTCCAGTGAATATAAAGCTAATGAAAAAGTATTGTCTTTATATCAAATTTAATAATTATGGCTTACAGGGGTAGCAGGTGCCATTTCAGTTTCTAAAGCATTAACTGCAATTAGCTGTAGTAAATATTCAGTACATAATGCTAGACTAATATCTTTGTATAAACATTTTTTGATAATTTTAATATACTAATTTTGCTTAGTATAGCCAAGGAAAAAAAGCAACCATTATAAATATGATGCATATTAATAACAAAATAAATGGCACCTTTTCCAACATGCAAGCAGAAATCAGATTATTTCACAGCCTGAACTTGTAAAGATAGAGATAGACCATACTATCAGGGCATCCAGAATCATTTTCTGTATCAGCAGTCAGTTAACTGACTAAGCAGTTTTATAAAACAATTTCTTTAGACAATCTAGGAAAAAATTTTTAAGTATAGCAACAGTTCTCCTAAGGCAGTTATTTTACTCAAACTATACATATGACACTTATTTAAGGCTAGCTATCACTTTTACTTCCAAATTCTGTAATGACTGATTTTTTCCTGTATCTATGCTTTGAGGCTTCTCTCTCCTGAAGATGCTGAAGGAAACAAAGCATACTAAATCTACTGTTTAGATGAATTGGGCAAGAATTTTTTCCTTTCTCAGAAAGCTTAAGGGGTTTTTTTTTTATTATGTCTTGGCCTTGTCAAGCACTAGAATTTGCAGACAACCTCAAAAAATATTTTTTTTTTTTTAAATATTTGATCCACTGACAAGCCATGGTAACTCTGAAAAGCTCAAATTTTTTTCCCCAAAAAATGTGAGACTATATTTTGAATTATGATAGTATCAAAATACGTTTTTAAGCAAGTTTGCTGAAATAAATCTTTTCTGAGAATAATTTCTATTTTGATCAATTACAGCAACTTACAGGGAAAGTTGCTTTTCAGAACAACTCCTAATCTATGCTTTTCATTCACAGTATGCTCAGGGCACACTATGCATGAATATGGGTTTCTGGAATACTTTTGTTTAAGTTCTTTCTTCTTCAGCAAATCCTATTGGAAATGTCAGCAAACGGGCCAAAGGGTCCTTCTTCAGATGTATAACACAGCTGTAGGAAAGTGAAGCTATGGCAGCTTTCTACATATAAAGCCTCTTACAAAATACGAATTTACTGTTGAACAGAAAAAAAAAAAAAACACCAAACAAAAACAGGTGAAAACTCTGACTTACCAATAAGATCACTTCTATCCAAGAGTAACTCTAGATCTTTATCACTGATTACTTTTTCTTTAGATCCTTTAACCTCCCTGTTGAAGAAGAAATAATCTCTCTTAACACAGATAAAAGCATGTTACAGTTAGTATTGCATAGAAGTCAGTTTTCCCACATAGCAGAATCCCTAGGACATTCTTTCCACTATGAAGATCCACATACCACTTCATAAGACATGAAAGCTATTGACAGCTGCTTGCAAGCTGCAAGTTACAAACTCATGGTCCAAGAAAAATATGAAATCTGCATACCTCTCATAGTCTCTGGATTTCAACAATTCTATTAATTCCTGAGGGTCCAGGCAGCTCTTTGACTGTGCTAGACCAGATTTGCCACCTTTAAACTGATCTGTAGAAATGAGAAA